>NC_091264.1:35159385-35459385 GCF_042477335.2 Ovis canadensis
CAGTCGTGATGCAGATGATGTCAGACTTACAGACTGACCGCACTTGTCGTTGACTCCTCCTCCCCCTGCCATGTGAGTATCATGGAGAAAAGCTGAGTACTGGGGGACACGGGTATGCCCTTTTGTCTTGGTCTGGGAAGGAAGCTATTTTGAAGGAAGTTGCATTTGGTCTCAAGTGTGCAGATTTCTTTGCTCATGAACACTGGGCGGTCACTCCTCTTATAACTTCTGCTTTTCTATTGTGTGTCCTGGGTGCAGAAACCTGTGTCAGCAGGTTTCACATACCTCCAGCAGCAGTGAGGGAACCTGCTAACATCTAGCAGACCATAGTTTGGGGCTGCAAGTCTCCATTCCCCTAAGGTGCCTCCCTGGTGCAGACACCAGGGCTCTTTATTGTTTTCAGGGCCTCAGCACTTTCTCTGACACCAAAACAGAGATTCCCCTGTTTTTGCCTTTGACTGGAGAAATAACTACCTCCAAATTTATCAAGCTGATAAGTGAAGAGCCATGATGCCAAAACCACCAGACAATATGAGCTGAAGAGTCATCCGATAGGAGAAAAATCAGACTCAAAGGATTTTAGAGCCAAGGTGGCCTAGTGATCATTCTTCCCAGGGACCATGTTAGAGGGAATTGAAAGGCTTCACCAAGTTCATAGAACCCTTTAGTGTCAGAGACAGATTTAGAATCGAGATCTTCCGTCTTCCCAGGCGGGACTCTTAACATTGTGCCCTGGAGCCTGCCCCGATCCTCTCCAGATACTCAGATACATTTTTGTCTCACCTAAATTGTGACAATTCTCCAGGTACAGGTAAGGGATTGATCCCTAAGCCTAATGCCCAAAATAGAGTGATGATTCCTGAGCAGACAGAGGCAGTGTTAACCTTGTGTTAATCTTTTTTCTTTATGATGATTGGTCCACAATTTAACTAGTACCAGAAATGAAGCTGTAAATGAATCATCCCAATTTTTTCAGTGCTTATATTCTTTCAAGAAAGAATGTTAAATGGTTCTTGCTATCATATTAAGATATAGCTGGATCAGAAGTGTAGTGAAGGGCACCATGGTGGTCTGAAAAAATAGGGTGCCAGGTGACATTAGCAGTATAGACTATCACCTCTGTGGGAGGATTTGAAAAGCAACAGAAAAAACCTATGTCCTCCTGCCCCTAATTTCTAAACTTACACTTTCAGAGACAAATTGCTTTAAGCAAAAGAACAACCTCTGCTCTGACTCAAATGCCTTTGAAAGGTGGATATGTTGTCCATTTCCAATGAGCTGCATATAAGCTTGAATTAGTTTAAGTAATCAATGAGGCTCTAATATGGAAATGACCTAGTGTCTCAGCTGGTAAAGAATCTGCCTGCAATGCGGAAGACCTAGGTTTGATCCCTGGGTTGGGAAGATCCCCTGGAGAAGGGAAAGGTTACCCACTCCAGTATTCTGGCCTGGAGAATTCCTTGGACTGTATAGTCCATGGGGTCACCAAGAGTTGGACTCAACTGAGCGACTTTCATTCATAGAGATAGCAAGAGGGCAATGGGGGACAAGGGAGGACAGATGAACTAGGAGATCGGCATTGACATATGCATACTATTATATATTAAATAGATAACTAATAGGAACCTACTGCACAGCACAGGGAACTTTACACAATACTCCATAATAACTCCATGGAAAAAGAGTCTTAAAAAGAGTGGATATACATACAACTGATTCCCTTTGTGGTATACCTGAAACAAGCCCAACACTGTGAATCAACTATACCTTAATAAAAAAAAAAAAAATTTGGACTCAGAGGGAGAGGGAGAGGGTGGGATGATTTGGGAGAATGGCATTCTAACATGTATACTATCATGTAAGAATTGAATCGCCAGTCTATGTCTGACGCAGGATACAGCATGCTTGGGGCTGGTGCATGGGGATGACCCAGAGAGATGTTATGGGGAGGGAGGTGGGAGGGGGGTTCATGTTTGGGAACGCATGTAAGAATTAAAGATTTTAAAATTAAAAAAAAAAAAAAGAAAAAGAAAAACCATTAGATGTCAGGTAATTTCCCAAATTTTCCTAATAAAAAATCTCTTGTTAAAAAAAAAAAAATTTAAAGAGGGTAGTGGGGTTAGAGAGAAGTGGAAAACCATGGAAAGAGGGGAATATTTCAGAGAGCAGTTCTTAACTGTGCCTGACGGCTGACAAACAGCTTATTCATTAAAATCATCCCTCTGTCTGGTGTAAGAGGACGACTCAGCCCTGCTCTTCCCTGCCTCTTTCTTCTCTTGGCTCTGAGGCCCATTTCCTCTTTCATGCTCAGCACTGATCAGTCTCAGCAGCACACAAGCATGCTCCAGAATCTCTCTTGAAAAGCCTTGCTTTGACATCCTTCCTCACTGACTGCAATATCTTTCTGCTCCTTTCACAGCAACTCTTGACCAAAGAGTTGAAAACACCGACGCTTCTCTCCACTTCCTCGTGTCTCTTCTCTGACCTCTGCATCGGTCCAGTCCACCTTCCTTCCCTGGCGCTGCGCTAGTGGCCCCCACGACAGTCACCCTCATTTCCACGTCTTCACGGTCACTGGTGCATTTGCTGTTTTTATTGTCCTTGACCCAGCATGTCGCAGAGTTGGCCGTTCCCTCCTCCTTGAAACCCCATTTTGTTCAGGCTTCTGTGGCATCCAGTCTTCAGATCTTCCTCCTACCCAAGGGTCTCTCCTCCTTCCTCTCCATCCCCTTGGTGGCCTTTCTTCCTCTATTTACCCTCTAAATTTAGCCTGGCCCCTGGTCCCAGCATTCTTTTCCACCTATATTTTCTTACAGGGTAGCCTCACTTGGCTCTACACTTGAAAAAACCTTCATTGGTGAGGGCAAAATAAAGATATTTCTTAGGTGGTCCAGTGGTTAAGACTTGCCCTTCCAATGCAAGGGGTGCAGGTTCGATCCTTGGTCAGGGAGCTTAGGTCCCACATGCCTCATGGCAAAAAAACCAAAATATGAAACAGAAGCAATATTGTAACAAGATCACTAACTACTTTTTAAATGGTCCATGTCAAAAAAAAAAAAAACTTAAGAAAAAAATATCTCTCGTCATAGACTAAAAGAGCTTGTATCTCCCTGGCCCTAGCTGAAAGGACTATTAAAATAAGATTTGAAATCAGAATTTGTGCCCCAGACCCTCTTGGCTATCTGGTGAAGTTTATGATTCTTCCTCAGAATAATGCTTTTAAATGCATAAAACACATAAATAGTATTACAAGGCAAAATAATAATACTGAAATATGGTTGTCAAAATATTAAAATAATGTGATTCAGTAACATATTTGCTTCTTTCTTAATCTATTCAATTAAAAGTTTTGATGAGACAGGTTTAATAACTATCACACACTTTATGAAGAGATGGGAATAAACTAGATTTTTGAGGGTCTGCAACATAGTAATGACATTTCTTGGTGACAAAGTCATATGTACTGTTAATGTGGTTGTGGCTTGTCACTTAGCTTCCTAATTAAAGGAAATCCTATATAGCAATTAGGTGTTAATAAAAAATAAAGACTTTTTTCCCTTTCAATTTTGTGGACACCACCCCTGAATTTCATTCAAGTGGTGTCCATGAAACTTAATGTATTTAAGAAAAAAAATTGAATTCTTGAGAACTGATCCTTTAAAATCTACTTTTTAGCTATTAGTTTTTTAAAAAAATTATTAGTTAAAAATGACTAATTTGAAGGTAAGCTTATAAAAGAAAATATCTACCAAAATAATAAGTAACTGTGACAAGGAAGATGGTATGTATTCAATGAATATTTTACTGATCGTTAAATGAATCAAGGGGAGATTTTATTTTATGGGTTCATCCCTTTCCAAGGACTAGGATTATACACTGTCAGGAGAATCCAGTATTTTCAAGAGCGTAGACACGGAGTGGTTTTGACTGCTTACACACCATGCCCACCAAGATCCCCCACTCATTTATAAGCCTGCAGAAACCCCCTATGCGGACTGGGATGGGCGGGGAGCAGGGAGGCAGTTGGTGGTGGTCAGGGGATACTCCACCATCTTAGCCAAAGAGAGAAAACAACTTTTAAGGTAGAGTTAGAAATCCTCAGTACATAGGAGACACTCAATAAATTTCCCAAGACCTATAATACAAGGGTAACATTACTTGGTCAGCATCACCTTCTGGTCAACCAACGAAGGCCATCCCTATGGTAAACTGGCTGCCCCCGAGGGACACCTCTTGTCTTCCATCTGAATCCCTGCTCCAAGGCTGCTTCACATCTAACAGTCGGGTCTCTCCACCTCCATTTCCCTCAGTTCTTCGGAGCCATGATATATTCTTTTTAAAATGCTCTTTCAAGAATACATATTATGTCAGGCACAATGACAGCATTTGTTTCTGAAAGAAATCGGAAAAGGTTGGGCTGATGCCTGTGTCTGTGAACAACAATGGCTCTCAAATCCAGCTCCAAGAAGGGGCCTAAAATAAGCTCCAGGGGGAGAAGCATAAAATGGGGGGAAGAGTGATGAAGATGGAAAATGAAGCACAAATGGTAATCCATCAACATTTCTGAAGTTCAGCTCCTTGGGGAGCAGGAAGAATGTGCTTTTAAAAGCCCAGAGATGTGGAGTGCAGATGGCTCATGACTGAGCCTTAGGGGAACAAGCTAGTCCATCATTAGCGCGATTAGTCCATCATTAGACCGCGAACACCACTTGTTATTTTACCGGAAGTGAATCGCTTTTGAAGAAAATGGAAGGGCACATACCAGATATTACGCATATTGCTCAATAAACTAGCTCCTGTTCAAAGCAACTTATCTGTTTTAATATTGGGAAAAGCATTCGTTTTTCGAGTGCCTTACGCAGAGGTTGAGGGAATTCTCGTCTCCTGAAATCTAAGTTATGCATCAGCCATCTCTTTGGAAACTCCTCTGTTCCATTTCATGCCATGATGGCAAACTCTGAGAGTCTGTCTGACCGAGAGTCTGTCTGACCTGCCAGTGTGCTTGGTGATCAGGTTGGCAAACCCAAAGTTTAGTTGTCCTGGGTTCTAGCCTGTACTGAGTGTTTCAGGGACAGATGGAGTTAAGAGATGAAGGGAAAGGTGTTCACAGTGGCTGCTATGCCCCTAGGCCACGGCCCAGCATGGAGCAAGGGGTTGCTGCACTGCATGGAGGTTGCCCAGCCACCTCCGACTCCACAACCTAGGCCAGAACAATGAGTCCAAGTTTCCAAGTTCAGGACCTTTCCTAACTACATCACCCTCCATAATTCAAAGCCAGCCTCTTGGGACCACTGAACTATTTTTAGAGTTGATGCATAGTACACAAAACACAGCTACCTTTTAACAATATGATTACTCCAGGACCCACCCCTTCCGTTTGCCTTGTCTGACCTGGAACATTAACTGGGGGAAAACCACATATATTTTTAGTGTTTTCTTGAATTCCTCAAGTGTTGTTCCCTTTTCCGTCTTATTTATGGCCAGAAGGATCTGGTCTTTGTGCTTTATCCAGTGGGATGTTCACATACATAACTTCTTTATTTGAACCTTCTAGACCCTCACTAAGCGCTTCCCTGGTAGCTCAGCTGTTCTGTCTGCAATGCAGGAGACCCTGGTTTGATTCCTGAGTCAGGAAGATCCCCAGGAGATGGGTTAGGCTACCCACTCCAGTATTCTTGCCTGGAGAATCCCCATGGACAGAGAAGCCTGGCAGGCTACATATAGTCCATGGGGTTGCAAAGAGTTGGCCAGGAAATGGGATAGGCTACCCACTCCAGTATTCTTGTCTGAAGAATCCCCATGGACAGAGAAGCCTGGCAGGCTACATACCAGTCCATGGGATTGCAAAGAGTTGGACATGACTGAGTGACTAAGCGCACAGACCCTCACTAAGTAAGGGAACTCTTATCAGTGACCTCCGGCCCTTGGGTCAGTGACCTCCATCAGTAATTCTCCCATATTGTCCCTTCCTAAGTGCCAGGATCACCTTATACATCAAATGCCTGTCTAGGGATATTTATGTATACTAAGAGCAATATTTAAGTATCCTTTTATGATTGACATCATAAACTTTCCCAAGAATTATGTAATGACAAAGAAAATACATGTGTGTATTCCCTAAGCCCCTGAATGCACACATACACACAGGTACAGACCTGCATATGTACACCTTTATCACACACACATACACACACTCCTCTGCACTGTAAATTCAGATTGAATAAGGCAGCAACCAGCACTCATAATTCTGGACCATGGAAGCCTCTAGTATATTTGACATCTGGACCAGATCTTTTACTAACTTTCCCCTCTTTTATATGAGAACATTATTTTCAGTAATAACCCTTCTTTTCTTGGTTAATCCTTTAGATTTAGAACAACTAAAAAAGAAAAAAACATTCACGGAAACATTAATTCTCAGTAAAACATTTTGGTGTGAGCTAACACCTGTATTTGTCAAACAAAATGAGGACACGGTACAAGTAGTACTCTCCTTCGCTGTTTTAAATTTTAAACACAAGTAAAAATTCTGTGAAGTCCCACAAAATGACAGAATTGAAGCAACTGTTGTCCAGTTTCTTTGTGTATACAATTACCATGCTAATTTGGCTTATGTCTAGCCTGCTGTTCAAATGTGGGGGCAGACCGTGCATAGCAGTATACAGGGCAGCGTACTGTACAAATGCAAGGGGATAGAGACACGTGCCGGGGGGCTTCCCTGGTGGCTCAGATGATAAAGAATCTGCCTGCAATGCAGGAAATGCAAAGGTCCTCTGGAGAAGGAAATGGCAACCCACTCCCGTATTCTTGCCTGGGAAATCCCCATGGACAGGGGAGCCTGGTGGTCTACCATCCACGGGGTAGCAAGGAGTCGGACATCACTGAGTGACTAACACACACACAGACACACTTGGAGCAACCTCAGACAGTTCCAAACCATCAGGAACTTATTCTTGGAACCAGCATATTTAGCAAAGTCCCTGTGTGCCAGGAGCCAGTATATGACAGAGTTTTCTGAATTAACTTCTATGCAGAACACAACCTTCATCAAAAGATAAGTAATACAAATATGGTAACTAGGAGCTTAGATTCTATTACGGAAACTTGCCTGTGATAATAGTAATTATATAGAACTTAAACCAACAAACCATTTTTTTAGGAAGAGCATTTTGTCAGACATTGTTTGGAATTGCCACTTCACAGTGATCATTTTTGTTTTTTAAAGACTTTTAGTTTGTTTCATTATTGATCTTAAATTCTCCCCAGACATGTACCACCTTATTGCCTGCAACCCAGAGGAACCTCTCCCCACCACCCACCTTTGTGTGCTGGATTCCAGAGTGTCTTGTAAACTTGTCTCACAACTACAGGAGACTGGTATTAGAGGGTCACCTATCCTGTCTTTATTAGCCTCTTCTGTTTAACTTGGAGTGGTGCTATTAGAAATACACACCCAAAGGGCTGGAGGAAGGATTTGGCACCAGCAAACAGAAGTGGAGGAGACCCTCTGGCAAAGGAAGTCCACTTGAATCCCCAGACTCTAAGGTAATGCCCATCTTCTCCAAGGGAAGCTCATCTTCCAGGAGTCCCTTACCTGCTTCTCGTCTAGTCTCCATCTGGAAACATCTCCCTGACCCTGAGGAAGGAAGAATGGCACAGTCTCTTTCTCAGTACTCTTCTAAGCATCCCCAGGCCACCTGGAGAAAAAAAAGTGTGCCTGTGGCACTGACCCGGAAGTCAGAAGGGAAACCAGTTTCGCTCCACTTAACTCTGAAGGAAGGAAGCAGGAAGCCCTGCATGGGGATGGGGCGGAGCCTCCTCTGGGACGAGCTGTCCTGTTCTTCTCCCTGACCCTCTGCCTGATCAAGGATCCAGCACGGAAAACAGAGCCTCTGCCGCAGGCCCCATGCCTCTCTCAGGAGCAGAGATGTGAAACAATCCTTACAGCTACTGCTAAGTGTTTTACACCATGCCAGACGGTGGGTCAGCGCCCAGCCAAGCTTCATGTTTCTGGGAGGGATGAATGATTTTCATCCCCATTTTACTGCCAGTCTGGAATGCTTGGTCTCAGAGCCTCTGACTCCATGAGAATGGAATAACCAGAGCAGCCCATGTCTAAAAGCCTTTCTGTCCTGTCTGGGGGCAGTTAGCTGGGGGGTGAGCCCCTCCTGTGCTCCTAGCATCTGTAGACACTGGAGCGTGAACCTGTGGTTGTGCTGCTGGATGTACAGCATGGGGACCCATGGGGTACTGTGAGTCACGTGTCTGCTCACAGAGCAAGACTTAGAAGTGGGCCAAGTGGGCTTCTGGATAACTTACTAGTATAATATGTGTATAATCAGATGCCAGGCCTCTTCTTCCAAGCCATGCATCATTCATTCCTTCACCAGATGTTGTTAAAAACCTGCACACCAGACACTAATGGAGACCCTAGAGATAAGAGGTAATGAACACAACTGTCCCCAAGGAGCTTCATTCCAGCTGAAAGAGCATGCTGGCTGGACTCCCGGTCCATCCCCCCTCTTTTCTGCCTGGCTTTGTGCACCGAGGGATCCACTCCGCACCCTGTAGCACCTTGTCATCTGGGAGAGCAGGAGATCCCAGCAGGAGATGGTAGGATGGGAGGAAAGCGGCACTGGGGATCTGCTGCCCCCCTCCTCGCTGGGCTACAGTTTGGCAGTGGCTGCATTGCTCCATCCTCAGCCACAGATTCTGGGGAACCCCCTCTTCCACAGCCACAGGTCTTGCCAGGCTTCTCTGACACCCCACCCCAACCTCTGACCCTTTCCTGCCCTACAGGAGGTGATCAAGGGCTTCCTGGTGCTGCAAATCTCCTGTTGACTAAAAGCCTACACCTTTCCAATGAACCTGTGAGAGTGTGGTTTCTTTCCTGGTGTGGCCTTGACAGATACAGTAATATTGACAATAAACAAACACATAAGTTATTTATCAGATGGGCAAACATGCTATGTAGAAACATAAAAGTAATAAAGAGTGTGTGTGTGTGTCCATGTGTGTTGATGAGGTGGCATCACACTACTCTTTCTAACATGTTTCCCAAAATCCCCTTTCCAACCCTTGTGCCATCCCTCCCCAGCCTCACTGGTTCAAATCTCTTATTATTGGGTTTTCCACTGGATCCTCAATTTTTCTTATCTGTATTAATCAAAGCAGGTCAACCTATCACCTTCCACCCTTCAAATGTGTATCCCAACTTCCCAAGTGAAATGCACTCCTCCAGTTACCATCCTAGTTCCAAGGTGATCCTCCATTACCAACAACCAGACATGTTTTCTACGTCATGTAGTTTGTGAGTCAACATGATTTATAATTAAATTTTGTGTGTTTGGGAAACCCAGGCACTTCTTTCCCTGCAGAACTAATTCCAATGCTTGTTTTTGAAACTTCTTACTAGAAAGACAATACTCAGAATGTCTTCAAAGCATCTTCCTCTCTTGCCCTGCTTTCTGCTGGCCTTAGACCCTACCACCTGTTGACTGGTGCTTGTATATTTTTGTAACTTCTGTTCTATCAGGCATCTAGGTGGCCAGTGATAATGAGCCACTTTGGAGGCTGCCATCAAAAAGGGAAGTGGTGGGATGAGGCCACGGGAGGTGGGTTGCTCTCTGATGGAGTTCAGGACACTGTCCCCCCAAATATGGCATCTTGGGATTTGGAGTGTGAGAGTTTGGGAAAACGGCAGAAGCAGGAAAGTCTCCCTGATCTTCCCTTGCCCTTCCACTCTGAAGCAGATCATAGGACCTTCATGCGAGAGGTGCCCTCTCTCTGCCCCAGGGATGCAGAGAAGAATCTGAGCAAAGAGGACTTGCTAAGCTTGCTAAGCTTTCGCCAGTTCCCTACACTTCCTCCCACTCTGTCCTTCCTTAGCCTTCCTCCACTCGCCACTCTTCACCAGCCCTACCACAGAAGAAGCACTCAGGTTTAACTGTCTCTTTAGGTCTTCATTTCTTCATAAAGGAGTCATTGTCATGGGAAACATATTAAATAAATGTGTATACTTTCCTCCTGTTCACCTGCCTTTGTCAGTCCAAGTTTCAGACAGAGCCAGTGACTCTAAGAGGTCGAGGAAAGCTTTCTCCTCTCCTTCACCTCAAAGCCAGTGGTGAGACCTTGGGGCCCACTGCTCTTCATACCATAAGAGGGAACCTCCTGGTGGGTACTGATCAGCACCTGGACTGGCTGATCCTCATGGGGAGAATGCTTAATAAGCTCATGAGGTTCAGTGATGGGGACTCTCAAGCCTTCTCACCAGAATCTCAGGGTGGTGATCTCCAGAATCATTAACAAATTCTCTAGGTGACTCTTGTGCAAATTACACTCTGAGAAGTGCCGTCCTAGAGACCACCTACCATGTTCCACCACAAAGGTCTTCACAGGGGCCCTTATCTTCCCCCCTGTGATTCACCTTTTTTTTTTTTCAGACATCATCAAAGCAAAAGAGACTGTTTCCTCATTTAACTAGTGATTCTTTCCTATGGGTAGGAATCATGAGTAAACAGAGTCAGCTATATGGCCAAGCTCAAGGCATCTGGATTGAACACAAGCAGGGCTGAATTAAATTAAAAGATGCTTATTCTTGGAAGAAAACTTATGACCAACCTAGACAGAATATTAAAAAGCAGAGACATTACTTTGCCAACAAAGGTCCATCCAGTCAAAGCTATGGTTTTTCCAGTAGTCATGTATGGATGTGAGAGTTAGACTATAAAGCTGAGCACTGAAGAATTGATGCTTTTGAACCATGGTGTTGGAGAAGACTCTCGAGAGTCTCTTGAACAGCAAGGAGATCCCACCAGTCCATCCTAAAGGAAATCAGTCCTGAATATTCATTGGGAGGACTGATGCTGAGGCTGAAACTCCAATACTTTGGCTTCCTGATGTGAAGAATTTAACTAATTTGAAAAGACCCTAATGCTGAGAAAGATTGAAACCAGGAGGAGAAGGGGATGACAGAGAATGAGATGATTGGATGGCATCACCAGTGGACATGAGTTTGAGTAAACTCTGGGAGTTGGTGATGGACAGGGAGGCCTGGTGTGCTGCAGCACATGGGGTCACAAAGAGTCGGACATGACTGAGCAACTGAACTGAACTGAACTGACTGAACTGAGGGCTGAGCTGGGACTGGAACCTAGGTGGGTTCAAAAGTGTTGGGGGAGAACATCAGGAAATGTGAAGGCACCCCACTGCCTGTGAGCTCGCAGAGGCATAAAGTAACTAGGCAACCAAACTGGTGTACCTGGAGGTTTCCACTAAAATCCGTATGTGCAAATTAAACAAATGGAGGGGAAAGAGCGAGTCAATAAAAGTTTATTGTTTCTCGGACTCAATGAAAGTAGTTTTCTGTTGATTTCCTTTTCATACAATCATAGTTCACTTCAGTTATTTTTAGTAGCTTCCCTTTGAACTCATTGTTTTAAAATTCATAAGTAACTTACATCAGAGGTTGAATATATTGTGAGGATAAGAAATGGGTGCTGTGCTTAGTAGCTCCATCGTGTCTAACTCTTTGTGACCTCTTGGACTGTAGCCCGCCATGCTCCTCTATCCATGGGGATTCTCCATGCAAGAATACTGGAGTGGGTTGCCATGCCCCCCTCCAGAGGATCTTCCTAACCCAGGGGCCAAACCCAGGTCTCACGCATTGCAGGTGGATTCTTTACCATCTGAGCCACCAAAGAAGCCCAAAAATACTGGAGTGGGTAGCCTGTCCCTTCTCCAGGGGATCTTCTGGACTCAGGAATCAAACCAGGGTCTCCTGCATTGCAGGCAGATTCTTTACCAGCTGAGCTACAAGGGAAGCCCCCAAGGAATGAGGGAACTCCATTAATTCATTTTCCTAGTAAACAAAGGTCAAAAATTGGAAAATTGCAGTATTGGAAAACCTTAAAGCATACAGTTAGTCCATTTGTTCTTTATGAAATAGAGATAGTTAATGGAGCTGAATCCTCTTTGGACGAATGAAGATTTCCAGATGCTTCCAGATATTGAGAAAAGTGTTTGCATTTCAATACTCCAGAGAGAGGAATGTAAGACACCAGATTGGTAATAAAACCCTCACCGCAACTTGCTTTTTTATGATTTGTAATTATTTCTGTTCCTGGGAGCCTCATTTTGATTCATTACTCACTGGTATTAAAGATTTTTAATTTGGCCACTAGCTATTTTGGCCACGAATATTTTTCTTCAAATCTTTGGTGTGAGAAATTTAGTTTGTGGCCATGACATTTAAAAAAGGTAGTTTGGGTAGGGTTTGGTTTTTAAAAGTAAAGTGTTAGTTGCTCAGTCATGTCCGACTCTTTGTGACTCCATAGACCATAGCCTGCCAGGCTCTTCTGTCCATGGAATTCTCCAGACAAGAATACTGGAGTAGGTTGCCATTCCCTTCTCCGGGGGATCTTCCTGACCCAGGGATCAAACCCGAGTCTCCTGAGTCTTAATAGCAGGCAGATTGTTTACCATCTGAGTCACCAGGGAAGCCCTCATTTTTCTTGTTCTCATTGCCTTTGGGTTTCCCAGCCTCTTCCTGCCTTAGCTGGTTGACCACACACAAAGACACCCATCTCACATTTCTACATTCACAGCCCTTTCCATGGAGACTCAGATTCAAGCTGTTCTAAAAATGGAGAGAAACTTGCTCAAAAGTCGCACATCTAAAGCCTCGGAGCGGGCATGCCCTCCACCTGAGTGTTTGCTCTGCGCAGCAAGTGACTTCCTGCTTTGCAAACAAACTTCCTGCTTGGCAAACAAACGTTTCAAATTTTGGATTTTTAAAATTCTGAAGAACCCTCCAAGTCACCATATTTTGACCACTTACAGAGCATAAACGAGGGCTTCTTAGATGGCTCAGTAGTAAAGAATCTGCCTGCAATGCAGGAGACACAGGTTTGATCCCTGGAGAGGAAAGATCTCCTGAAGAAGGGAACAGCAACCCACTCCAGTATTCTTGCCTGGAGAATCCAATGGACAGAGGAGCCTGGTGGCCTACGGTCCATGGAGTCACAGAGTCAGGCACAGCTGAGCACAGCACAGCAGCATAGGGCAAAATGACCCAGAATATCAGGAATATTTGGCTTTGATTTTCTTACACTATGGCAATATTTAAAAGTTAAAGAAGCATTAGAGCAAAGAAGACAAGAGATTGAAGTGATTCCTCCTCCCAGGAATTTTCAAATCAGCAGCTTAAGAATCACCTAAGTACTGTTGCCTGAGTTCCTGGCTTCACACCCCGAGATTCTCCTCTGTAAAGTGCTGAAGATTGGCAGCTTTAACACTCCCTAGGTACTTGCTTGAAATGCAAACGCTTTTTCGTGCAGAGTCCCAACCACTGGACTGCCAGGGAACTTCCTAAAAATGCAAATTTTTGAGCCCACTCCAGACCTGCAGAATCTAAAACTCTGGGAGTAGACGCAGATATCGGTGCTTTAAAAATGTTCAGGGGGTGATTCTGAGGCACAAGAAAGCTTCATAATCACTGAGATATAAAATGATTCTTTTACCATAGTGCCTCTCAGTTTGCGAAAGTACTGGTGTCTGGTCTCCAGGTCCAGGCCAGTAGAATCAGAAGCTGTGCCTAAATTTAGAGAAACACTGGCAGAGAGACAGCTGCTGGGTTAGTTGACGGAAAGTCTCTCCTCTCTCTAAAGTGACATACAATTTGCTGTTGCTGTTTTGTTGCTTCAGTCGTGTTCGACTCTTTTGTGACCCCATGGACAGTAGCCTATCAGGCCCCTCTGTCCATGAGATCTCCCAGGTGAGAATACTGGAGTGGGTTGTCATTTCCTTCTCCAGGGATCTTCCCAAACCAGGATTGACTGGCATCTCCTGCATTGGCAGGCAGATTCTTTACCACTGAGCCACCTGGGAAGCTTGACATACAATTGTCTTCAGCTAAAACCCTGAATCATTAGGGCTTCTGCCTACCCTCCCAGCTTCACTTTTCTCCATCACTTTCTTCTCTTCTTACTCTCCCCTCTCTGACCCTCCTCTGTGCCCTGCCAGCAGCGTGTTCTCCAGCCTCTGCCTAGAACTGCCTTCTTCCCCTATTTTCACTGGTCTAATGCCCATTGTCTTTCAAGGCCCAAGTCAACGTCATTCCAGGCAAGAAGCTGCTTTAACTCCTAGTTGTGTGTACACCTCTGCCTCTCACTTGCGTCCATCAAGGCATTTCCTGAACTGCATTAAAAAGATCTGTGAGCTCTTCTTCTATCCTTTGATTTTCCTGGCCCCACCCTCATGTCCAAGGAAGGGCCTTGTTTGTCTACTGCTATATCCTGGCACATAACACACTATAGTCTGGTGCTCATTTCCTGTTTGTTAATAATGACTCCCCAGGTTGCACATTATTAGGATTGCTATAAAATATTGAGGACATGGGCTGTGGCACCTGGCTACCTTGGTTTACGTCCTTGTTCTACCACTTACTGGCTAAGCAAGTTTGGACAAATTACTTAATCTCTTTTCCTGAGTGGTTGGTGTTGATGAAACTTTTGTTGTTATTTTTTTACTGAGATATAGTTGATTTATAATGTTGTTAATTTCTGTTGTACAGCAAAGTGATTCAGTTATACATATATTTACATATATACATAGACATTCTTTTTAAAATATGCTTTTCCATTATAGTTTATCACAGAATATTGAATGCAGTCTTCTGTGCTATGCAGTGGGAGCTTGTTCATTTGTTGTGATTTTCAATTGCTCTCTCTTGCTGAGAATCCACTCTGTCACAGGGTCTGTGCTGAGTGCCTTTAAAAAAACTGTGTGCATGATGTTTAATATTCACAATAAGCTAGGAGCTGGTTAGCTATTCCCGCTTGAGAAAGGGAAGCTTGGAAAGGTTAATCAACTTGTCAAGTCTCATTTAAGAATGACATAGATTGGCGATCAAAGAAATGGAAGAATCTGGGGTAGATCCAAATCCTAAATCCAGCTCTTGCTTCTATAATATATCATGCTGAGACAAGCTGCCAAGACATAGACACACAAATTGTTAACAATGACAGTGTGAAGGGTGCTACAGAACAGTACAGGATTCTCTTCCAAACCTGGAGCCCACGAAAGGGCCACACATTCAGCAGGAAGCCTACTGCATCAAAGATGAGCCCAGATGGCAAAACCATTAAGCTCCCCAGTGGGGTGCACAGAAGGCCGGGGTGCCCAGTGTGCACACGCGTGTGCGCTCTCAGGCGTGTCGGACTCTTTCCAACCCCGTGGTCTGTAGCCTTCCAGACTTCTCTGTCCCTGGGATTTTCCAGGCAAGGATGGGTTGCCATGCCCTCCTCCAGGGGATCTTTCTGACCCAAGGATGGAACCAGCATCTCTTGCATCTCCTGAACTGGCAGGCAGATTCTTTACCATTGCACGACCTGCCCAGTGTAGACACTTTTCTAAACACAGGTTGCCAGGTGTTTCCTATATATTGTTATTGATGCATAATAAAATGTCCATCAGACTTCAGAGGAACCATCTAAAGTGCTGGTTAAAAAAATGTGGATTCCCCAGCTCAACTCTACTTCCTGCTTCCTGCCCCACATTCCTCCTTGATTTCATAGATCTAGGTAGAGCCTGGCAATCTGCATATTGACCAGTGCTCCAGCCATCTCTCAACCATACTTGGACAAACCATGCTACCTATGGCTCATATTTTACCTGCCATTTCCTGCTCTTTTGTACTAATATTTTACATGTTTATATTTTAATATTTATTTTAATATTTTATTACAAAAACCTAATGTAGAGATTTAAAGGAATGACATTTTTCAACATAAATAGCAGTTCCTATGTTTCCTCTTCATAGCCCCAGAGAGGAGGTAGAATACTATCACCACCCAGAGTTGGATGAGCCTCTGGCCCGACCTTCTGAGACCCACCCGTGCATTTGAGCTCCTGGGAGACAGGACCTTGAGTAGATTTGGTACTGACTCAGTGATAAGGCTGATTCTCCTGGGCTGCCCCTGGTTCTCCTTCAAACAATTCAGCAAATCCATCTCCGTGGCTTCAAAAGACCTGCAGGTGCAGCTGGGGAAACTTTATGTAATGCCAGCTGCATAGTGAAGTGGCAAAACCTTGGCAAAATATTAGCCCTGCTCCACCATGGCAACCCCACTTCAGGTGCATGAAAATTCAGGGTCATTCATGGCACATTCAGACATTCTCCCTGAGGGAAAATTTAATCCGACATGAAATCCAAATTGTCATTCCTTTCTGCTTTTAAACAGAGGCTGAACACTCAAATAGGAGGCGCTCAGGATGCTAACTTCCATCTTGAAGAAAAGTGAAATATTGTTAGTAGTCTAAATGTGAGTTGTTTAACTTTAAAAATTAAATTCAAATATAATTTTTGCACTTTTAAAATTTAAATATATATCTAAATAAAAATTTACTAATACCATTTATCCCCAAAGAGTAAAGCCATTTACATTCACTGTTATTTAACTTAGGGACAAGTTCACTAAAGTGTCTGTTAAATGACCCTTTGACATTCTCCACTGTTTATAATTTAGTGAAAAACCCAGTGTGCCAGGAGCTGTGCTGGGGATGAGGAATACAAAGATGAATGAGGAAGCATCTCTATGTTCTAGGAAATAAGTGTATGGGAACAATTACTGAGAATACAAATATGAAAGGCACTATAAGGAAGGGTTGCGAGGATGCCTGGAGGACAAGTCAGCTCATGGATGGAAAGACGTAAAAAGGAAGTAATCTGGTGGCATTTCAGGCAGACTTGGATGATCAATGAGGGCTTCCCAGGTGGTGCTAGTGGTACGGAACCTGCCTGCCAAGGCAGGAAATGCAAGGGACACAGGTTCGATTTCTGGGTCGGGAAGACCACCTGGATTAGGAAATGGGAACCCACTCCAGTATTCTTGCCTAGAGAATTCCATGGACTGAAGCCTGGCGGGCTACAGCCCGCGGGGTCACAAAGAGTCGAACATGGACTGAGTGCCTGAGCCCTTGGATGATCAATAGTTTACTTAACAGAGAAGGGAGAAAAGAGAACTCTGGACAGAGAGGTGAATTTCAGCAGGGGGGTGATGGAGATGGAGAAGGGAAGGTGGTCCAGATTGTGGCCATTGGGGAGTGGCAGGAACAGTAGGTGAAAGGAACCTGCAAAGAAAACTGAGTAGTTAGAAACTCAGAGACTCTGGAACCCCAGAAGGCAGGAGGAGAGCACAGAGGGTGTAGTCCACAAGGTCACATGCTGTAAACAAGGAAGTGAGGGCGGCTTGGGGGCATGGAGGTCACAGAGAGTCTTGGAAGTCTGAAGATGAGGAGACAGAACAGAGCTGTTTGCTGGTTGAGTAGTTAATTATGACACAGGACGTGAACATCAACAGTTCTTTCTTGCATTTCATGGTGAGGAGGAAGGGAAGATGAAGAGTAGCTGCGTGGTCAGTAAAGGTTCTGCCACGAGATGGTCCTACAGAGGTTTAAATGACAGTGGGAGGAGCCAATCAGAGGAGAGTGTAGTGAGGTAGTGATGCCATTGGGAGGGTGAGTGGGTGTGTGTTCTCAGTCATGTCCGACTCTTTGCGACCCCAGGGACTATAGCTCACCAGGCTCCTCTGTCCATGGGATTCTTCAGGCAAGAATACTAGAATGGGTTGCCATTTCCTTCTCCAGGGGATCTTCTCGATCCAGGGATCAAACCCTTATCTCCTGTGTTTCCTGCCTTTGCAGGCAGGTTCTTTACCACTGTGCCATCTGAAAAGCCTATTGGGAGATAAGATGGGGTTAAAGCCAAGCTCCGGATGCAGCAAAGGCCTGTCTCTTCCTTGGAGGCAGGAAAAGAATGAGAAGAGATGGATGTGGAAGAAGGAACTTTTGTGAAGCCGGGGTTGAGAGGCAATTTCCTCTGAGATGGCAGAGCTGTCTCCTGAGAGTGAATTGTGTGTCCTCCGTGTGTGTATGTGAGCCTGTATGCGTGCACTTGGCTGTGTTGGTGCTTGGAGAGCTGAGGACAATGGAGTCACCAGAAAAATGTGTCTGATATCATAATAGCATCTCTGGCTACACAAGGGCTTGGGTTCCTCTTCTGATCTTCCTGGACTTGGATCACACAGTTCCCTGACTGCTTTGTACTCCCACTACAAGGCATGCGTGTATGTGTCGCAGACAGGTATAAATACATCAGACGGGCTTGAACTTTCTCACAGGCAGAACTTCTGCTTTCCCTTGGTCCCTAGTGGAGTTCAGGCAGACGGCCTATGCTCCATAAAGAACTTGGCTCATGAAAGATCTTTCCACTCATTTTACCGACTCCAAAGGGGAACAACAACCATTATCCTAGGAGGGGCCTGCTCTGGGGACAGGGAGCTAAAATTGGGTGAGCATTTTTACTATGAAGGTATGTTTTGGTAAATAATGTAGAAATTTCAACGACTGGGTGTATGTAGTAATACTGAAAGAGAATTTTAAAAAAGAAGTAAGTTTTATTATGGTTGGAGGGGGGAGGTTGGGAGAAGAGGTAATTAGGGAGTTTGGGATGGACAAGTACACAGTACTATATTTAAAATGGATAACCAACAAGGGCTTACTGTGCAACGCAGGAAACTCTCCTCAGTGTTATGTGGCAGCCTGGATGGGCAGGGGGTTTGTGGGAGAATAGATACACATATATGATGGCTGAGTCCCTTTGCTATCCCCCTGACACTACCACAACACTATTAATCAGCTATACTCCAATAAAAAAGAAAAAGTTTTAAAAAAAGAAGTACGTTTTATGCTTTATTATCTATCTCCTCTCGACTAAGACACACACACACACTTGTATATACACATACATATGCATACACACATATACATACATATATACAAACACACACACACAAACATATACATGTATATACACAAACATACATATACACGTACATACACATATACACACATATACACATTCACACACACATATATACACATAAATACATATACATATATACACACATATACACACACATATATACCAGCCTGTCTGCATATGCACCTGTGGGTGTCCCCACACAACCCAAGTCTGCAATTTTTCTGCTTCTTCAAAGGCTGACAAATGGATTTGTCTGTGATGGGGCAGGCGGACAGAAGAAAGGGTTAAGTAAGGCTCTCGAGCAATGCTTCCACTTGTCCTTTGAGG
Source organism: Ovis canadensis (assembly GCF_042477335.2). Taxonomy (NCBI): domain Eukaryota; kingdom Metazoa; phylum Chordata; class Mammalia; order Artiodactyla; family Bovidae; genus Ovis; species Ovis canadensis. Next base: position 35,178,536 of record NC_091264.1, read on the forward strand.
AGTAACAAAGAGAGGAAGCACAGCCTTGGTGGAAGGAAATTCCCAGGCCCTACTTCGGACATTCGCGACCTGCCCTGTGAACCCCTGAGGAGTGTCTGATAATAAACACTTGCAAACAAAACAATCCATAAAGGCGTTTTTTACTAACATTTGCACATTTTTCACCGAAGGACTAGAACATATTTTCCTGCATCTGTGGGCCCAGAGGTGGCCTGGCCGTCCACCTGCCTAAAAAGCCCAGCCATCTCATCCGGGCTCAGGGCTGGCGTTTCTCTGCGCAGGTCCCCAGGGGTGTCTGATCATGCCGGACCCCATCCTCATAGGCGGCTGCTGGGATGCAGACAGTAGACCCCACAGGGCAGGTATGGACCCCTGCTTGCAAATCTGAGACCCACTCTTCCTCTTCCCTGGTAATCCCCGACACAGCCCTGAGCTTGGCAGCCTTAACCTTCCCCGGGGTGGGGAGAGACTGACAAAGGCCTGAAAACTCTCCAAGCATAGTGTGTCCATTTAGTAACAAATGAGGACTCTTCCTCTGCAAGGGCAAAAAGCCAAACCAAAACAAAACAAAAGCAAAACACGCAGACCCTCCAAACAACAAAAACCCCTGGAGACTTGATGGCAAATATTCTTACAAGAGGGCTACACAGGTGGGTCGGTGGTAAAGAATCTGCTTGCCAATGCAGAAGACGTGTGTTCCATCACTGGGTAGGGAAGATCCCCTGGAGGACGAAATGGGAACCCGCCTCAGTATTCTTTGCCTGGAGAACTCCATGCACAGAGGAGCCTGGTGGGCTACAATCCATGGGGTGGCAAAAGAGTTGGACATGACTTAGCAACTAAACACAACAAATTGTATGTCACTTTAGAGAGAAGAAAGACTTTCCACCGACTAACCCAGCACTAACCGAGATTCTGACAATAGTTTCTTAGAGTCAACTTAAAGTATATTAGGGCCAAAATACAAAACTTTAAGTGGAAGTCTAGTTTGGGTCAGTTTATTTGTAATGCTGCATGTTATTTCTCCTCAAACTAATAGGATGTGAGGTTTGTTGCATCCATTTTGGAGATAAATCAAGAATCAGAAACTAATCTAGGATAGTATGAAAGATCTAGGTGGCTCAGGTGTCAGATTTCTTTTCGTGTGTGTGTGTGTGTGTGTGTGTGTGTGTGTGTTGGGGCTGTGTGTATAGGCATCTATGCTTAAAAAAAATATATATATATATATAAAATATGCTTTAAAACCACTTTATTAATTGTAATCTAACCCAGAGTTAGCCCCATTTCTGGGCTAGACCAGAGTCCACTTCACCACAAGGGTGAGGATTGAGGAGATCCACAGCCAAAAATAGAAAGCTGAACCTTTGTTTCTGAAAGGCCATCAGTGGTCTCTGAGATATTTTTAGATGAAATAAGCATACACATCTACTCATTTGAATGTGCCCAGAGCTGCCGGGGCGACCTGCACAGTGACCCCGGCCCTGAGGACCATGTAGACTTAAGGAGTGACAGGTTCCAGATTTCACGGTGGGCGGGGTCATCCGGAGCCCTGCACTCAGGCCCCTTTGTACTGTAACAATGCGCGGAAGCGCAGGCTTGTTAGAGGAAATTCCCAGGGCCTTAGTTTGGACGTTAGACAGTTGCTTTGCTATGCTGTGCTGCTTGCTGATGTGCATCTAAAAATAAACGTGCTGCTCTGCATGGATTTCTCTGATTTTTGTCCTGCATAGTTGATTATATTTCAAAAGGATTTTTTTTAATTGTTTTCAAGAAACCTAGGTAAACCTGGAAAATAAAATATACTGTAGTTTTGTTTTGATTTGACAAAACACATCATCCGTTGATGTCCGCTTCTGTTGAAAGAACAACAGTTTCTTTTCCCTGAGATTTCAAAACAAACACTGCGAAGACGAAAAGCATGCCAAGATGCTGCCCAAGCGACTGCGGAAAGATGTGAGGGATAAAAATGACAAGACCAGAAAGTTCTTCTGAGTCCTAGAAGGATGAAGTATGAGCAAAACATCCTAGGGAGCAGTGGATGCTGAGTACAGGTCCCTCTCTGCCTAAGCTAAATTCTCCTTTTTATAAAAGTCTCCAGGTCCTTAGCTGGCAGAAAGTTGTTATCATGCTGCTCACTTAGCAGAAAAAGGAAAGGTGGGTAGAAAATAATGGTTGGTGAACTTAGAGCAGGCAGCCAGCTACAGCCAGTTCTCCTCTTGCCCCCAAAGGGAAATACTTCACTTACAATCCCTGCAATTTAGAAGATGGCATTACTTTACTTTGCACTTCTTAAAATTAGATTTCTGGCATAGAGAATGGACTTGTGGACCCAGCAGGGGGAAAGAGAGGGTGGGATGAATTGAGAGAGTAGCTCTACCATGTGTAAAATAGCTAGCTAGTGAGAAGTTGCTGTGTAGTGCATACAGCTCAGGCAGTGCTCCAGGATGACTTAGAGGGGTGGGAGCGAGGCTCAAACGGGAGGGGATACAGTAATAGCCATACTTCCAGTGGATTCACCTTGTTGTATGGCAGAAACCAACACAATGTTGTAAAGCAACTCTCCTCCAATTAAAAATAAAAATTAAAAAAAAAATGAGATTTCTGGATGACAAAGAATACATAGTCATATTGCTGTGCTTTTGTTTTATAGACAGAATAGAAATCAAGGACAAAAATTTGAGTCTTGCTATTACTTGCCTGACCCCAGTGCAGTTGAAAATATCCTAAAATGTGGCAATTTGCCATCAAATAGAAACCTGTTTGTAACACAAGGAGTTAACCCACAATCTAGTTGGAGAGTAACCCAAGAAGAGTGGTTTGGAGTGAACTTTTCCCATCTCATTGTTCTCCTTTCTTTTTTTCTTTTTCCTGGAAGTCGAACCTTTTGATTGTTGCTGCAAAGAACCTATTTTAAAAGCATCACAGACGATGGGTAGGGCTAGCTAGTCAAAAGGCAGCCTCAGGCACTCTGTAGCCTGATAATTTTTTTTTGGTATACCTTTATTTGGTGGCTTGGACTTGAACCCTGATATCACAAGGCTCTTAGTAGATTTGAGCGGGAAAGACCTTGAGGTCATCACCCACACTCCACCCAGTGCAGGCATCCCTTTGGGAACATCCCGGCCATGCTTCCAGGGTCCTGGAATACTGCCCAGAACAGGGCGTTCACCCTGCCACAAGGCAGCTTACCCAGCTTAGACAATTCTGATGGTGGATAAATCATTCTGTACATTGAGCTAAGACTTTTTACCTTATAATTTCCACTCATGTTGACCACTTTTCCCACACACAACCACCTTTAAATATTTAAAGGCAGCATTCATGGGCTACGGGGCTTCCCCAGTGACTCAGATGGTAAAGAATCTGCCTGCAATGCAGGAGACCTGGGTTTGATCCCTGGGTTAAGAAAATCCCTTGGAGAAGGGAATGGCAACCCACTCCAGTGTTCTTGCCTGGAGAATTCCATGGACAGAGGAGCCTGGCAGGCTACAGTCAGTGAGGTCGCAAAAAGATGGACACAACTAAGTGGCTAACACTTTAACTTTCGTGGACTACGAGAGTTACTTCTTACTCCAAATATCCCCTGGTTCCTTCAACTATTCTGCACATGACTTTTTTTAAAAAATCATTTTCACCATCTTGGTTAGCTTCCTCTTTTGAGATCTGATCTATTTTGTTTTTATTTTTATTTTTACTTTATTTTACTTTACAATACTGTATTGGTTTTGCCATACATTGACATGAATCCACCACGTGTGTACATGCGTTCCCAAACATGAACCCCCCTCCCACCTCCCTCCCCATAACATCTCTCTGCGTCATCACCGTGCACCAGCCCCAAGCATGCTGTATCCTGCGTCGGACATAGACTGGCGATTCGATTCTTACATGATAGTATACATGTTACAATGCCATTCTCCCAAATCATCCCACCCTCTCCCTCTCCTGATCTATTTTTTGAGGCAACATATTCGGTACTTTATAAATGACTAATCTTTACTACCTTGCTTGGTAAATATTATCTGCATTTTCAGAAAGAAATCTAAGACTCGATATATAACCACTTATTAAAGGAAGTGGCAGATGGAGGATTCAGAAGTGGGTCTGCCTCTTTCTAAGCCCACTCTATGCCTTTGATGAAAAAAAAAAAAATTGTTCATCCGGTACAGGCGAGCTTGATCTCAGACACATCCCGAGACCCACAACAGACCCACGATGCCTCACGCAGGCGAACCTCTTTTATCTGTTGCTACAAGGTGTAATGCTAACTTGAGAGGCTAGGAAATGACCGGCAGAAAATACTTTGCCTGCTAGGTGGCAAGGTTGGTTGTGCAGGAAATGTTGAGGCAAAGAGATGCTCAAGGAATAGGAATCAAGAAGGAACTCAGGATGTCTGGAAGGCATTTCATTTGGAAGCTTCACACAATGATGGAGCAGGAAGGGAAGGCTCAGACAGGGGAAGGGTGGTCCCTTGCAAAAGCCTAAAGAGTCTGCTGCAGCCTAAGCCTAGTGGTTGTGTCTGGAGAACAAATAGAAAGTATTTGTTTCCTCCCAGCTGTGTATGCACTCCATGCAGGTACAAAGCCTGGGGACCAAGGAAACCAAGGCTGGCTCCCAACCTCTGAATCTAGGTGAAATGAACACAAACTATAAAAAACCCAATGTAATCGGGACGGAAGTCCTCGCAGCCATGCTGCACACAGCTGGGGTCCGGGATGTCTTCTTTGTTCCGTGTCTCATAGGTTCCTGGATTTTTCGCGCACTACTTGGTGGAGCCACATCCTTCCCTTCTCCTGGCTGCCTTCCAAAAGCAGAGATTGCCTGAGGATGACACTACCTCCCTCCTCAGCTGCCCTACTTCAAACCAGCTCTCCACCCAGCAGTGAATGCCAAGTGGACTCCTCAAAGCTGCAGGGCGCTGCTCCCTGGAAGCCACTGCCTCGTTGTGTTCCGTGGAAGGTGACAAAGACAATGTAATGGCTAAGCCCTGGGCATATGGAGTGACTCCCTTAAGATCTCCTCTTTGCCAGTCTGACCTAGGGAACAACTGAGCCCTGCTTTTCAAGTCCTCTGGTGACATGACAGACCTGAGTGCATAGGGTCCCTGGATAGTATCTTCTCTGTTCGCTCATGAAGACAGGGGCTTTTTTTCTTTATCGCTGTCTGTCTTGTTCACCAGTTGAGAAAATCCAGGTCCACAAGATGGATGTGGCCCCACCCAAGGTCACTTGGCAAGGGAGTTGCTCGTAATGGACTAATCAGATGCTGAAACACAGCCCAACTTTCTTTCAACTAAATCACTCTGCCTTCGAACTCCTGCTGTCTTCACTTGGATGTGCCAGCTTTGGTTAGAGATGAGGCTTCCAGTTTTCCTTCAGGCTTTTTGAGAAGCAGCAAGATCAAGGAAAATAAAAAAACACACCCTCTCTGTGGGCAACTACATGGAGGCAGGACTCACATCTCTGTCTTCGGGCATCATATTCCTTGAGAGTAACACTGGAACTGGTGTGGGAAAGGTGTTCGATACATATTTGCTGGAAAATGAGTAAGTCTCCGTCTTGGAGAGTCGGAGAATGGAGTGGTGGAGAATGGGGGCATTGATAGAGAAACACCTCCCAGGAGAAGCTATTCATGGTGAAATTTAAAAAAAAAAAGATTCAAAAAGGTATAGCACATGGGAGGTACTCAAAATATGTGGTAAAGAAAAGAATCCAGCAAATTTCATAAAGGAGAGTGTGGGAAAATGTTATAGAGATTGGCAATCTCCTTGGAAAACTCCAAACTCAAGATCTCAGTCTGAAGATATGGGGTTCTTGGGACAATGTATCCATTCATGGGTCCATCCATCCATTCATTCATGAATTCAAAAACACTGAGTACAAGCTATGTATCTGGCATTGGTTCAAGGATTATGCATTCAGAAATCAATGACCAGTAACTCCTCAAGGATGAAAATAAACCTAGCAACCATCATTTAATGTACTAAGGGCTATGGCAGAAGCATTTTGCTAAGTGCCGTAAAATCACAGACTTGAGGCGCACTTAGTATAAGGTGGACTGGATGAGGCGGGTGGAGAATCAGCCTACAGTGAGCAGTTAGGTGGAAAAGATGAATGAAGTTGTTGGGGACAGAGAGAACTGCACACCTAGACACTGGCAGGCAGCAGAGCTCTCACATATTTATAAGGTACTGGATACAGCTGGAAAGTCAGGAGTGAGAGGTGAGGCTGGTGGGATGATAACGATCAGAGTTTAAGCTGGGGCTTCACAAACTTTAGTGCATGTGAACTACACAGGGACCTGGTTAAAATGCAGATTCTGTCAGTCTGGGAGGGGATGGAAAACTAGCATCTCTAACAAGCTGCCCTTGCAGCTGGTCCTGAGGCAGCCAGTCCCTGGACAACCTTATAGGAAGCAAGGCTAAAAGCAGTGGGGTGCAATGGAAGTATTTCACTGAAAAGTGACATTATCAGAATTGCATTTTCCCAAGAACCCTATAGCAGAGTATGGAGAACAGAATGGAAGGAGACTGTGGCTGGGGTGAAATGCAAAAGTGGAAAGAAATGTTCAGCATCTGAAAGAAATAAAGTTCAGGAAAGAAAAGAGCTGTAAAGGAAAGAACTGTCAACGTTCAAATAAACAGGTGTAAGTTGACCGATATTTTATGGACTTACTATAAAATATTTCTCCTAGAGAAAGAGTTGCTTATGAGGACAAAAATGAAACAATAAAAACATAAGAGGCAAAAAAAAAATCATAGAAACATGCTATGTGTAGTGTTATTTGAATAAACCTTGACCAACCGCCCCCCACCCCAACCCCCGCTTTGGGTCTCAGTGGACACATCATTTCAAGCCCCAGTGAGGACTGAAAAAAGCAACCAGCTAAAGGGAGCAAGGCTTCCCAGGTGGCTCACTGGTAAAGAATCTGCGTGCCAATGCAGGAGACAAGAGTTCAATCTCTGGGTTGGGAAGATCCTCTAGAGAGGGAAATGGCAACCCACTCCAGTATTCTTTCCTGGGAAATCCCATGGACAGAGGAGCCTGGCAGGCTACCCTCCATGGGGTGGCAAAGAGTTGGACATGACTTAGTGACTAAACAACAACAAGGAAAACAGGATCCTGTAGACGATAATCACAAGAGAGCAAATAAAATTAGCTTTCTCAGCCATCACTTGAGAGGCACTTGCATCTAGCTTCAGGAAGCTTCAGGAAGAACAATTGATTCACAGCAAGTTCTGGAAAACAACACGGCAGTCCACCAGATCCTGAACACAGTGCTTGTTTATTTCTTATAACTCAATAGCACCCCAAATTAGAAACACCTATTTATATTTGTGTCAGAAAATCCCCTAGGACATCTTTAACTGAAAGGAACAAAACTCAGAAAGGACTAAAAAAAAAAAAAAAAAAAAGAGGAAAGAAAAATCTAAGGAGGGGTTTATATTGCTGTAAAGGAAAGGCAGGTGGTAAACTTTTTTACTTTATATTGAAGCCTCCAAATGCAACTTCTCATGAGATTTCTCTCCAAAGGGAAGAAGACTCAGCTCCGTGTTCTAGGTACTCTGCTGGGCAGCATTCTTTATCCAAAGATGCACAAATTTAAAATCCCCAAAGGTCTTCTCCCCTCTCACTCTTTTCCTTCCACATTCCTATAAATGAATAAGCCTCAACCAGATACACAGGTTGAAAACACACAGCCTACGAGAAAAGCCATGTGGACACGCAATTCAGAACAGCCTGGTTCACAGTCAACAAGACAAAAAAATCCTTACAGGAACCCACCTTTCTCTTCTGTGCTTTGCAGGCTTCTGAAATTTAATCCTGTATTGGAAAGCCCCCAAAGAACCACTTTGGGAAGGTGGCACTGAAGCGCCTCCGGTTCAATATCAGCTGTGGGAGGGTGGGGTTTTCCCGAGACCAGACTCCAGCTCCTCGGACTCACAGGGACCTCAGGGAGCAGAGGTGAACTGCCGTCTAGTCTCTGTTGCAGGAAGAAGCCGACAGACTCAGTGTGGCTGGAGGTGGGGGCGGAGGCTGGGGGAAGGGAAGTTATACAGGAGCCTGTGTTAAATCTCTTCACGATTTCCTGTATTAGGTGCTGGTTGCTTCTCTCCAGGCTCCCTGGAGGAAATAAGACATTTAAACGTGTCCTTTGGCCACTGGCAAGAAGAGAATAAACATGCTAAGAATCGTGGAAATGAAAATTTGCAGGACTGGTGGGCCAGCTAGCTTAACCTTGCACCAAGTGCTTTCTTCCTGAAGTTTCTCCAAGTGTTTAACTCTGCAAAAGTCAAGAACGTCCTCATCCTCTTGTAGAGAGCTGAAGAATTTTCTGGCCGCATTCCAGATGCCGTGATGTGGAGCCATTGGTCAGAGGCAGGCGGGAACGGGCCTGGGAAGGGTTGGCTTGCCAGTGAGGGACAGACCCCTTTAGCTCTGACCCTGGAAACGCTGATGACAGTCTGTGTCTAATTCTGGAACACTTCCTCAAACTCTCTGGCCATGTTCCCCTAGGGTTTAAAGAATTCTCTGAGGGCTAATATCTATAGATTGCTAGCAACAGGACTCCTCTCTACATAGCTGGCAAGGTTCAGTGCAAAATGAAAATGTGAGGCTCCTTCAAAAATTAGAGATTTTGAAATGGGGAAACTTCCCTAGTGGTCCAGTGGGTAAAACTCTGCTTTCACTGCAGGGGGTATGGGTTCAATCTGGTAGGGAAACTAAGATATTATGTGGCAGGTCTGAAATAATAAAAAATTGAGAAAAAAAAGAATTTTGAGAAGCTAACAGCAGATCTTTAAACCAAGTGGGAGACCCTTCCGAGAAGGGGAGTCGTTTGTGGCTTGTGTAGCTAATATATCCATGAGGCCCATCTACCTTAGAGTCACCAACCACAAGTTCATGTGCTTGAAACACACTAAGGCCAACCAAACTGAAACATCAGGCTTCAGAGTAGAGAAAGGTTTAATTGCAGGGCCGTGGAGGGGAACGAGGGGCACACACCCCCCAAATCCTACATTCCACAAAAGGTTTCAGCAAAGCATTTCTAAAGGCCGGATGAGGAGTGAGGTTGAAGAATGTGTGATAACTGGAGAACAGTTCTCTGATTGTCTGGTGATGAGGTAACAGGACAGGGTCACAGGGGTTAACATGAAGCTTAGGTGCCGGAAGGTCCCAGGGCTAGTGCTCATGATCAACATGTAGTTAATTTCCTCTGTTTGGTGGTGGTTTTTAACATCTGAAAAACTCAGGAAATATGCATGAAATACAATTATCTGGGCACTCTGGAGAGGAACTAAAGCAGAGGATGTAGGGGAGGGGTTCTCCTCGGAAAGATCCCGTAGTGTCCAGCTGGAAGGTTGGAACCGTGGGCATGCTGGGTCTAATAAGTTCTGTCATCAAGAGGCTGGACTCTGGCTATTTCGTTCTGAGGAGCGACAGCCAGACTTTGAAGGACAGGGCACTCAGAAGCTGGTGCAAAGCGGCAGAGGCTGGGTTGCGGGTGTGAGCAGGCACAGACCACAGACACATCCCTGAGCTAAAATCCCCAGTGGTTTCCTGGACGTTCTTTGGTCCACCACTTTGCCCTCATCCATTCTTTTCCCTGAAGTCAGCGCGTGCATGTTAAGTCGCTTCATGGGAAGCCCTCCTGAAGTCAGAGCAACCTCTCAATTGCTGTCTTCGTGAAATGATCTGAAGCTTAAAATCTTTCAGCAGCCGAAGGAGAAAGGCCAAATGTTTGAACAGGGCTCACAATGCCTTCAGGACCAGCACTGGCTGTCCTCTCCCACCTGACTCGGAGCCCCAATCCTCTTCTCTCTCCTCACACTCTTCTCCTTCCCTCCCTCTCCACCCCTCTCCTCTCCTAGAAATCTTCTTTTGAAGGATGCCCTCTACACACCCCTAAACCTTTGAATCTCAAGTCCTCTGGAAAGTTCTTTTCAGATTGCTGGGCCCCTTCGGTGTTCGTCCTTAGGTGACCATGCTTCTCTCTCTCCGAACACTCACAGCTTAAGGCACTAAAGGTCTGTCACTTGTCCCATCTCCCGCTTGTAATCTTGATAAAATCATGAAGGTGTCTGTTTCAGCATCTATCCTAAGCCTAGGACTTGGAAAGGCATGATTTGTGTAAGATGAGATTTAGCAGGAGGAGCATTATTCATTACAGAGCTCCACTTTTTGAAAAGGGGAAAACATATGACTCAGAGGAAAACATAAGATTGTTGTTATGGTTTTACCGTTTCAATTAGGGCAGACAGAGTGGAGTGGTTTCACGGGCAATATGGCAGGGCTATTGCTGAACAGTTACTGAAATGCCACAGTTTGCCATGGGCTGTCCATCCCCATTCCCATAGGGACTGTGTTAGGAGTAGGAAATGATCCCTATTCAGAAAATGAAGCTTTGGACATGCCAAGAGGAGGGGGACTGAAGTTAGTAAGAAAGGGTGAAGGAAAATGGGAAGAGGTTGGAGGTGATGCCAAATGGGAGAGGAAAGGAAAGGAAAAGAGGGAAGAAGCAGGCGGATGGTGGAAGGAAGGGAGGAAGACAGGTAAAGATGGAGAGGCAGGAAGAAACAGGAGAGTCCAATGAAGGCTTGAAAACAATGGGGGTGGAGGGATGGGAGATGGGGGAGGGGTGACTATCCAGGTCGTCTTCTCCTCTAGAAGTATCTAGAACTCCTTGTTCCCTACATGACTCCCCAGTGCCTTTCCTATGCTCACAAATAAGTCAAACCCATGTTTCCTAAAACCCAAAGGGCAGAAGAGAGTCCGGGATGTGCCACAGAGTAGCTGTTAGGACACAAAAATTAGCTTCTGTTTTTTGCCTGGGTCTGGGAACTTTTTGAAAGTCACAGAATTATTTTTCTTTTCACGATTGTGAATACTTCGTGACAATGTTCCTGCTAGAATTTCTGAGCCTGTATTCGTGTATTCTGGTTACTTCCCATGGTTTCTCTGGACCAAAAGGTCGCTTCGTGTAAATATAAGGGCTGTGTTTAACTGAGAAGCCTCAGCTGAGGTTGTTGGATTGGAGAACAAAGCTGTAGTAGCAGAGATGTGTAACATAATACTTATAAAGATAAGGCAAAGGTGTATTATTCTGAAGATCTAGTGTTGCACAGTTAACTGTAATTTAGTATATGTAGAGACCTATAAGGGGCTTCCCAGGTGGCTCAGCGGTAAAGAACCCACCTGCCAATGCAGGAAACACATGAGTCACGGGTTTTATCCCTGGGTTGGGAAGATCCCCTAGAGGAGGAAATGGCAACCCATTCCAGTATTCTTGCCTGAAAAATCCCATGGACAGAGGAGTCTGGCATGCTACAGTCCATGGGGTCACAAAATATTCAGACATGACTTAGCAACTAAACAAAAGCAACAGAGATCTATAATAAAGCAAAGATATTCCTTAAACCAACAGTTTGAATTTTCTTCATGGATTCTCAATTTTGTTTCTAATTAATGGGTGTGACTTTCACTGAAAGTGGAATAGTCGAGAAACATAGTGAAAGATGTGGAAAGGTGAAAAGATGACTGAGTGTCCTGTCAACAGAACATGAAGTATTGTTGCAGACCCTGTGTGAGGTCTTGAATCTATAGGGGGTCTATACCTTCGATTATTTTGTCTGTTTTATAATTCTGAAAGGTGCAGAAACTGATAGTAACACAGATGATTCTTGTCCATAGAAATACAAATGTTCTATAGGATATGAGTCAACTTTGCGTCTATGAGCCAATTCAGTTTAGTGTTCCTGATTTGCCTGCACTAATAGACCTACTCTTGAGATGTGTTTTTGAAAGAGCTTTAAGGACTTACCACCCCTTCATTAATAGATGAGCTAAATAAAACCTTTGTCATGTGCCTTATATTTGTATGAGACTGATGATGTCACCTTTTGAAAATGATCTTTTAACAGAAGTCAGGTGATAATCAGTGAAGTAAGTCATGTTTGAAATTTACAGGGGCAGAACTCTGTTTTCTTCGATATTTTGCTTAATTTTGTATGTTCCCTGAGTATGTAAAATAAAAACAGAGAAAGAATGAAGCATGAGGCTGACTATGAATGAAGCATGAATGAAGTTGATTATGATAGTAAATGGCAGAACTGCTTCAGTTGAATCATTAGGAGGGTACAGAGCTCCAGGAAGGGCAGAATTTGGGGAGGCTCAAAGTGAGATATTACAAAACATAACTGGATGCAGGTTTTCTGGGCAAGGGAAAAGCAGTGATGCCTGGACCTAATGAAACTAGTTACTTGGAGGCAAGATGACCTTGAAAAGCAAAGGGCATATATTTCAGGTATTTGACAAATTTTAACACACTATTTTCAGAGACTGCCATCGCATATACAACCATTCAGAAATATCTTGCTATCAGTATACTTGTGTGGTTTGTTTTTTCTTTAATTTTGATACCTGTTGTGTTTTTAGTTTAAGTTTTTTAATATTAAAGACATAACATGATTATATCTTTAAGGAATGTTCTAGGCAATCAATCTAGTCTGCTCTCTAAAGCTCTTGGTGCCAGATAAGCAGGTCTACATAAAGGCTTTTATGTTTTGTTTTGTTTTTCACTTTTGAGTTAATTTGTCATTGATTCTATTTTTTGAAGGAAAAGAATAACACACCTAAGAGCTCAATGTGGAAGTTTGTATGTTTTCCTGGGAAGAATGGTTCCTGAGTTGGGAGACACAAACAATCATGGCAAGTAACAGAACTGGTGTGATCTGCTGGATACTCAGAGATCACTTCCTGGGAAAACAGGGCTCCTTCTGCACGAGCTCAAAAAGTCTCCTGAATAGAAAGTCAGTCCAACCAGCTTTGGCTCCACCTACACTGGAGGTGAGATTAGTCATGTTCCATTAGCCTTTTTTAAGTCGTTGTCAACTACTAACATCACACTTGTCATTGAAGATGGAATGCTGAGAGGGGACTACTGACGAGCTCTATGACTTTCATTGTGTCACTGAGGGGTAAAGAGGAAGTGTGTGTTCCATAGTATCAACACTGTCAAGGAGAGAACACATACAAGAAAGATCAGCAGGGTTGTTCTTGGAAAGTGATTGTTTGCCTTAAATAAGACCATGGTCACATGCTCCCATGGAAAATAAAGGTGTTAGAAAACATTAAGACAGAAAGAGAAAGAGATAGGGAGGGACAGAAAAAGGAAGGAGGGAGGGAAGAGAAAGAGAGGGGAGAGAAAGAAAGAAAGAGATGGAGGGAGGGAGGAAGGGAGAGAGAGAGAAAGGAAGAAAGAAAAAGAGAAAAGGGGGAGGAAACAAGAGAAAGAAAAAATAAAAGAAAGAGCTTGGGGAAAGGGGGAGGAAGGAAAGAAGGAAGACATAAATCCAGGTGTTTTGGAAAACTAGGAATTCTCATATATTTCTGAGCATTTTGAGGGAAATTAGAAATTCACACTGCTGCTGCTGCTAAGTCGCTTTAGTCGTGTCAGACTCTGTGTGACCCCATAGAGGGCAGCCCATGAGGTTCCCCCGTCCCTGGGATTCTCCAGGCAAGAACACTGGAGTGGGTTGCCATTTCCTTCTCCAATGCATGAAAGTAAAAAGTGAAAGTGAAGTCACTCAGTCGTGTCCAACTCTTAGCAACCCCATGGACTGCGGCCCACCAGGCTCCTCCGTCCGTGGGATTTTCTAGGCAAGAGTGCTGGAGTGGGGTGCCATTGCCTTCTCCGAGAAATTCACACTAGTAAGTGTTAAATCACTTGCAAGGGCAATCTGGTGTGTCTAAAGTAAAGTGAAGTGAATTGAAGTTGCTCAATTGTGTCCGAATCTTCGTGACCCCATGGACTGTAGGCCGCCAGGCTCCTCTGTCCATGGGATTCTCCAGGCAAGAATACTGGAGTGGGCTGCCACTTCCTTCTCCAGGGGATCTTCCCAACCCAGGGATCGAACCTAGGTCTCCTGCACTGCAGGCAGATGCTTTATCCTCTGAGCTAACAGGGAGTCCCCTGGTGTGTTTAGGAGAGTTCAAAATTCCACTGACTACTGTATATCTGAGAGAAATGCTTGCCTGTATATATAAGAAGAAAATACAGGTGTTCAGTATCATTACCATTATTAATAGTTAAAATCTGAAGAAACATATATGTCTATCAATAGGGAGATGAACAAAAATATTTTAATATTATTACAGGAATAGTAAACCAGATCTCTAAGTGTCAACATGGATGGATAATCTTTTTAACTGAAAAAAAAAAAAATGGCCAGGTGAAAAAAGCCAGTTTCAAAAATTATACACAATGATATATAATGAAAAAATGCACAGTACAGTCCAGGCAAAGGAAAATATGGAACAGGACTAAGCAGACAATATAAAATTTTACATTTTATTCTATGTCTTTGGTGTAAAAAAGAAAAATGGCAAAATACTAATACTTTAAATTTGTCTGGCATGTAATAGAGATGCTGGTTTTCCTCTATAGTTTATCTTTTTAAAAAGAAAAGATCAAAGCCACTAAAATATTATTTTAAAAAATAGAGATATGTTGAGTCATAGATTAGACACATTCTTTTCATATCCTTCACCTGCAACTGTGGCAGAAAAAATAATCAGGAAAAGAACTCTGGGAAAATGATCATTGTCTTCAGTCCTTGATGGAATGGCATTACTATCTGTGGCTGGATCTCAGATTCACTCACTCCTTCCATGTGAAATGGAACCTTGCGTCCTCAGGGGCCCTTTAGGTACACAGAGACCCGCGTGTTTACTGACAGCTCAGCATCATCTACTCCACCTACTCTTTGATACAGTTCACCAGAGAACCAGCAAAACCTCCATGAATACACCTAAAAACTTCCCAAAGACTAAAAATATATGTACCTTAGGAAGTTAAAGAAGAAATAAATTTATCTGAATGATGTAAGGAGAAACTTGTTTTTAAAAACTAAACTTAGGTATTCTGCCTCTGAGCATAAATCCTGTTTTGTTTGGTTGGTTTGATTGATGGAATTTTAGCAGCAAACTAGTGTGGGTTGAAGAATTTTTCTTGTTGTAGTGATAGAGGAAGAAACTGCAGCTTTGTAAGCTGTGTCCTAAATTTCTCTAAACTCTGACTTTCCTAGTGGATAACGGATGAGAGGTAGGTGAGTCTCAGACTCACATCCAGCCTTGCGAGTCAACATCTCAGATGTAAAAGTAAATAAACAAAGACCATATCTCTTTAAAGATGTGAGAGGGGAGCCACTCATAGCCCAGGAGAAGGTACTGTGATGATGTTACAGCCCCTGGTGATGCAGGGCTTCCTGGGCCTCTGCATCCTGGATTGTTACCCTGAGGCATCTCTGTACTCCACCAACGTACAAACTGTGGTTTAAAGCCTTCTCCCTTCTCAGGAGAAGATGGGTGTCCCATTCTGGTCACCACACCTGCCCTACCCTGTACCTTCAGGCACAAGTCCTTCCCCTTCCCTCCCCACTCTGTCCTCCTCTTACTTAGCCATCACCCCTTGTTCTTCCACTGTTTCTTGATCACTGGCATCTGGCTCAGGCTTTGACTCTTTCCTCTGCAATGTTCTCTAGGATTTCTGCATCCCTACACTCAAGGCCCTGATCTTGCACCTCCTTGAGATTTTCCCTGCCAGTGGAGCACCAGGTGGGGTCATCCTTCAGTCTCACGTACGTCCAGTCATGCAGCAAGAAATCTAGCTCTTCCAGAAGCCTTTCTCTGATAAATAATGCCAGAGGTAAGCTCTCCCATGACTAAAATTCTAGAATACATATTGTTTGTACCCTTATGGTTTGTAACTCTTTTTGGTCTTGTATATTATCTATTTATGATTTCATAACCCAGATATTCAAGTAATAATAATAATGACATCCAAAACCCACTGAGCGTTTACTATATGCCAAGTCCTTGACATATTAGCCTATTTGATTCTTCCAACACACAATCTTCTGGGATGATATCAGCCTTTCCTATATGATAACCAAAGGAATGGCAGGAGTTTCCGTCCAATGTATTGTGGGAAATCCTCCACCAGGCTTCCCACCCTCTGTTCCTCTGGGATCCTCAAAGAAGGAGGTGGGGGAAGGAGTTGAGTTCCTCTGAGCTGTCCTCACTGGAGGCTACACTGGAAGCAGCACCAAATGGCTTGTTGCCAGGATATAGCGCTTGCTTCCGGCCTTTGAACCCTAAAGACTTCATTACCCCAGAGCCTCATTAGCTTTGAGGCTACTGGGGAACAGATTTCTTTGCTGACAGTCTGCAAAAAGGAAGAGGGTAATTACATCAAAATCTAGAAAACAACTTGCACTGATCATTGAAATTACTGTCCTAAACTCCCTCTGTACCACCCTACAGGGAATTTTCCTGGATGGTGTTCTCCTAAAGTCTTTATCTCACATGCCTGGGCTCTTCTTCCTCTGACGTCTGCCTCCTCCCATGCTCTCACTGCTGTGTCAGTTTCTAATTCTTCTCACCCACATGATGCAAAGCAACTCATCTCTCTTCTTGTTTTGCACTCTCACATCCAAATGCCCAGCAAGTTTTAGCTTCCACCTCCAAAATGACCCAAATGAAGTACCTTCTGAAATAAGCTTCCCTGTCTATGCTACCCCCTTAGAAGGTTGCTGTATTTTTCTCAATTTAAACAGTAACATTTTCTTTTTTTTCCCTCACCAGTGTATATGGTAGCTTCCTGGTATATTCCTGGCTTATCTTTTATTCTATATTGTAAGCATCTTGGCTGCATCTTTTTTTTTTCCTATTAGTAAATGTATTGATGGATTGACTATTTAAGAAGTCAGAATATTTTGACATTCTTTGTCTTTTTTTTTTGGAGGCTGATTACTTTACTATATTGTACTGGTTTTGCCATACATTGACATATATCCATTGGCTGCATCTTTTAAACAGCTTTGTACCTTTCTGTATGTCACATACTTGTTTGAATAAATAAATGAATAAGAGAAAGAAAAAGCATAAGGACAGATGGCTTTTAGGATGGATAAAGAGAAGGGACAATGGTTTCTATTAAAGACTAGGAAAACTTAGAAAGCCTCATTTACATGGTTGCAGATAATCCAAAGCTGTGAGATAGAAAGCACACCAAAAAATTCACTAGGTCTTAAGAGTTCTGTACGATTTCCATAGTACACTGCCTCTTAATAGGGCCAAGATTACAAAGAAAAAATGTATTCTGTAAAGACAGAATACTGAGCATCTCAGTACTCTCAAGTCCTTTGTGTTCTGGAATGAGAAATGGAGGAAAACTCAGTTGCCATCAAGGCTTCCCTACACTGAACCCTCACACCAGGGCGTGGGCAGCCCTGAATTGAAACCACTTCCTCTGGTTTATCATTGTTGAAATGGCCCCAAAGCTAGTGATTCAGTGCATTCCCAGGGGATAACTTTCGTCTCTCTGCCTCAATAAGCTGTCATTTCTTTTCACAGAAATAGCAATGTTCTCAGCTCTTCATCCTTCACATCAGCTTGAATTTATAGAAACATGTTCTTGATTCCTCACTGAGAATCACAAAGAATCTTCTTCATTTAACATGCTTTGTCCCTAATCATCCCCAGCTACCTTAGGGAGAAAAATCTGCCAACACCACCCAAGATGTGACAATTCCAGCCCAGAGTCCCTCCAAGTCAGGTTTTGTTCCTAAGAATAAAGAACCAAGAAGTTCACAGTCTGAGCAATTAAGTAATTTCATAACTATTTAAAGTTTAGAAACACTTTAACTTCAGAATGTTAACTTCACTGAGAGTTTGAATAAAACTTTAATGTCATTTGGAAAAAAATTATTCAGTTCAGTTCAGTCACTCAGTCATGTCCGACTCTTTGCGACCCCCTGAACTGCAGCACACCAGGCCTCCCTGTCTACCACCAACTTCTGGAGTCCACCCAAACCCATGTCCATTGAGTCGGCGATGCCATCCAACCATCTCATCCTCTGTTGTCCCCTTCTCCTCCTGCCCTCAATCTTTCCCAGCATCAGAGTCTTTTCAAATGAGTCAGCTCTTTGCATCAGGTGGCCAAAGTATTGGAGTTTCAGCTTCAAAATCAGTCCTTCCAATGAACACCCAGGACTGATCTCCTTTAGGATGGACTGGTTGGATCTCCTTGCAGTCCAAGGGATTCTCAAGAGTCTTCTCCAACACCACAGATCAAAAACATCAATTCTTCAACACTCAGCTTTCTTTATAGTCCAACTCTCACAACCACTAAAAAAAAAAATTATTTCAATTGTTCCCATCATATTTCCATATCTGATGCAAATAGGGTAGAAATGAGGATAAGGTAGTTTAGAAGTCACCAAAAATGTTCTACTCCAAAACACAGTCATTTATTTGGGAAGGCAGAATGTAAATTTAACAAAGACAAAATTACTAAAATTAACAACAATAAAAATTTTTACCATTTACTGAATACTTGGGCTTCCCAGGTGGTTCTAGTGGTAAAGGATCTGCCTACAAATGCAGGAGACATTAGAGACATTGGTTCCATCCCTGAATTGGGAAGATCCCCCGGAAGAGGACATGGAAAGCTACTCCAGTATTCTTGCCTGGAGAAGCCCATGGACAGAGGGGCGGGTGAGCTACGGTCCATAGGGTCACAAAGAGTAAGACACAGCTTTTTAAGCAACTTAGCACATGCGCACTGAGTACTTATAATGTACCAGATATTATACTAGTTTGAAAGACATTTCATTCAATTCTAATAATAATTCTGAAAGGTGGATATGAGGCCTTTCATCTTTGCTAGAAAATTAAAGTTCAGAGAAATTGTGTAACTTACTCATGGACACTTAGCTGTACTTTATAAATACAGAATTACTTTTTGATTCTCATAGTAAATACTGCATAAATAAATTAAAAAAGAAATAAACGAACCAGTGGCTTCCTGAAACCAACCATGCAAGCTATGAAATTGTCCATATGCAAAGAAAAATAAGCACAAAAAATAAGTATACAATCTTAGTAATAAAATTATGCAGAAACTTAAATATTTTGGACAGAAAAGATTTAAATATTGAACTCTGAAGTTTGAAAGAAACTGGTCTAAATAGAGGAGGGAGATGAACATTCTGGGGAGATAATTCTAGTCATCATGATAATATTAAAAATATATACTAAGCAGTCGTTTTAAAATGAGTGATAAACCAGCAAAGTATCAAAGATGGCTCAAAGTTATTATTATCCACTTCTGGGTATTCTCTTGACCACTCAGTAAAGTTTGGATGCTTCATAAAATAAAGATATATGCAGCTTTCCAATTATGTATTTATTTCATAAAAATCTATTTTTCTTAACTGCAACAACATCACGTTATGTTGTTAACAAGATTTTGTTATGTTAATAATAATTCAACTCAGACAGTCTTTCTTGAGTCATTATCATTTCTAGATAGTTTTATTTTTCTAATTTACTTATTTATTTTAATTGGAAGATAATTAGTTTACAATATTGTTATGGATTTTGCCATACATCAACATGAATCAGTCACAGGTATACATGTGCCCCCCTATCATGAATCCCCCTTCCATTTCCCTCCCCACCGTATCCTTCTGGATTGTTCCAGAGCACTGACTTTGGGTGCCTTGCTTCATGCATCAAACTTGCACTTGTCATCTGTTTCACATATGGTAATATACATATTTCAATGTTAGTCTCTTAAATCATCCCATCCTCACCTTCTCCCACAGAGTCCAAAAGTCTGTTCTTTACATCTGTGTCTCTTTTGCTGTGTTGCATATAGGGTTGGTGTTACCATTTCTCTAAATTCCATATATTTATGTATATGCACTAATATACGGTATTTGTCTTTCTCTTTCTGACTTACTCCCCTCTGTATAATAGACTGCAGTTTCATCCACCTCATTAGGACTGACTCAAATGCATTCCTTTTCATGGCTGAGTAATATTCCATTGTGTATATGCACCACAACTTCCTTATCCATTCATCTGCCGATGGACATCTAGGTTGCTTCCAAGTCCCAGCTATTGTAAATAGTGTTGCAATGAACATTGGGGTACATGTGTCTCTTTCAGTTCTGGTTTCCTCAGGGTGTATGCCCAGGAGTGGGATTGCTGGGTCATATAGCAGTTCTATTTCCAGCTTTTCAAGGAATTTCCACACTCTTCTTCATAGTGGCTGTACCAGTTTGCAGTCCCATCTAGGTAGTTTTATATGTTGATTTAAATTTGGAAAATTTATGGGGAAGGGACAACTAGAATTCCCAATAAATGTCTTAAATATTTAGACTGAGAAATAATCATGAATTTAAATGTTTTGCTCAAATAATAGAATCACATATGATAAATTAACATTATCATAGAAAATTCTGTGAGATGTTTTATCATATAAATTGCTGTCACATATTGTAATTTTAACCATTTCTCAAAGCAAAATTTAGACATGTATGATGTTTTAAAATGTCCACTTTTTTCAGTTTTTAATGCAGCATTAGTAACAAGAAAATTGAAAATACCACTGTGTTGTTACATTTGCCCAAATCTCTAATAGAGAACACACTGATACATAAAAAACTGAAAATCATCCTTACCAATTATGTTTGGGGATTATTTGTACATGAATCTTCTTTACATTCATGTGCACATTTTTGTTTCCTTGTTTTAATACTTTATTGGAATATCACTTTACTGTGCAGGTTATGTGCAGTTTCGTTTGATTCATAAAAACATATTTTCCTTAAAAAAATCCTTAACCCTTTTAAAATGAAATAGTTGAACTCTAATCTTTTCTTTTTACAAGGTTTTGCTTAAATGTTCATACCAAATAAAGTTCATTCCAACTAACGAAGTAGCATGGGAAGCTCACATTCAAAATGAATTTTAATTTTCTGCCAAAGACCGTAGTTGGTGTATATTTGAACCTCTTCCGCTGTTTGACTTAAATCTGCTATACATTGACATCTTGTCTAAATTAAATTTTACTGCTTTACTAGTGTTCAGTTAGCATTGCCATGACATGTTTAATGATGGTTGCAAGCTTGAATTTTACATTGGTTTATTCAATGTTTCAGACAGAGACTATAACATATATAATCTTTACATTTGTCCATAGAATGCCATTGCTATCCTAAAGTTGAAATCTTGTCTCTTGGTAACAAATTTAAACTATGTTGAGTTCATTTCTGGTTTATGTGTTTTTTCTTCATCTGAGCAAAATTCTTCTCAAACTTTAAATCAATGCCTAAAATTAAGTTTTGTTTTTGCCAGCTTTTTATATAAGCCAAAACTCTTAGCTTTACAAATAATGTAAAAGCCTACAAAACATTTGTAAATGTTCACCTCTTTATTTCTTCATCTAGTAGTTTTTAATAATTTGTATAATAAATGTAGGCATACAAGTAGACTTTTATTACTAATATAATTCAGTTGACTTGAGATATGTATACTTCAAAATTTTATGTACTAAATATTTTTATCTTAGGACTCTTGATTTAAAATCCCTTTAAAATTTTTCCATTCTAGATACTGATCACTAGTTTCATTATTTTTTAATCTGTGATTTTATCTGTGTTTGGCCACTTTAGCATCAAATTTCGAAATCATTCCTGCTTAACCTAGAAATTTTCCATTGTTTTCTGTAAATACTATTCTGTTATTGCCACAAAAACATCATTACGCTTGGATAAACATTGAACATAATATTATTCCTTTAATAATATCACCTAATGCCCAATGGACTATTTTAGTGATTAAATACTGTGAATTGTTTTCCATTTACTCAACCTTTATTTTCCAGTTCTAATAAATGCTATTTTTTCTGTGTATATCATTTTGGTTCCTTTATTGAGAGTCTAGGAGTTTACAGTCACAAATAATTTCATTGGCCAAAGCTGATCTTGAAGGTGGATTATGAAACTTGGACCAATAGTGTCAAAATACCCTGAATTTAAAATAAAAATCGGTTGCCTGGTTAGAAGGCTTAGGTTCTGTTTTTATTAAAATGCCCAGAGCTTTCATACAAAGATGCCCATGAATTTAAAGAGGAAAATAAATTAAAGGACATCTCTAATCAGGTGCTTTTAGGACCCAGTCTACTATTTATCAGTTCAGTTCAGTTCAGTCGCTCAGTCGTGTCCGACTCTTTGCGAC
Organism: Ovis canadensis; assembly: GCF_042477335.2. Lineage (NCBI taxonomy): Eukaryota > Metazoa > Chordata > Mammalia > Artiodactyla > Bovidae > Ovis > Ovis canadensis. The sequence continues at coordinate 35,200,624 of NC_091264.1, forward strand.
CCCATGAATTGCAGCATGCCAGGCCTCCCTGTCCATCGCCATCTCCCGGGGTTCACTCTATATCTGTAAATAAATATGTTTGGAAGACAAGGCCATTTGATTATACCATTCAAATTATTAAGAAGGACTAAGGCACAAATTATAAGCTTTTCAGGGATAGTTTTATTCATTCACAAAGACAAAATGCTCTCCTTTAAAACTATTCTGCCTGCCATATTGGAATGTCAGCCGATTTCAAATGTGTTAATGAAGCCATTTTCTCCACATTTAGCCTTCTGATGATAGCTCAGTCTTTCCTTCAGTCCTCTCCTTTACCCCACGATTAATGTCATCTGTCAGTCCCACGGTCTTATCTCAGCAATGTCTCTTCTCTCGGTCCTCCATTTTTGGGCTTTACTTACACTTTCTTAATTTGGGCCATCATTACAGCATGTCCAGACTTTTAAATAGGCTTCTAAGTTGGATGCCCTTCTCCCAGGCTCTCTCATGCTCAAGTCAAGCTGCTCGCTGTACACATTCATTCTCCCAGATTTCCCTTTGCAGATATCTTATGCATCCTTCAAAATCAATATCAGTTTTTTTCCTCTTTCATGAAGCTTTAGATGGTCTTCCCAACCAAAGGATACCTCCCTCTCAGAATATCCTGGTCGTCTCTGGGAAGGACATTCTTCTTGTTTTGCTGTTGGTTGATTCCTTGTCTCTTTCCCCTTATAAACTATGAGCTTCTTGTAGTCAAAGTCTTAATCTCTCTATTCTTATCTCCTCCCTATTCCTAATATGATCCCCTATATACAGACAACATCACTAAAAATTTGCTGAATACGCTTAAACAGGGATTGATGGAAGGCTGCTCTTCTAAATGAGCCAGTTTTAACATCTCTTCAGGCTCAATTTTTCACTAAATATTTTTTCTTTGTCTTAAACATTGAGAAATGTATGGCTCTAATAGAACGTCCTTCGAGGAGTTAAGTATAATTTTTCTTAACAGCTTCCCATTGTGTGAGTAATGAGTCAGATTTCAGATGTGTAGACAAACTCTTTAGTCTATGGTATTAGGGTCGCTGAAAGGGTCAGAAAGCATCAGAAAGCAGAAATAAATGACATGGAGTTGCCTTTCCTTTGGCATTAAAAAAAGAGGGGGAAAGAAACAAATAACATATTACTGATTTACCCTAACAGGATTCCTTGGTTCTTCAGATCTGTATAGATATTGGGAGAGCATGCATCTTTTCAAATTAGAGTTTTCTTTGGATATATGCCCAGGAGTGTAATTGTGGGATCATATGGCAACTCTATTTTTACTTTTTTAAGGAGCTTTCATACTGTTTCCATAGTGGCAGACTAATTTACATTCCCACCAACAGTGTACAAGGGTTCCATTTTCTCCACACCTTCTCCAACATTTGTTATTTGTAGACTTTTTTTAATTTTTCTGGTAGACTTTTTAAAAAGTAATTTTTTTGGAGTTGATTTACAATGAGGTGTTAGTTTCTGCTGTACAACAAAGTGAATCAGTTATACATATACCCACTCTTTTAGATTCTATTCTATTAGATTCTATTCTCATATAGGTCATTATAGAAATTAAATTGAGTTCAATACAGTAGGTTCTTGTTTGTTATCTATTTTATGTATAGTACTGAGTATACATCAGTTTCAATCTCCCAATTCATCCTGCCCCTCCGCTTTCCCCCTGATAACCATAAACTTGTTTTCTACATCTGTTATGTGTAGACTTTTAAATAATGGCCACTTTGACCCATGTGAGTTGGTTCCTCACTGTAGTTTCAATACAAGGATAACCAATCTAATTGCTGATTCAGAAAAAGATCTCAGTTTTTATGGGAATAAACACACCTGTACGAAAAGGAATAAATAACTGCTTCTCAGAGGTGGGAGACTGTGGAACACATTTGTTTTCAAAACTTCTGGGTTGAGAAATCTCGGAACCATATCATCAAACAACAGAAACTCTCTCCAAGCGTGTTTGTTCCTGTTTGTTTCAACCAGAATCTGCTAAGATATTTTGGCTACCTGGTCTGCTTGCTTCCATGCTGAAGGGCATTCTGTCCTCTGGAAGGAGAAAGGAAAGAACAAAACTTGAGCCTGGGAAAAGTGGAAGTATCGCTTTCCCTGAAGCTAATCGTTTTGCAAAGCCATAAATATGACATGTTATTAATGGAGGGTAATTAATTCATTCTTCATAAATATTATTCTTGTTTCACCAATGTAGCTATTTTCTCCAGTGCTCTTATTTGACCCAAAAGTACAGACAACTCCTGATAAGATGTGGATTGCCTGACGAAACTGACAAGTCCCTCCCTCAAGAAAGCAAACATTTTGAGATTTACTAGGGCAATTCACATTGAAGACAAATGATACCTTCATTTCAGCACTTTGCTCCTATCTTTCTGAAACTTTAAGGCAAATATTTACCTAAGCCATCAGGAAATATGGCTTCAATCAACACAAAATTAATTTTTCACATACATGTCAGTCTCAGAAAGGTAAATTATAAAAGAATAGATTCACAGGTCTACTGGGGATTTTGTAAAAATTTAGACAGAAAAGCTATTTTTTTCTTTACACAAACATTCCGAGTTTGAGGGGAGAGAGATTTCAAACAGCATGGTATGTAATTTTAAATATAAAGTGAAAAATCTTAAATGCCTACAGTCAATTATTAGCTTGTGTGATTTATACATGACTTCATCACACAGTCCTGATATAATACAAAATATTTGCAGAAACAACAATATAACATGCTTGAAAAGGGCAATGAAGCAAAGTGAGACCATTACAACCTTGAACACTTCTTCAGTCCTTGACCACTTTGGGGACTTCCAGTGATCCCCAGATGTGGCCTTGAAAGCCTGGGGCTTAAACTATGCCAGGTTTTGTACTTTTGTTTCCAAGGTTCTTCTCTGAATTAGTGGGTGCAGCAAGGAGAAAGTTGAGGCAGAAATATTTAAGAGGCAGAAATGATTTTCTAGTAGACTGGTTGATAGAGGGCACGGTGAGAAGTTGAAGGAGCCAAGACAATGCCCAGGGTGGCGAAAGACCGAGGAGATCAGCGATGGTGACATTTTCTGAGACCGGGAATATAAAAGGAGGATCCTGTTTGGTGTTGAAGATCAGAATAAGTCATGACTTGCTTGTACTCACTACCAGTCTTCCACCCTAGGTGGAGGCATTAGCATAGTTTCTGGAAATAAGAAGAATCTGGAAATCTCCCAGTTAGATTAGAAAAGGCTCCCTATGCCTCACATTCCACCTGCATCTCTTCTTGTGCCCTTAGCCTAGCCAGATAGGTGTTCATAGAACATTTAACAATTAAACTGGTTCAGCTATGTGCCATTGGCATAGTTGGTGTGAATAGGTATATTTTAATTGAGGCTTGAAGAAGTTAAGTATTTGGCCAAAGTCAGCCACAGAGTACGTGATGGAGCCAGTATTTGAATCAAGCTGTCACTCCTCTGCAAATGGGGAACTACAGGGCTATGTCACTCTCTTACACAATGCCCTTTCAGTCTGTACACAGCTGTCATACAGCTATCACTTCTCAATCCCTTTGAAATATAGCAAAAAAAGCAAGTGAGAGCTGAGCATGAAAACTGGAGAGGAGACAGCCTTCTGATCAGACTTGGTTAAGCAACTCAAATGCTTAAGAAGAGAATGAATTTCTCCCTGGATACTCAGGAGCACAAAGTAGGCACTCTTTAAACCTGACCTTGGTTCCAAATGTAGTAGAACTCAGGGTTGCAACTTCCAAGAAGAATACAGTCTGCTGATGACATTTTTATTCTTTTCCCATTAAGTAGGGAAATATAAGTCATTCCAATGGAAAATTCATTTGAATAAGCTTATTCATTTGAATAAGTCCTTCATAATGTTAGTGCAAAAAAAAAAAAAAGGTCTAATTATCCAAATGGAAGAGTGTGATGAAATACATTTTCTCCCGTCCTCCTTGCCTCCATTCATTGGCCTCTTCTCATTGACCCATCTGGAAGGCTTTTTCCCCCATTTCCCATCTTGTGCTACACTTTCAAAGCTCCACATCTTTCAAGCTTGATGTCCAGGTCTTTCAACCCATTACTTCTACTTTTACAAACCTAATATGAGGAAATGATCCAAGATCCATATCCACTGGCATTCTGTATATTACTATTTTATTATATATTCCAAAAAATTGAAGCATCTTATTTTATTTTCTTAATTCTAAGAGCCATATCTTAACACATTTAGCCTTTCTAATGCATATTACAAATGATGTATACTTAAGGTAATCTTTTTTAGTCTACAAAATGTTAAACTCACCTTTCATTTAAAAATCTTTGACAACTTAGTACAGAGGGAAATAGTAAAGCTCCAGTGAAGTTAGGGAGTTGTGGTTGTTGTTCAGTCACTAAGACGTGTTCGACTCTTTGTGACCTCAAGAATTGCAGCACATCAGGCTTCCCTGTGCTGGAGGGAGTACAATTAGGAAGCATAGTCCACAAAACCACCCTCACGTCTGATGCCAACTGCAGAGTTGAGGTTAGTTGTCAAGGTCACTTTCTGACCTGATTATCCAGCAAAAGAGTTCACAGAACTCACTGTAACCTATTACACTCATAGTTATAGTCTATTACAAAGAATGACTACAGGTTAAAATCAGCCAAGGACAGATGTGATAGGGGAGAGTCCCAAGGAAATTCTAGAGGCAGAGTTTCCATTTGGCCTCTCTCCGTAGAGTCATGGACAGTGTCAAGTCCCCTTAAAATAGTGTGTGACATTATACCTAGAGTATTGCCACCCAAAGAAGGCCGCCTGGTCCTTGGCGGACCCAGGTGTCTACCGGGTTCGATCTTGTAGACTTGAGTGACTCCTTGTATCACTGTGTTGCGTATCCTACTTAGTCTCCAGCTCCTCTGCAGATGGAACAGGTGCTGTGTAGCCAAAGGACCCCATCATAAATTATACTGTTAGGCTATTCGGTTTGGCACAAGACCCCAAGGTAAACAAAGACTCTCTTATCAGGCAGGACATTTCAGTTGCCAAAAGAATACTTCCCTGCAGCCAAAGTCGGATACCAGACCTCTCTTTGGGTGAGATTAATTCTTTACTACAGAGCCCCCCAAGTGGGGGAGCTGGTTAAATTAAATCTAGTACAACATGATGGAGGAGTGTGCAGCTCACTAAAAATGTTTTGCAACTTACTTAGGACATGCAGAAATTTGTAGAGCATTGTCCTTGTATAGAAGAAAGGGCATGGAAAAAGCAAGAGAGTTCCAGAAAAACATCTATTTCTGTTTTATTGACTATGCCAAAGCCATTGACTGTGTGGATGACAATAAACTGGAAAATTCTGAGAGAAATGGGAATACCAGACCACCTGACCTGCCTCATGAGAAATCTGTATGCAGGTCAGGAAGCAACAGTTAGAACTGGACATGGAACAACAGACTGGTTCCAAATAGGAAAAGGAGTACATCATGGCTGTATATTGTCACCCTGCTTATTTAACTTATATGCAGAATACATCATGAGAAATGCTGGGCTGGAAGAAGCACACGCTAGAACCAAGATTGCTGGGAGAAATATCAATAACCTCAGATATGCAGATGACACCACCCTTTTGGCAGAAAGTGAAGAGGAACTAAAAAGCCTCTTGATGAATGTGAAAGTGGAGAGTGAAAAAGTTGGCTTGAAGCTCAACATTCAGAAAATGAAGATCATGGCATCCGGTCCCATTACTTCATGGCAAATAGATGGGGAAACAGTGGAAACAGTGTCAGACTTCATTTTGGGGGGCTCCAAAATCACTGCAGATGGTGATTGCAGCCATGAAATTAAAAGACGCTTACTCCTTGGAAGAAAAGTTAGGACCAACCTAGATATCATATTCAAAAGAAGAGACATTATTTTGCTGACTAAGGTCCGTCTAGTCAAGGCTATGGTTTTTCCTGTGGTCACGTATGGATGTGAGAGTTGGACTGTGAAGAAGGCTGAGTGCCGAAGAATTGATGCTTTTGAACTGCGGTGTTGGACTCTTGAGGGTCCCTTGGACTGCAAGGAGATCCAACCAGTCCATTCTGAAGGAGATCAACCCTGGGATTTCTTTGGAAGGAATGATGCTAAAGCTGAAACTCCAGTCCTTTGGCCACCTCATGCAAAGAGTTGACTCATTGGAAAAGACTCTGACGCTGGGAGGGATTAGGGGCAGGAGGAGAAGGGGACGAGAGAGGATGAGATGGCTGGATGGCATTCCTGACTCGATGGACGTGAGTTTGAGTGAACTCCGGGAGTTGGTGATGGACAGGGAGGCCTGGCATGCTGCAATTCATGGGGTCGCAAAGAGTCGGACATGACTGAACTGAACTGAGAGGTAAAGAACATGCCTGCCAATACAGGAAACATAAGAAAGGCAGGTTCAAACGTTGGGTTGGGAAGATCCCTGGAGGAGGGCATGGCAACCCACTTCAGTATTCTTGCCCATGGACAGAGTCCCCACGGACAGAGGAGCCTTTGCAGATAGGGTTGCAAAGAGTCAGACATAACTGAAGTGACTTAGCGCACACGTGTACACACACAGTCCTTGTACATCTTTTAAACTCTGTGGGTATGTGTGTGTGTGAGAGAGAAAGAAAGATCTTTCAGCTAAACAGTCACGAATTTACATTTTTATGCTTTAATGATTTTTTCCAATTGTCCACAAATTTAGCTTCCATGAAATGTGTTTTTTATTCCCCAATTTAAGTTCTGCATTTTCTTATAGAATAATAGAAGTTTCTCCATTTTTCTGATCACCTTTAGCCCCAAACCAGGTCTTGGGGCCATGTTTACAAAGTCGATGAATAGAAAGTCACTTCACAAAGTCAGTTGTAGAGAGAAGAGAATTTCTCAGTAAGAAGTTTCTCTGCCTGTTAAATCTATTCCTCATTCCTTCTTTCACTGAACAAAGCTCATAGAATATGTGCAAGGCTGGGGCTATAGAGATGCATGAGCCATGTGTTCATACACTCAAAGCACTAGGAATCTGGTCACAGAAGGAGACATATAAAGACTAAACCACCATGTGTGACAAGGTGTCCTCTGACCTCCTGAAAATTCAAAGTGCCCCACCATGTTCCAGTCTAGAAACTTACAAAATAAATGGGAGTTTCCTCTAGCTGGAGCCATAGAAGTAGGGCAACCACAAGGAATTCATCTGTTTCCATAGATCCTGTAACTTTCAGGCCATAAACAGATCTCAGAATGCAGTGTTAAGATGGAGACACAGGCATCTGCCACCTTATGGACCCAGAATCACAATTATCTTTCTTTTCTTCTATTTACTTTGTAGCTTGACCACTTGCTTCCCATCCTACTCTCATATTCAAAAGGCCCATTGCATTGCTATTCAAAAGTCATTAGAATAGCAGGATCGATACCTAAAGGAGGTGCCTCCAGTGACATCAAGGTTCCCATGCCTAATTTTCATTGATTTTGCTAGGTAGTTAGAATAGGAAAAAGGAGTCCAGAATGGCGGTGGCTAAAAGATAAGGAAGGGAAAAACCTATGAAAAGAGAACAAAGGAAGGCCTGAGGACCAGAGTGAGGACCTCAGGTAAAACAAACAGCACTCTTGGCTAGCCCAATTTACATAGGGCAGGCCCAGGGGGAGGAGGAAAAAACATATATAAAGAGAAGCCAAAATTGGGCCACCCACATGGAAGGGCCCCTACTCTGTAATACTTTCTATCCCCACAGCAGTCAAGGTACCAGGACATGACTCCTGGATTCATTACTCACCAATCAAGCTGTGGAAGAGAACAGAAGAGGGCACTCAATACACCTGTGAGCCCCTGGGAGATCTCAGATACCTATTCAGAACTACCAATGAGTGCCATTCTAATGAACATCCCCAAATTAAATTTCTGGGGATAAGATTTCTCAGGACAGCTCTAAAGAGCCAGGACAGCTCTAAAGAGCCAGCACAGCTTGGCAGGGGTTGTACTCCAAAACAGACAGGAGATAGAGCTCTTGATCCCTGAACAAGGAGGGACTTGCGCCATCTTGAATGAGACGTGTTGTTTCTGTGTAAATACCTCTAACTAAGTTAAAGAAAGTCTCACAATCCTCAAGAAAAACATTCAGACCCTACAGGATCTCAAAGAATGAGCTGGAGAGTTCTTGGGGTGGCTACAATCTCTCTTTGGGGGATTCTCCTGGTGATGGGGAAATCGGCGGATGGCACCCCACTCCAGTACTCTTGCCTGGAAAATCCCATGGATGGAGGAGCCTGGTAGGCTGCAGTCCATGGGGTCGCTAAGAGTCAGACACGACTGAGTGACTTCACTTCCGCTTTTCACTTTCATGCATTGGAGAAGGCAATGGCAACCCACTCCAGTATTCTTGCCTGGAGAATCCCAGGGACGAGGGAGCCTGGTGGGCTGCCATCTATGGGGTCACACAGAGTCAGACACGACTGAAGTGACTTAGCAGCAGCAGCAGCAATGCCCCTACTAGTCCTTGTTATCACCATATTTATGCTGCTTATGATTGCCCTGAATTATCAGTTGTCTAACCCATTTTGTCTCTGCCCAGGTCAACAAGCTACAACATGCGGTGCCAATTCAACAAGGATATACAAAACTAAGGCTGACCATGGAAAATATCACTCACCCTTAGGTGGACACTGCTATAGGGACTCTGAGGCTTGAGACTAGCGAGAGGGGGAGGCCCAATGCCCCTTGCCATCCCATTTCAGCAGGAAGTAGCCAGAAAGACTTCAATGCCCCTATTCCCAAAGAATTGGGCCTTTTACCTCTTGAGAGGAGAATGTTAGGTAGTTAGAATAGGAAAAAGGAGTCCAGAATGGCGGTGGCTAAAAGATAAGGAAGGCAAAAACCCTCGAAAATAGAACAAAGAAAGGCCTGAGGTCCTAAGTGAGGACCTCGGGTAAAACAAACAGCTCTCCTAGCTAGCCCAATTTACATAGGGCAGGCCCAGGGGGAGGAGAAAAAACATATAAAAAGAGGAGCCAAATTTGTGCCAGGGGCCTCTCTTCTCTTCCTATCTTTTGGGTCTGCATGCCCTCATGCCTCAAGGATGTATTTTACTTTCTAAATAAAACTGAGCTGTAACATGGAGCTATAACACTGGTCCATCCAAGGGCTGTAACGCTGGTCCATCCGTCGCTCCAAATTTTTCTTGCAATGAGACAGAACTGAGGAAATCCCCCCAACACTCCCCCAACAGTTTCACAGTCATTCATCTGGGACTATTTCTGGTTTTGCCATTTGTTGCAGAGGAAAACAAATAGATAAAATGAAACAAAATAAAATATAAAACACAAGTTTATGTTCCTTCAAAATAAATGATTGATTGAAAGGATAAGTTACAGCTTTTTTAAATAAATACAGGTATACATACATGTGCACCAAGCGGAAAATATCATAGCATCTGAAAAAAAGACTAAAAATACAGAAATAGACCTGGGATATCCTACTTGGGGAAAAAAGATATCACTTCCCACTTTCCCTCATACACAAAATCTGCCTCAATGATTTTTGGTCTGAGGACCTAGAAGAATTATCTTTGGCCTTGTCTTTAATGACAGTCACAGCTGCTATGTGTCACATCTAAGTTAGTTGTTTTTGATGCTGCGTTAGGTATTGTCTCAATTATTTTCATAACATCATTGTTATTACTAAGTTAAAAAACAATCTCCACCTTTCTGCTCCATTCAAAGCCTGAGGGTGTGGGGGAAATCTGTCTACCTACCAGCCAGGCAGTGCACACGCGCGCACACACACACACACACACACACACACACACACGTCTACAGACCAAACAATCACCAAGAAGGAAATACATTTCGTTTTGCCTAGTCCAGAAGGGCTTGGCAAACAATGGAGAGAACTGAGATGGGAAAATACCAAGATGCAGCTTGAAGTGTTGATTTGTGTGCTTAGAGTAAAAAACAAAACAAAACAGGGAGATGTGAGTGGCTCTGGATCCTGGTGGGTTGAGGGGAATAGACAGTCACATTCAATGGATAAGCTTTACTTTCCTCATCTCTTCCAGCCATATTTTCTTTCTCACATTCAGAGCTACTTCTTACTCCAGATTTACACATGAATAATACAGAAGACAGAATTCTTTTGGCCAGTGACTTCTTTGGTGGTCCAGTGATTGAGAATCCACCTGCCAAGGCAGGGGACACAGGATCAGTCCCTGGTCCAGGAAGATTCCACATGCTGTGGGGCAACTAAGCCTATGAGCCACAGCTACCGAAGTCCGTGTGCCTAGAGCCTGGGCTCGGCAGGAAGAGAAGCCGCGGCAACAAGCAGTTTGCTGGCCGGAACTAAAGAAAACCCGTGCGCAGAAACGAAGACCCAGCACAGCCATAAATTAAATAAAATTTGAAAACAAACAAACAACTGTTTGGGCCAGAGTGAGGCCCATTATTCAAATTGCATGAAGAATGAGATGTCTGTGTAGTATGACTTAAAGCTAGTTTATGAATTAGTTGGTTAGTACCAAGAAAATGCTCAGATAGTAAAGAATCTGCATGCAACGCAGGAGACTCGGCTTCCATTCCTGGGTCGGAAAGATCCCCTGCATAAGGAAATGGCAAACCACACCAGTATTCTTGCCTGGAGAATTCCATGGACAGAGGAGTCTGGCGGTCTACAGTCCATGAGGTCCCAAAGAGTCAGGCACAACTGAGCAATTAACACGCACACACTGAGAAAATGCAGGTCAGTCTTCTGGTGGTTTCTTCTCTGTGTTTTTGACATCTGTGTAATCAATTAAATCTTTTTTAAGCTTTTATCTGATCACCTGGTTTTCCTATAGGAAATTTTAACGTAGCATAGAAGTTCTCTTAAAAAAATTAAGGCGAAGCTGACCTTTCCTCTTATCAGCCAAATGTAATACACACCACACACACTCATGAATGCACACTCACACACATACATATACACAACCAATTTCTGGTCATCGATACCAGGAATTACAGCATGGGTTTATTTTTAATTTTACAACTGTTTAATCTTTTCTTAGCATTTCTTGGCTCATTTAGGAAAATGTAATCCCGTAAGGGTATATGTTGTGTGTTCGACTTCCTTTCCATCCCCCTCAGCACAACATTGCTAGGGCATAATAGGAATTCAGAATATGTTAAATAAATTTATAAATGCATGAGTAACTCAGAACATACCTCAATTATTAAATGCTTAAAAACAATGTATTTTATTCAGCAGAGCTGATTGACAATGTTGTGAAAAGCTTTTAAATTAGCAAATAAAAAGATAAATTCGCTGGCGGGAAGATGAGAACGAAAAGGTGTGTGTGTACGCAGAATTATCATTCCAGCGCCCTTCAGGGCCACCAGCACAATCTTCTGAATATTTGCTGTGATGACAATATCAGCAGCTTTGAGAAAGGTATGAATTTTTTGAGAAAATAGCATTCATCCAGACTCTTTTTTGTGGATATAAGCAGCCATGTAGAACAACGCAATTTTTAATCTATTCACTCTGTATTTCATGCCTGGTTCAGTCTCATAGAAATTTTCCAAATTTCTTCTGTGAATTCTTGAAATAAACATAAGCTGACAAGGGAGAATACATGCATATATCAAGTGGATCCCTTTGGGGTGGAAGGCTAAAGCTTGAACGATGTATTCCAAAAGCAATGGTAATGTCTTATAGGTGAGGGGCCAGAGGGGTGCAAGGGCTCAGGGTACTGGGGAGCCAAAAATAAAATATAGGAAGGAATTTTTATATTCTATCTTATGAATGTTTATATTTGTATTAAATAAAAGCTAAAAGCAATTGCAGTTATTGATGTTTAGTTGCTAACTAAGAGTTGTGTTTGACTCTTTTGTGACCCCATTGACTGTAACCCTCCAGTTTCCTCTGTCTATGCAATTTCCCAGGCAAGAATACTGGAGTGGTTTGCCATTTCCTTCTCCAGGAGATTTTCCTGACGTAAGGATCAAACTCATGTCTCCTGCTTGGCAGGCAGATTCTTTACCACTGAACCACCTGCCACATGGGAGGCTGGAGTTAGCTTCCAGGCCCATGCAGCCATAGCGTCCCCTTTGGGCTTTCTGGGTAGCTCAGCTGGTGAAGAATCCAGCTGTTATTCAGGAGACCCTGGTTCAATTCCTGAATTGGGAAGTTCCCCTAGAGAAGGGATAGGCTACCCATTCCAGTGTTCCTGGGCTTCCTTGGTGGCTCAATCTGGGTTTGATCCCTGGGTTGGGAAGATCCCCTGGAGGAGGGTATGGGAACCCACTCCAGTATTCTTGCCTGGGGAATCCCCATGGACAGCGGAGCCTGGCAGGTTATAGTCCATGAGATCACAAAGAGTCGGACACGACTGAGAAACTAAGCATAACTGGGAAGCCCTAAAAGTAATCATAGCTAATATTTATGAAGTATGTACTATGTTCCAGGAATTTTGCTTCGTGTGTTATTTCATCTAATTCCCATAACAACTCTGTAGGCAGATACCATCACTGCTTCAATTTTACCATTGAGCACACCAAGGCCTTAAAGGAATGAAAAATCACTTGCCGGAGGACACAAGGCTAAGTGCAACAGCTATAGTCCTGGGACTTCCCTGGTGGTCCAGTGGCTAAGATTCTGCACTTCCAATGCAGGGGGCCCAGGTTAAGTCCCTGGTCAGGGAACTAGATTCTACATGCCTCAACTAAGACCTTGTGTGACCAAATAAGTTTTGTTTTTTAAAAAAGAAGCATAGTGTAAACTCAGAGACCAGATTCCATACTTCTAGTCATCATACTCAACTTCCTCAAATAAATAAAAGTTAAGATTTCATTTTTGGAACTGAAGGCTCAATCTTACTATTTTATAGTCACACCTCCTTTCTTTCTTATGCTTTGTACTGGAAACGAACACTTTGGTTCAGTTAGACACTCAACCAAATGTCTATGACTGTATTACATAACCGCTCCCAGCACCTGCAACAACAGGATGAGGAAAATATATACACAGTGGAGGGGAGTGGAAGCAGAAAGGAAGAGAGGCCAGAAAAAGACATCTGAGCCCAGTGGCCAGTCTTCTTAAAGTGAAGAACCAAAGGCCAAGGGATAAGCACTGGCAAGGGATTGTAATTTAGGAACCTGAGTATCCTGTTCATTTGGAGATGCCCTAAGCAGAAGTTGTGGTAATGCTTTTTATATGCTTAAAGTCTATTTTTTTTTTATTAACAAGGGAAACATAATTCAACATTTCTTTCAGTTAGTGAGTCTTCAGGAGTCTTCCTTGTAAAAGCCTTCTTTGGCCTGGGCTATTTTTCTTCCTAATTGTCAGGATCCTTAAACTTTTCTATAGGATAATGAAGAAGAAAGAGAAATATACATTCAGGGTCCCTTTCTCCTTCATAACTGGCCATAGACTTTCTTCTCAGCTTTAAACAGGTATTTTCAAAGCTGCCTCAATTGAATATTCCAATATGAATGCTCTACTTGACTAAATCTCTGGCACACTGACCTTCATACCCTTGAAAATTGGGTTTATTTTTCCAATGAAAAGGAAGAAGACAAAAGAAAATGTACTGACAGAAATTAAATAAGCTGCTTTAATTTACTTACAATAGGTGATTGCCATCTTTCCTATTTTAAACAAATAATTAGAGAAAAGATATTGATACTGACCGCCTATCTAATGTGGTGAGTACCAGGACTGAGATATGAACCCTTGTCTCTGGTCCCTAAAGACTGTAGCTATCCCCTACGTGCACTGCTTTGGGGGCAGTGACAATATCATATAGAATTCATGCTGCTTTATTAGCATCAGCATTATTAATGTTAGTAATAACCAATATTTGTTGAAGGTTTACCAAACACCAGACAGTATGCTGAGAGTTTTCAAATTTCTCTCATGAACTCCTAAGAACAACTTTGCAAAGAGTTGTTATACTTTGCTTGCAGATGAAGTAAGTGGTGCTTGGTAATGGAACCAAGTTAATACAGTAAGTGTTGGAGCCAGGCTTCAACCCCCTTTTTCTTCCTTACCAGTTATGGATTGTTGTGCAGAATATGGCCATCCAGCACTAACACCTGTTCACACCAGTACCAATATTGTCTTGATTCCTGAGGTTCGTGGAAGTGTCGACAAGAAAATGAAACAAACAAACAGAAAACTCCCACACTAACCTCCTGAACAGGGCAAGGTTTATTCAGATCCTAATCTCCTGCCCTTAGCCTAGAACGTTCCCTCTCGGAGTTCTCTAAGTCAGTGGTTCCCAAATTTGAGTGTGCATCAGAGTCCCCAAATTTGTTGTTCAGTCACTAAGTTGTGTCCAACTGTTTGTGACCTCATGGACAGTAGCACCCCAGACTTCCTTGTCCTTCACTATCTTCCAGCTGCTGCTGCTGCTGCTAAGTCGCTTCAGTCATGTCCGACTCTGTGCGACCCCATAGACGGCAGCCCACCAGGCTCTGCCGTCCCTGGGATTCTCCAGGCAAGAACACTGGAGTAGGTTGCCATTTCCTTCTCCAATGCATGAAAGTGAAAAGTCAAAGTGAAGTCACTTAGTCGTGTCCAACTCTCAGCGACCCCATGGACTGCAGCACACCAGGCTCCTCTGTCCATGGGATTTTCCAGGCAAGAGTACTGGAGTGGGGTGCCATTGTTTGCTCAAACTCATGTCCATTGAGTCAGTGATGCCATCCAACCATCTCATCCTCTGCCAAACCCTTCTCCTTCTGCCAGTCTTTCCCAGCATCAGGTTCTTTTCCCCAGGAGGCCTTTGTACAACAGAGGTCCCTGGGATCCACTCCAGAGTTTCTGATTTAGGAGGTCTGGAGTGAGGCCTACAAATTGTCATTTCTGACAATCTCCAGACATGCTGATGTTGCTGGTTGGGACTATAGTTTGGGCATCATTGCTCTAGTCTAAATGAAAGTGGGCAGGTGCACAGCATGTTTGCAGAATTTAATACGTAAACCCTTGTTAACATAAATTCTGGAAGTGATTTCATGAATACAGCTTATTTTTAAATAAAGCTTGATGAGGAAGGGCTGTATAACATTCCCATCATCAGGTGATGTAGAGGACAGGCAGGGCTGTCTGCCCCAACCCAGTCTACTTCAGGAAAACAAAGTCATGTTATCACCAGCAGCAGGCAAAACTTTCATGCCACAAAGAGTTGTCCTTGGCAGTGCTCGGTCATGTGTTGTCACGGAATCCACAGCCACCTCGCCATGCCCTGTTGGGGGACATGGCTGAGATCTAAGAACCAGGAAACCTTATCCACAAAAGCAATGTGTCCCTTGGCAGCACATCACACTGGGGTGCTCCTCTGCTCTGGTTTCAAGTATCAGGTCAGAATTCCAGAGGGGTGTTGCCTCCCATCTGGTTGGCATAAATGTAGCTGTTGGCAATGCTTTATCTGTGATTCCTAGCCAGCAAGATAAAGTCATGCCAAACCCACATGGTATTCTTTGGTGATAAATTTCTTTCTCCTAAGGTGTTACCTATGCAGAGGCACAGAATCAGAGAAAGTCAGGACTGGATGGGATCGCTGAGCTTATCTCATGAATGCAGAACTGTGGTTTTACCGATGGGAAATTGACCTGCAGAGAAATGATGGAGGCCAACTAGTGTGCAAGCGTGCATGCTCAATCTCTTCGCAACCCCACAGACTGTAGCCCGCCAGGCTCCTCTGTCCATGGAATTCTCCAGGCAATAATGCTGGAATGCCTTGCTATTTCCTATTCCAGGAGCTCTTCCCTAACCAGGGACTGAACTCGAGTCCCCTGTGTCTCCTGCATTGGTAGGCGAGTTCTTTACCACTGCACCACCTGAGGTTGAGCCAAAGGACTCCGTCTGAAAGAGAATTCTCTACATTAGCCCCACGGAGCCCATTAAGGCTATGTACCTGGGCACATTTTTTTAGGATCAAGCCAGGTGAAATGGGGACCAATCACAAAAGAATTTGTGGTCATCAGTGGGGCTCTTCCCCCATCATTTGTCCTCTTCTCAAGTTCTAACCCTTCCCTGACCTTGCCTGGGTTATCTGGAGAATCTGGAGTCAAGTCTGGAAAAATTACTTCATGGTACAGACTCAGAGTCTGGTATTTATCCCAAAGCAATAAATCTTTATTCTCAGAATATTAGGAATGGTTGCTGCTTGCATGGAGTGAAGCTGAGAGGTTTTCTGAATATGGAAATGACAACCCACTCTAGTATTCTTGCCTGGAGAATCCCATGGACAGAGGAGGCTGGTGGGCCCCATGGGGTCGCAAAGAGTGGAGTGCTCTGGACCCCTTCTTAGGCATGCAAATTACCTAAACTCTGAGTCCCAGCTTCATCTGTAGAAGGGGGAAAATAATATGCAACTTACTGTGTCATTTTTAGGATCAAAGGGTGTGATCTATGCTGAGTCTAGCACAGAAACTGGAATCCCAAGGGCCTTGGTCCCTTCTATTCCCTCTCCTATCTTTTCTCTCAAAACCCATTGTGTGCTAGTGTAATTGGGAAGAATAAACGTGACTCCACATTGGATCTGCTTCTTTTACTTTAAATTGTGTATTCTATTGTTTTTCCTCTTTCCCCAGGGGAGGTGCAACATTCCTGGAGGTACTGCAATACCAGATTGATACATGGAGTGGACAGAGAAAGCTATTGCTTTTGCTACAAGCTAAGAATGATGCTAAAGCCGAAACTCCAGTACTTTGGCCACCTCATGCAAAGAGTTGACTCATTGGAGAAGACTCTGATGCTGGGAGGAATTGGGGGCAGGAGGAAAAGGGGACGACAGAGGAGGAGATGACTGGATGGCATCACCGACTCAATGGATGTGAGTTTGAGTGAACTCCGGGAGAGGGTGAAGAACAGGGAGGCCTGGTGTGCTGAGATTCTTGGGGTCGCAGAGTCGGACACGACTGAGCGACTAAACTGAACTGAATCACTAATGGGCTGTTGCCTAAGACTTAAAGTATACATAATGGCCCATCTGGGGGAACCCTGACTCCCCTGCCTGAGCAGTAAGCTAAAATGCCTTTGTTTAGCTAACAAGAAACATCCTGACCAGTGAAAGAAAGTGTTAGTGTTAGTTGCTCAGTCCTGTTCAACTCTTTGAGACCCCAGGGACTGTAGCCTGCCAGCTCCTCTGTCATGGGATTTCCTAGGCAAGAATACGGGAGTGGATTGCGATTTCCTTCTCCAGGGGATCTTCCAACCCAGGGACTGAATGCAGGTCTCCTGCACTGCAGGCAGATTCTTTACTATCTGAGCCACCAGGGAAGCCCTTAGCCAACTTACAAATAGTTGTAGAAAAAAAGAAATGAACACATCTCTTGAAGTCTGATTGGAACCAGGAAATATTTACAATGTACCACTTTTTTTAGGGTTTCCCTAGTAGCTCAGACAGTAAAGCATCTGACTGCAATGCAGGAGACCTGGGTTCATTCCCTGGATTGGAAGATCCCCTGGAGAAGGAAATGGCAACCCACTCCAGTATTCTTGCCCGGAGAATCCCATGGACAGAGGAACCTGATGGGCTACAATCCACGGGGTCACAAAGAGTCAGACACGACTGATGGACTAGCACACACACACACACCCCCTTTTTCACTTGACATCTTCATGTTCTTGTCTTGGCTCCTTAAACTAGCATCCAAATCTGGGCAAGATGGTGTTTTGGAACACTAGTCCACCATCTTCATCTGCTGACTTTCCAAATAAAGTCCCCATTGCTTACCCCAACACTTCATCTCTGGATTTATTGGCCTGTCGTGGGGTGAGCAGCAGGAGCTTGGACTAGGGGACACAAAGGCAAGCCCTGGCAGCTAGTGCAGGGCTGAGGAGCAAATTGTAAGCAGCCTTGATCTTTCCGGATACATCTTTGAGGACTTAGCAAATCTTTGCTCTGAATGAAGTCACTATTTTATGTTTTTGTTTTGTTTCCTCTACTCCTATGACCTTGGGTACAAAATGGAATCTGTGAAGAGCTGGGGTAACTTGTCCATGGAAGTTCACGTGTGACAAGACTGCAGAAAATCTGCCAGACCGTTTTCTCCCAAAGTAAACAATGAATGTGAAAGTCTAGGAATATTCACACTCCATTTGGCACCACGTATTTGAATTAACTCTGCATATTCCTAAGTTAGTGCTTCCCCAGTGGCTCAGTGGCAAAGAATCCGCCTGCTAATACAGGAGACACAGAATATGCGGGTTCAATCCCTGGGTCGGGACGATCCCCTGGAGTAGGAAATGGCAGCCCACTCCAGTACTCTTGCCTGGAAAATCGCATGGACAGAGAAGCCTGGTGTGCTACAGTCCGTGGTGTTGCGAAGAGTCGACTGACCGAGCGTAAGGACCGCTCCTTTTCCTAAGTTACCCAATGTACATCCTTTGAGACAACTCACATTTAAATAAAACACTGGTTTTCTAGCAAGTGAAAATCACCTGCCAACCATGGCTAATTTCTCCTTTTGCTTAAAAGCAACTTCTAACTCTTTGCCAGCACCCTTGGGCATAAATCCAGGAAACAGAGGTTTTGTTTCCCAATCCCAAACAGAGCTATTATGCTCTTAGTTCCCTAATCTCTTTTACTAGACAAAACACAGCAGCAACACTGTAAATTGTTCCTAATTAGAGTAGTTGGATTAAAATGCCTTTCATCTCCCCAGATTCCAGGCTGGCTCTCGGGTGTATTTAAGCATTGAGCAATTCGTCCAGAGCTTATTTCTTGGTCAGAGCCCGCCCCCTGAAGTTTAATAAAGGTAAGTACAGCACAGCTCTGCTGTCTTCTTAACAAAAGGCAAATTGTCTTTCCCCATAAGAACCATTTAGAAAGAAATAGATTTGGGGCTTTTGAAAATCTATACCTGGCTGAGATCTAGAAAGATTCAACAAAATGACCATCCTTCAGCCCCTTCATTTGTTTGGAAGCACCAGAAAAACAGGGGGGAAAATTCATCTTTCTAAAATAACTAGTTGCAGATCTGTAAAGAGCTTATCCAACATGAGGCATGGCAACATCTAAACACAATTCCATTCTCTGTATTCAATGTGAAAATTTCCTCTAGTGAAATTTCTTACTCGAAGCTCATTATATTTGTGTATTAGTAATCTTCATATTCAAACTGGAATAGGCAAGTCAGGCTCTTCCTCTTTCTTGACTCTGAGCAGTAGTTAACCCAGTTGCTTCCTCGAAATCCTCTTGAAATGCTTTTCTTTGCTTTTGGATCTCATTCTTTTGGTTTCCCTCCTACTTCACAGGCTACCCTTCTCCTTCCTCTTTACTGAATCCTCTTCCTCTCCTTACTTCTAAATGATGGGGCACCTTCAGAGCTCAATGCCTGGACCTCGTCACTTCTTTCCCCATACCTGATCTCTGGTCCCATGGCTTTAACCGTCATCTCTAAGCTGAGGACTCTAAGAGTGCATTTCTAGCCCAGAACCTCCCTTGAACCATACGCTGGTATACCAAGTGACCTGCTGGACAGATTGAGGCTCTCATAGGCGTCTCCAAGACCTGAAGCAGGTGACCAAAGCTACATAAGCTTGTGGCCAAGCAAGTCAATCAAGGTGACTTCTAACTTCAGAAGTCACCAAGCTATCTCTAATCACACACACACACACACACACACACACACACACACACTTGCATTTAACCTAAGTCACACGATATGGTTTCAAGAGTCAAATAACTCTATAATTTCCTGATTCTCGGAGATCAACTCTTTTCTAAGTTAATTATTCATCTTTGCTATGCTGGGTCTCTGTTGCTGTGCTCGGGCTCATCCAGCTGTGCCAAGCGGGGGATGCTCTCTAGTTGCAGTGCACAGGCTGGCACCGTGGTGGCTTCTCTTGTTACGGGGCACAGGCTCAAGAGTGTGTGGGCCTCAGTAGTTCAGTAGTTGTGGCGCATGGGTCTAGTTGCCTCACAGCATGTGGAATCTTCCCGGACCAAGGATTGAACTCACGTCTCCTGAATTGGCAGACGGATTCCTAACCACTGAATTATCAGAGAAGTCCCTGAAATCAACTCTTTTAACTCATTTACTTGATTCTTTTGATATTTGTTTCTGTGTTTCTAAATAACGTGCTTGCATTGTTACTCCTTGATTTCTCAGTTTTATTGATTTCCAGAAACAAACAATTAAAATTTAGATCTCTTTACCCATCCTCCCAAATATACCTCCTATTCTCCACCTTCCTGGGATATTGTTATCATTTGGGTTATAGCAAAATCATTTCACTTTACTGGCACTCTGCGTGCTCTATTTATAGCTGAGGCAGGTAGTATGTTTAATTGTTTTTCCTTTTATGCACAATATTTTATCTCTCTTAGATGTGACTTTTTTCAGTTGCTTGGATTTCTGTGTTCTTATGAAAAATCCATCCCCAACCCATCTCACGATATGTAAGTCTCTTCTAAATAACCACTCAAGTATATCAGGTCTCCTACCATTTTCACCTTGTTGAGCAATTTCCCCTGAAGATCCAGCTTGGACCTGTCCCCCCAGCTGTTGTCTGGCTAGCAGCTCTCTTTACTGCAACCCTGGAGTTTCCTTCTCTCTCTCTTCTACTGAATCTTGAATTCTAAGTCTTCCTCTTTCTGGGTTTATTGCCTCTTTCTGAATTTATTTGGTCTATTTTCATTTATCATGCTGGGCATTCATTCAGCCATTCCAGTAGAGAAAGTCATGTCCCTAAGTGAAAAAAGCTGTTTTCTATTAGCTTCTGTAATCATACCCTTCCTTTTGTTCCTCTACACTTTCTTTCTGAAAATCCAGTTATTCAAATGGTGAAACTTTGGGTCTAGTCCTCTAATTTTTTTCTCTTTCGTTTTGCTTCTTTTTCTTTTATTTCTACTTCCCAAGTCATTGCCTCAACTTTATCTTCCATCACCTCAATTGAAATATATCAGTAGTTATATTATTCTATCTTTAGTTCCAAAGATTCTTTCTGTGGCCCCAATATTCCTTCTTATGGCATCCTACTCATAAAGGCAATGTTCTGTTGGAGGGTAGTATTGATCCCTCCCCTTCCTCTCTTCCTAGTTGTGTTTTTTCTCCCAAGTTGCCTTTCTTAGTTTTCTCCTTCATCTTCTAGTCAAGTCCATAAACTGGATTCTAAGTGACACCATACTGACTCTTTCTATAGTCTTTTTGTTTGTCTGTTTCTGCATTTAATATTGGGGGCTTTCCTAGACAGCCTAGTGAGCTGTCATTTAGTGGGCACACATCTCTTAGCCAGGATAGATTCTACCACAAAGCCGTATGGGTAGAGCATCCCTTGACATTACTTCCCCTTTGACCTCCAAGGAGCCTTTCTGTGCACATGTGATCAGGGAGGTCTCCTGCCTTTGGGAATGAGAAATACATGGTCTGTCTAGGGCCCAGCCTCCCCCCTTAATTGTCCTACTATTTTCGCCTTGGAGTTTCAGTCCATAGGAGACGAATGTCCAGTTGTTTTATGGGGGGGGGGGGGGGGGAGGGGCATCTACCTCCTATCTCAATATCCCCATATAGTCTATAGCTAGGATGGAGAAAGAGGTGATTACTTGACTACTTGGGGTGAAGGAGGCATCTGAGAGTCTGTTTCCTAAGTTGACTTTGAACTACATGTATGGTTTAGGCCCAGACTCACTTCACTTCTTAAGGAAATTGATGCTGCCAAGTCTTGAGTCTTTTGAGAAATTTTGCAGGATAAAATCAGATTGCCCCTTGGCTTTCTCCAAGACCAAGTGAAGTCGCTCGGTCTTGTCCGACTCTTTGCGACCCCATGGACTGTAGCCTACCATGCTCCTCCATCCATGGGATTTTCCAGGCAAGAGTACTGGAGTGGGTTGCCATTTCCTTCTCCAGGGGATCTTCCCGACCCAGGGATCGAACCAGGGTCTCCTACATTGTAGGCAGACGCTTTACCGTCTGAGCCACAAGGGAAGGCCTACTGCTGGCTTAATATTTAGCTTTCTTAGGCTAGCTAAGTCAGTTTGCACTCATCCCACCTGCTTTCCAAAGTTCTATCGTTATTCTTTCCTCTCTTACTCTTTATTCTTGGGAGTTCATGTCTATGACCACAGATAATCGCTTTCTCCTGCTCTTCACACCTTCAGAAATTCCCTTCCCTTGAGTGTAGACAGAACCTGTAATTCACTTCTAGCTGATAGAATATGACAACAGTTATAGGCTGTCACTCCCCTGATAACTTATATTGTACAAGACTCTGTCTTAAAAGCATACTGGAATAAGAGACTCTCCTTTCAGGCTCAATGATGTAAGGTGGCCTTGTAGGAAAATCCCCATGGGAGGGATGTCTAGGTGGCCTCTGGGGTCACAAGATAACCTCTGGCCAATAGTTAGCAAAAAGTCAACGTTCTCATTCACACAGTTTCAGGGAAATAAATTCTGCCAGTAACCTGAATGAGCTGGAAATGAATTCTTCCCCAGTTGAGCATCCAGATGAAAATGAAAACCAGGTAGCTCCTTCACAACAGTCTGTGAGACCCTGAGCAGAGGACCCAGTTAAACTGTGCCTGGTTTCCCAAGTCAGGAGACTATGAGATCATAAATGCATGTTGCTTTAAACCCTTAAGTTTGTGGCAGTTTTTTATACATAGAAACTATTCTAATGTCTTTCTCTTTTTATAATTCTATTTTTTTTTTTTTAGTTTCTCTATTTTTTGGCTGTACCACACAGCATGTGAGATCTTAGTTCCCTAACCAGGAATTGAACTGGTGCCCTTTGCATTGGAAGGTAGATTCTTAACCACTGGGCCACTAGGGAAGTTCCTTAAGTTCTTTTATCGTTGTTTCAGTTGCATACTGGAAGGAAGCTGAGGTGAATGTGTGTGCAATCAGTGAGTTAGGTAACAATGGCACATGGTATGTGACCTGACACACTTTTAAAAGACCCTAATTTCAGTTAAAACCGGCAAGTAAACATTTCTAGCTACTTGCTATGGACTGAATAGTATTCCTTCAAAAATTCCTATGTTGAAGCCCTAACCTCTAATGTGGTTATTTGGAGATAAGGTTAGTAGGGAAGTAATTAATCCCAAAGAAAGGCAATGCCAAAGAATGCTCAAACTACCGCACTATTGCACTCATCTCACATGCTAGTGAAGTAATGCTCAAAATTCTCCAAGCCAGGCTTCAGCAATACGTGAACCGTGAACTCCCTGATGTTCAAGCTGGTTTTAGAAAAGGCAGAGGAACCAGAGATCAAATTGCCAACATCCGCTGGATCATGGAAAAAGCAAGAGAGTTCCAGAAAAACATCTATTTCTGCTTTATTGACTATGCCAAAGCCTTTGACTGTGTGGATCACAATAAACTGTGGAAAATTCTGAGAGAGATGGGAATACCAGACCACCTGACCTGCCTCATGAGAAATCTGTATGCAGGTCAGGAAGCAACAGTTAGAACTGGACATGGAACAACAGACTGGTTCCAAATAGGAAAAGGAGTACATCAAGGTTATATATTGTCACCCTGCTTATTTAACTTATATGCAGAGTACGTCATGAGAAACGCTGGATTGGAAGAAACACAAGCTGAAATCAAGATTGCTGGGAGAAATGTCAATAACCTCAGAGGGGCAGATGACACCACCCTTATGGCAGAAAGTGAAGAGGAACCAAACAGCCTCTTGATGAATGTGAAAGTGGAGAGTGAAAAAGTTGGCTTAAAGCTCAACATTCAGAAAACAAAGATCATGGCATCTGGTCCCATCACTTCATGGCAAATAGATGGGGAAACAGTGGAACAATGTCAGACTTTACTTTTTGGGCTCCAAAATCACTGCAGATGGTGACTGCAGCCATGAAATTAAAAGACACTTTCTCCTTGGGAGAAAAGTTATGACCAACCTAGATAGCATATTCAAAAGCAGAGACATTACTTTGCCGACTAAGGTCCGTCTAGTCAAGGCTATGGTTTTTCCTGTGGTCATGTATGGATGTGAGAGTTGGACTGTGAAGAAGGCTGAGTGCTAAAGAATTGATGCTTTTGAACTGTGGTGTTGGAGAAGACTCTTGAGAGTCCCTTGGACTGCAAGGAGATCCAACCAGTCCATTCTGAAGGAGATCAGCCCTGGGATTTCTTTGGAAGGAATGATGCTAAAGCTGAAACTCCAGGACTTTGGCCACCTCATGCGAAGAGTTGACTCATTGGAAAAGACTCTGATGCTGGGAGGGATTGGGGGCAGGAGGAGAAGGGGACGACCAAGGATGAGATGGCTGGATGGCATCACTGACTCAATGGACATGAGTCTGAGTGAACTCCGGGAGTTGGTGATGGACAGGGAGGCCTGGTGTGCTGCGATTCATGGGGTCGCAAAGAGTCAGACACGACTGAGTGACTGAACTGAACTGAACTGAATTAAGGTGGAACAAGCTGATAAGGGTGGGGCCCTAATCTGATAAGATCGGTGTCCTTATAAGAAGAGGAGGAAGCACCAGAGAGCTCTATTTGCATGTGATGAAGAAGAGGCCATGTGAGGACACAGACAAGACAGAAGCGCAGTCTCACCAGAAGACAAGTCTGACGGCACGTTCAACTTGGACTTCCCAGCCCCAGGACCGTGAGAAAATACATTTCAGTTGTCTAAACCACAAGTCTGGGATGTTCTATTACAGCAGTCTGAGCTGACTAATATATTCCTACAGATAGCCGTAAATATGGACATGATTTGCTTTCATAATCACAAACTGCTGGGTCTTAGGACATCAGCTGCTACTGCTAAGTCACTTCAGTCGTGCCTGACTCTGTGTGACCCCACAGACGGAAGCCCACCAGGCTCCCCCGTCCCTGGGATTCTCCAGGCAAGAACACTGGAGTGGGTTGCCATATCAGGGCTATGTGTAAAATAGTGGCTAGAAGAGGCCTGAGCTCCCTTGCAGACCAAGCAGTCTAGGATTCTAAGTACAATTAAATAAACAATGTCAATCTGGCTAGACTGACTTACATAACCCCTCTCTTACTGTAATTCAACTTCTATAACTTCTATCCAGGCACAGCCATTTCCCATCCATGTTGCCCTGCTCACATGATCTCACCTCTCTGTGCCTTAGTTTCAGCTGCTATAAAACAGGGATAATAATATCCCCCCACCTCAGGCTTATTGTGAAGATTACATGAGATAATAAACTCAAAGCAGATACATGTATATGTATGGCTGAGTCCCTTTGCTGTTCACTTGAAACTATCACGGCATTATTTTTTAATTGGCTCCATCCCAACACAAAATTGAAGTTATTTAAAATAAATAAATAAAAAATAAATACAGAGTAGAGCCTGACACATCGTGAGCACATATACATCTTGCTTCTTCTTTTTTGATTTCTTACCATCACCATCAGCATCATTATCCTCGCTACTGCTACTGAAAGGAGTGGATACTTCCTTTAAGAAATACCGCTGCAGATTTTTTAGGAAACTCTGGAAGCAAGGATGACTCAAAGGGCTTAGTTCTTCTGGGCTCTGTGGTCAGGGCTGAAATTCAGGTGAGCCCAAAGTGATAGCAGTATGGAAGGGAAATGTCACTTCCTAGAGTGTCTTCACCTGCTGCCTTGTTAGCTCATCCAAAAGTAGCGCCAACTATCCGTGTAAGTAACTTCCAGTAAATGCCTACTGTATGAAAGAAAGTCTGGGTGCTTTAAGGTTTTCCTGAAAACCGACAATCAAACTCTCCCTCCCTTTGCCTCTGACATAGAGAGAATTCTGGGAGGAAGAAATAAAGAACATAACCTCACAAGGCTTGATTAGGATTGCAGGTAATTTTTAAGGCTGTCACGGGGCTGTAGAAATCGACTAGGAACCAAAGCCCTAAAGTGCCCAATACCTTTTTAGGCTCATCACAATGTTTGAGAAGTCACTTGACCTGTCCAAGCCTAAGTCTCCTCATCCCTTCATTCTGTCTGCCCAGACTCTTCAAGTCACTGGAATGGGACCAGATGAAAGTTCTTTGACAAATACTGCATTATAAATATATATATATATACACATATAATTGTATTGTTATAGTTTCTAAGTCATGGCTACAAAGCTGTCTGAAATGGACACATTCTATTTTGCTTCTGATTAAACTTCAAACTTCAGTGACTGAATCTAAAATATACGAACAAGCAAAAATTTGACTGGAAATTGGGGAAGAAAATGCCTTTTCTCTAGGAAATTTCACCAGTGATTTTCTTATAAGAAAGTAAACATGGTTCATCAATGTATTTACAGTGATTCATGACATTTCCTTATTCCAATTCAGGTAATTGGAAATGTCACATGCATAATGCTAATTTATGAAAAAAGGACACCACAGTTTGTGGCAGTGAGAAGCTAGTACAACTGACAAAATTTCTGACACAAAATTAATCTCCTACATTTATGAAGCAATTCCTTTAAATCAAACCGTACGGAAGTAAATCTCTCCATTTAATTGAAGATAAAAGATGGTGGTCATGAAGCTGCTGAAAACGCTTTATTTCCAGATTTTTAAACCAGAAAATTCCATTGAATATTATTTCTTCACTGACATTGAGCTCTGAATGTCGATTTACTTAAAAAAAAAATTATCCTTGATTTTAGGATTCCCCGCTTTGTTCAGCTGATGAAAACTGAGTTAGCATGATGTCATGTGAGGATTCTCCAGTATAAGAAAATACATAGAGGCCTAAAAGAGGAAAAAGAGGGTAAGAATTATTGCTGTTATGTTGGAACAAGCTAAGATCAAAATTAGAGTAAGCTTATGCAATTCTTTACAATTCTGGACAGACTCATGAAGAACTTAGGGTACACAGCATTTTATTAAAGCCATCGAAGCTTACATCTCTCATATTTCTCTCATTTGAGAAGAGAAACCCCACATTTTCAGATCCTGGGGAATGAGATAAAGGTTTGAGACCACTGAATGTTACTGCTGGAAGGAACCTTAGTGGTCTCTTAGTTTTTCATTTTACTGATGAGGAATCAATGTCCAAAAAGGTAAAGAGATTTATTAAAAGCCCTCAGGCCGATTTTGGTGCAACTTCTGTCATGTATAGCCACGCATTCTTTTATTTTAACCCTAAGACCTTTAATTACACAAATAACATATTATCCCCCACCACTGCCCACAAAAGCCCTCACACTGGTTGGTGGCAGTAATAACAGGACCCGATGCTTTTGGATGAGCACGTTGAGCATTTGGGGTGGGAAATGCTTTTTCAAGTTAAGACACTTGAACTTTATCTGAAATTCAAAGAATTTTGATCAGAATCTAAAGTGAATTACCCATGATAGATGCATATTCTTTCTTCCTACCCTTTGGAAACTTCGGTCTGTTTTTACTCACCTTTCTGTTGGAATGGGTTGAAAGTCTTTTCGAATCTGAGTTTGACAGATGAATCTGATAACTTCTGCTACAGCAAAGAAAACCAAGTTACTTAGGCATTCAAAGTATTCTTTCACATGCTTCCTTTTTCATTCACATTCCCTCAAAAGATTACAAATGCTAATCTTTTCTTCAGCCAAATGTTCTTTGAAGATGAAAATCTCATTTTTGTCACCTAATTTGAAAGTGAAACTGCTGCTGCTGCTAAGTCGCTTCAGCCATGTCTGACTCTGTGCGACCCCATAGACGGCAGCCTACCAGGCTCCTCCGTCCATGGGATTTTCCAGGCAAGAGATACTGGAGTAGGTTGCCGTTGCCTTCTCCAGAAAGTGAAACTGGAGGAATACAAATGGAGAAGATGTGAAGCCCTCATTGACCACAGCTGCCTTCTGAAAAATGAACATTTTATATTAGAAACAGGGAGAAAAAACCACTGTTGGGAATCTTTACTTTGGGGTTTATTTTACTTTTGAATGTTTTTCTTTCTTTGATTATCCAGTGAGGAAAATTCTGACTCCTTATTTGTAGGGTTGGGGGTGTCCTGTCTTACTTTACTAAAGGTTTGTCTTTAATGCAGTCACACAGGCTGTTAACTCCTTCCTTTTTAAAAAAAAAATTTACTTTTAATTGGAGGATAATTGGAGGATATATTATAAAATACTGTGTTGGTTTTTGCCATACATCAACCTGAAATCAGCCATGGGTATACATAACATACACATGTCTCCTCCCTCTTGAGCCTCCCTCCCACCCCTCCAGCTTGTCACAGAGCACTGGACTTGGGCTCCCTGTATCATACAGCAAATTTCCTCTGGCCTTCTATTTTACATACGGCAATGTGTAAGTTTCAAGGCTACTGTCTCAATTCACCCCACCCTCTCCTTCCCCCACTGTGTCCACAGGTCTGTTGTCTACATCTGTGTCTCCATTGCTGCCCTGCAAATAGGTTCATCAGTACCATCTTTCTAGATTCCATATATATGTGTTAATATTTGCTATTTGTTTTTCTCTTTCTGACTTACTTCACTCTGTATCATAGGCTCTAGGTTCATCCACCTCATTAGAACGGACTCAAACATATTCCTTTTCTGGCTGAATAATATTCCATTGTGACATTGTGATGATGACTGCAGCCATGAAATTAAAAGATGCTAACTCGTTGGAAGAAAAGTTATGACCAACCTAGACAGCATATTAAAAACCAGAGACATTACTTTACCAACAAAGGTCCATCTATCTAGTCAAGGCTATGGTTTTTCCAGTGGTCATATATGGATGTGAGACCTGGATTATAAAGAAAGCCGAGCACCGAAGAACTGATGCTTTTGAACTATGGTGTTGGAGAAGACTCTTGAGAGTCCCTAGAACTGCAAGGAGATCCAACCAGTCCATCCTAAAGGAAATCAGTCCCAAATATTCATTGGAAGGACTGATGTTGAAGCTGACACTCCAATACTTAGGCCATCTGATGCAAAGAACTGACTCATTCGAAAAGACCCTGATGCTGGGAAAGATTGAGGGCAGGAGGAGAAGGGGATGACAGAGGATGAGATGGTTGGATGGCATCACCGACTTAATGGATACAAGTTTGAGTAAATTCCGGAAGTTGGTGATGGACACAGAGGCCTGGCATGCTGCAGTCCACGGGGTCACAGAGTCTGACACAACTGAGTGACTGAACTGACTGAATAATCCATTGTACATATGTACCACAGGTTCTTTATCCCATTCATCTGTTGATTGACATCTAGATTGCTTCCATGTCCTAAGTATTGTAAATAGTGCTGCAATGAACTTTGGGGTACATTTGTCTTTTTCAATTATGTTTTTCTCAGCTCACTAGTGGGATTGTTCAGTCATATGGTACTTTAGAAAAATGACAGTGTTAGTCACTCAGTCGTATCTGACTCTTTGTGACCCCATGGAGTAGAGCATGCCAGGTTCCTCTGTCCATGGCATTCTCCAGGCAAGAATACTGGAGTGGGTTGCCATTCCCTTCTCCAGGGGATCTTTCTGACCCAAGGATGAAACTTGGGTATCCAGTATTGGCAGGCAAATTTTTTAGTTTGAGCCACCGTGGAAGCCACAGTAGTTTTATCCTTAGTTTTTAAAGGAATCTCCATACTGTCCTCCGCAGTGACTGTATTCATTTACATTCCCACTGACAATGCAAGAGAATTCCCTTTTATCTACACCTTCTCCAGCATCTATTGTTTGTAGATTTTTTGATGATGGCCATTCTGTCTGGTGTGAGATGGTACCTCACTGTAGTTTTGATTTGTATTTCTCTAATAATGAACCTTTTCTTAATAGCAGAGAATTATTCATTAATTTCACATTTTCTAGCTCAAGGCATTTTAGTTCTTCAAGACATACAATTAAAATCACAGAGCATTAGAACTTCTGCTTTGAGTAACTAGTCCAACACTGAATTTTTACAGTTTGAGAACATGAGACCAAAAGTTACTAAGTGACTTTCCTATGATCACACAATCAGTTGGTTACAGAGTCAGAAATACAGGGCAGTTCTCTCAGTTCCTGAGTCATGGGTCCTAATTCACAGTACTCGCCAATGAAATGCAGACCTAGGAAAGTTACTTTAATGCCAGAAGCTAATTGCCTCCCTGTTTCTTTATTTCAAAAGTTTGTTTTATCCCATATTTTAAAAATGAAAAAAACCCCTCTAAATATCTATGTTTTTTTTATGCACTTAGGTCAGTTGATTTTTATCAAACACAAATTTCTGCTTTAGAATCCTTTCTGAAAGACCCTCCATGTCTTACTGAAAGACAAAAGTATGAGGAAATGTCAAAAATACAAAAAAAGGAGGCAAGTACTTTTGTTTCTAACTGTACAGTTCCTTACATGGATTGCACTTTTGTGGCAAAGAATGAAAACAAAAATCCTGTCTCTATACAAACTTGGCAGTTTGTGGACTAAAGACCTAAAATTGCAAGGGACAAAGTTTGTTATAACATCATAAGAGAGAAAATTCAAAGAGAGAATTTTTTATATTAGAAGTTAATGAAGACTTTCCACTCTGCTTTTCTGGAGAAGGAAAAGGGGTCTACAGGAGATCCAGAAAGTTGGCAGAGAAAAGGACCCTAGATGTTGCAGAACAAGTCCGACTACAGCAAGTGATACGCTCCAAATGAATTTGCTCACACGAACACTGCAGACCCCCATGTCTGAGCATCTTTGAAGCTTTCCACACATTTGCATTCATTCATTCACTCACTCATTCACTCACTCACTGCAAAGCTTTCTGGTGAATATTGACTGTGTGCTGGACATCGTGCCAGATACCAGGAATATAATGGCAATAGAAACTAAATGGGCTTACACAAAACTGGGCCTGTCGTGGGACTGTGTAAAAAGTACAGAACTTCACAAATTGCCTCCATGATAGCAGGAGATAATTACCTTTGAAGCCTGGTCCCAACAGCTTAAAGGAGACAACTTGTTGAGTAGCAGCTGTCGCAGCTATAGGGCAAAAAAGATATATTGAGGAGCTACCCGTATGCAGTCATACATAGACATACCAAATACAAAACTAGTAAAATTGTTGTTTAGTAATAGTATTTCCCAGCAGTGTTTAATAGACTATAAGCATAGAGATCTGATGAAAGGGTTTTTCTTTTATGTCTTTTCTTATTAAAAAAATCAAGAATGACAGTACCAAAAGCTATAATAATTCAGATTCTAGACATTAGTAATTGGCAGTAATTGCTAACTTGAAGTTTATCTTTGAAGTGAAGAGTCTCCTTGCTGACTAAATGGTGAAAACCACAGAATTATTTATTTTTATTTAATTATTACCTTATAATCCTTCCAATCCAGAAGAAAGCAAATTACTTCCTTGTAAACAGGGGTTTGGGGGCATGTACAACAACAATTATAATAATTATAAAATATCCTTATTGTTTTATTAAAACAAAGGCTACATTTATTAACTTACTATCTTTACTTCTCTCAGCAGAATTGCTAAAAGCTTGGAAAAATAATGAAAGTAGTATAAGTTTTTTTTCTATTATCTTTTACTTGGATTAGTCATCCTTCATTAAGAATTCTATTTCATGTTAGAAGCTACAAAATATTTACTATATAAAATTCTAGAAACATAGAAATAAATAGGCTTTTCCAGCATAAGGAAAGTCTTTTTTGCTGGCTAAGTATGCCAAGTCAAAATTTGAAAGTAAAATCAAGTTTCCCCCTTTTTTCTACAGTGGTCACATTATATGCGGTTGATTCACTATAGCTCCATTATCAGCAAAGAGCGTTCAGTTTCTTTGTATCCTGACTGAACCTGCCTTTTGTAAAATTATAGAACTTTTTAAATGAAAGTACCCATGCTCTAACCTCTTACATATGAATAAAGACCTTAGAACTGAAGGGGAGGGATTAGATTCCTGGGTTAAAGGAGGAAGAGAGAAATGAATACACATACCTTACTATCCAAGAGAATTCCAAAACATAAGATGAAAAGACCCTTTAAATGAAGAAATAAAGCACATGTATTATCTCTTCCATTTCCAGAAAAGAAAGTTTTTATATTGTTACTATTCTATTATATTCTCCAACATTGAAATTATTTCCTTGTCTGTCCCCCTACTGGCTGTGGGTTCCCTGAAGACAAGGATGCTATGAAACCTCCACAGTGCCTGGAGTAACACAAAGTACTCAGCAACTTTGTTGTTGTTGCTAATTAAATTACTGAGTAAATAAAGTTTGAAACACACGTGGAGCTTCATGTTCCCCTTTGTATCATCCTAAACCCCAAATAAAGAACTTCCATTTGCTTCTGTCTTACATTTTCTTTAGACATTAAACGAATGCCAACTCAGCATCTTATGATGTCAGCTGGCTCTGAAGTCCAAGGCTAAGTGGAGGAAATTGACTATATCAGCATGCTTTCCATCAGGTCCAGCCCCTGGGGAATCCTCAGCAGCGTCTTTCTTGGACCCTGAACTCCTCCTCCTGGTTGGAGCACCCTCAGTTGGTGCCTGTTCAGACAGCGTATCACCAAGGATCCTGGACGAAAGCTCCCTAAACCTGTCACCATGAGGTGTGTGCTCTCCATGAAAATCCTTGTGCCACCACCTAAACATACCCTGGTTTGCTGAAGTAGGTGGAGAACCAACTGCTTTCTGGAGACATTTACTGACCACTTACTCTGTGCCAGGCACAGTGCTAAGTGCTGAATGATCTCACTGAACCCTCGTATTTACTCTAAGACACAGGTAATAATTGGGTTTCCCAGGTGGCAGAGTGGTAAACAATCCACCTGCCCATTCGGGAGACGTAGGAGACCTGGGTTCCATCCCTGGGTGGGGAAGACCCCCTGGAGTAGGAAATGGCAACCCACTCCAGTATTCTCGCCTGGCGAATCCCATCGACAGAGGAGCCTGGCAGGCTACAGTCCGCAGGGTCTCAAGAGCTGGACACAACAGAGCACCAGCACCAGAGCACACAGATGATAATATTATCCCTGTTTACCAGATAAAAGAATTGAGGATAGAAAAATTAAATAACTTACTAGCAGTCACAGAGTTGGATAACATGACATATTTGAGCCCAGAGTTATTTAACTCCAGAGCACAAATATTTAACCACCATTACCCTTAGACATTGTCCAGTGTAAGAGACCCAGCCAATATTCTTTGAACTAGGATTGAGGGCTCTCTTCCAGATTCTCCAAATCGAAGGAATACTTTGCCCGCCTACTTGCCGAACACTCCTTGATCATGGCGTGTAAAACCCGTGCTTGGCAGCAGAGGCCCGCAAACCTTTTCTCTAAAGAGTCAGAGAGTAAATATTTCTGGTTTTGCAGGTCATCCAGATTCTTACAACTGCTCAGTTCTGTCCATGTAAGGGAAACAGCCACAGACCCTATGCAAATGAACTGGTGTGGCTGTGGTCCAATAAAACTTTATTTACAAAAACAGTGCTGCCTGCAGTTGGCCAGGCACTGCTCTGTGGCACACCAGGGACTTCCTTTGCACTATTCAGACTCAAAAAGTATTCTTGATTTATTTCCTTTTCCCTGTGTGCCTTCACAGAGATCAGCACAAGACAAAGAGGACTGGGTCAACAGCAAGGGAGATGAGTGTTAGCTACGTGAATTCGAACATTTAAAACCCTGGACTGGATTATTGAAGAAGCCTAGTATTTACTATCAGGCAAAAAATGGATCTTTTTCTTCTGTTCAGCGTTGTAGGCGGTTTTGTTCGTAATAGTCCTGCTGGAGGCAAGGAGATGAGATCATCTCCAGAATGGTCTTCCCATCCTCGATTCTCTACACTCCAGTTTCCTGATTATACGATAGGTTATTCTCATTGTTCTTACCTGGAATGCATTGAGAAATGCGAAAATAACGTGCCAAGACAGATTCCAGCCGTCCACCATTGTTGCTATGCCGAAACCCCAGGTGAGCCCCAGAAGAGGGGTCAGGACGAGGAGGCTCCTCCCTATACGCATGACAGTGGCCTTGTGGTCCTGGGCCAGCCTTTCTCCAACAGCTGGCCTCCTGAGCTTTGTGAGGACTAATAGCACCACAACCAAATTTACAGCCACACTAGTCAGGGCAGGAACCACAAAGGCCAAGAGAGGCTTGCTCCCGTCGGACCAGTTAAGCCAACATGCATCCTTCCTTTTGTAGCCATCGCTGGGCTGCGTGACCACAATGGTGACGATGGATATAATGAGAGGGCACCCGTAGCCCAGGCAGAACCCAGCAGCCACCATCAAAAGTGTGGCCATGTGATGGAACACGAAGATCACCCGATATGCCAGCAGGAACCCGAGCAGAAGCATCCAGAAGAACAAGGAGAGGTAGAAAAAGTGTGCAAAGAACACGGCAGCTGTGCAGACGCCAGAGTTTGTGTCCACCGTGGCAGCAACAATAAACCAGACGTCAGCAATCAGGAGGCACAGAGCTATGTTCACTAGGCAGATGTGACGGCTGTGTGAGGTTTGGTTTTTGTTGACCTGCTTCCAAAACAGACCTTCGATGGCCAGGCATAAGATGAGACTTCCGATGGAGACCCCCAGCCCCACAAAGGTGATCCATTTCACAACGGGGACGATGGCAGGGGGGACAGTGGGGGACATCAGCACGGAGAAGGAGGTCAGGTGAGTACAGAGGCATGTCACCAAGCTTGCAGTTTCATTCTGTAAGTGGCAGCCAGTATCTGCCCACTGCAAATGACTGAAATCCCAAAACACACAATGAGGTTGACTCAGATTCAATTTCATCTTAGAAAAAGTCAGGGAAACTTCATTGATGGAAGAGTTTGAGATAATAATGGATATCAAGGGCCCATTAACCTGAGCATTTATATTTTTAGCCATGGGTAGAATGTTCCCCAGGGTCAAAGAGGTCATGCTGATGATAGTATGTAGAAGGTGCCTCTTGAATTGTTCTGGCCCAATAGACACATGGCCTGTGATGGGACTGGGGGTATTTTGGGGGAAAAATTCAGTCTCATAATTGTAACCTTCATTGCTGAGATTTGCAGACACTGGAATCCCTTTCCAGTTAATGAAGTCTCGAGAAAAAGTTAGAGGCAGAGCTGTCGAAGGTACCAGAGCGCTGATGTTTTCCAGTGATGCTAGTAACCGGGAACTGGCATCCTTTTCTTTCTTCAGTAACACTGTCCAGTTGGTTAGCGAAGCTGAATTAAGGATGTGATCAGCTATATTGATGACATTCTAAAATACAAGGATGAAAGTCAATTTAGATTTTGAGTAAACTGGTCAGAGGACTGTGGATGGATAGTCATTAATCTTAAGGTCAAGAAAGTCGAGGATCACACATTAAAACTTAGCAGTGAAATATAGCATGGTGCTCCACACAGGGAAAGCTTTGGGCTAAAGAAAAAAGACCCACAGAATCACGTCAGTTCCAGGGTGAACACTTGCCAGGAATTCATAAGCCAAACAGGGTTTAGCCATGAAGAAGGAGAATGCCGCAATGGGGGCTGCAAAATGTGCATTTTCTTCCTTCTGAGATAGCAAACGGGACTGCACACCTCCTCAGGCTGAGGGTCCAAGAGTGAGATGTTCTTTGTAACTACTTTCCCATATTATGTTTATTTTGCTAACATCAGAAGTTCTAAATTCATGTCACGAATGTTCAAGCTTTAATCCATGTATATTTATGACATTAACAGAGGAAACTGAAAAACAGAAATTCTTAAACCCTGGACATGCAATAAGGAGACATTGAACTGAGTTGTGGGTTTTAAGGGTCATTCTTAGTTTAAGACATTCCTTTTCCAAACATCCCTGAAAGGCAATGTTTTCCCCCCTAGGACCCTCACTCACTCTTAATGGCTCTGGTCCCCAGGCATCTGCTGTGGGCATCTGCCACTCTAGCTGAGTCTTACCCTGAGCCCTCTGTGACTCCTGGCTCAAATCCCATAGTGGGTTTCTTTTACTGCCTTCAGCAACCTCTGCCTTCTTTTGGTTTGTGTTTGCAGCTCTATTTTCCCCTTCATTTCATTTTTAGCTTTTTTTGTGTGTCATTTTTTTTATCTGGTCTCATTAACAATACATACTCAGACTTTTTGAAAAAAAAAAAAAAACAAATCTGAGCATCTTTGTTTCAGGGAGTTTCACTTATTCACATCTAATGTCACTTCTGACATATAACGTTCACCTTATATAGTTAAGGACCATTGTGTGATTATGTGACAGTATACATAATATAAAACCCAATTTTGTAACATATTATATGTTTTAACATATAAAATGCACACATCCACAATTTTTGGAAAGATATTTATTTAACAAATAGTTATTGAGTATCTGCTATGTGTCCCTTGTCAATCTTCTAGGTACTGAGGTGATGCCTAAAATGTGAGCAGTGGCCATTCTAGGGTGACAAGCTTACATATCACTCACTTTTCTTTCTGTTTATTTTCATGTCTTCTAGTGAGCATGCCTTATTTGGGGAATTTTTAGGATGCTTGGGGCTGGTGCATGGGGATGATCCAGAGAGATGATATGGGGTGGGAGGTGGGAGGGGGATTCAGGATTGGGAGCTTGTATACACCCGTGGTGGATTCATGCCAATGTATGGCAAAACCAATACAGTATTGTAAAGTAAAATAAAGTAAAAATTTAAAAAAATAATAAAAAAAAACCTCTACACCTGAAACTAAAAAAAAAAAAAAGTTGATTTTAAAATATCCAAACTAAATCATGAATTCCCCACTCAAAAAATGGAGTTCTTAAAATATGCTAAATATAAAAAATATAAATATATACTAAATATAATATACTGGAGTCAGAGCTTATAGCCACGGGAAGGAAAAACTGCAGACTCAGTATTAAGTATCAAAAAGTTGGCACCTGTGTCATTCAGTGTCACGTAGGGCAGAGACTTACACATTTCCCTTAGCCAGATGTCACCCAGGCGGCCTGCCTGGAGGCAGCTCCCTCTTACTTTGTACACACATAATTGAATCCAGGGGTTTCTTATACATTGCAGAGGAAGCAGCGAAGCTCACACAAAGACTGTTACATGGCTCTTTGGTCCTTTTCAACAACATCTCATCACCTGGGGCTTCTGCCATTCCTCCTACCAGATCGAGCATTTAAAGTGAGCTGTTCGAGCTCACGCAGACTTTACCTCCATTGTCGAATTGGACACCGTCAAGTTTTTCTTCAGAGATGAGATATTGCCCAGAATTGACACCACGGAAGCCAGATTCCCAGCTGTGGTTGATGGGCTTTGCTGAATGACCATCGAAAGCTTCTGCACCAGTGACGACACAGCTGCCTCAGTGTCAGCATTGTTGCTGGCGAGCTCAGTTAAGTCCTAGGAACAGAAACGGTTACATTCTAGGAAACAACGTAATGCTTGTGCTTCACCAGAATTAAATCAGTTCCATGGCCACATATAACTAACATACGGTGCTTGATAACCTAGGATAATCACATAACAATGGCAATAACACCACAGTGGCTGTCCTTCAGTGCTATTTTCCATACACTGTTCTAAATGCTTTACTGGGGATTCACTGGTTTGATTTAATCCTTCAGTTCAGTTCAGTTTGGTCACTCAGTCATGTCTGATTCTTTGCGACCCCATGAACTGCAACACGCCAGGCCTCCCTGTCCATCATCAACTCCCAGAGTTAACCCAAACTCATGTCCATCGAGTCGGTGATGCCATCCAGCCATCTCATCCTCTGTTGTTCCCTTCTCCTCCTGTCCCCAATCCCTCCGAGCATCAGAGTCTTTTCCAATGAGTCAACTCTTTGCATGAGGTGGCCAAAGTATTGGAGTTTCAGCTTTCCTTACACTACCCTTTAAAGGAGTTCCCATGATTATTTTCATTTTGATTAAGGAAATTAAAATTTGAAGAGTTTCATTAAAAAGTATTTTTATATAAATTATTGCCCTAATTATACAGAACCTGAAGTTCAGTGAGATTCAGTGACTTTTCAAACAGTACCCCGCTAGGAAGCAGAAAGGCATGGTCTGCTTGGCACTAAATATTATATCCGTTTACTATGCTGAGAAATCCCTGTAGAGCAGGGGTCCCCAACCTCCAGAATCTAATGCCTGATTATCTGAGGTGGAACTGATGTAACAATAATAGAAATAAAGTGCACAATAAATGCAATGTGCTTAAGTCATCCAGAAACCATTCCTCTACCTCCCAGTCCATGAAAAAATTGCCTTCCAAATCGGTCCCTAGTGCCAAAAAGGTTAGGGACCACTGCTATAAAGGATTTAAATGGCTGTACGTGGAGATCTGACTATACTTAGTCACTGGATTTGGGGTTTTACTTTTTCCTTGAGGCTCCCACCTGCTTCTACAACACTGAGCTAATTTGGAAGGCAGCTAGAAGGGATATTCTCCTTACTCAAAGCCTGTCAACCCTGGAACCCAGATCCCTCTGTTTTCCTTTTTACTCTTCTCAGTTGACAGAGCTGTACTCTGCCTCAGGCACCTGGGATCTGCTTGTCCTTATATCCTGGGGTGGCCTAGTCCCAGCTATGGTTTATGTCCAGAGCTGAAGCAAAGAAGACAAGAATAAGGATAAGCCCCAGAACTCACCTGCTGCGTTCTCCCTCCCAAGTTTACAGATGAAAACTGAGGTCCAGAAAGGGAGGGTAAAGCTTCCACAGTCCCTTGATGAATACCATGGTGGGTTCTCTGCTTCTGAAGTGGGGTCTCTAGCTGGGACTGAAGCCCTGTTCACTATGAAGGTGTATTTGCAGGACCATATCTATGAACTGGTCTTGAAGTCCCTTTTCCACACCTGAGTTTTAACTCCTCACCATTGCTTCCATTTTTCTATTTATCAAGTCTTAAGTACTTGAATCTTCCTAAGAGAGCATCATATGAAGGTCACAGCCCTAATCCAGTGACCACATTTCTAGTTCAACACTGTTGCTACCTGAGGGACCATTAGCCCCCTAGTCTCTCCTTTTATAGAAGGAAACTGGTAAGGGGCATGGCCCTGGAGAGCCATTGCATTTCTCTCATTCTCTATGGTTCACCTCTGGCCGACCCAATCCCTACCCCCATTTCTAACACAAGTACATCTTCACTTGTACTAAGGTTATGGCTTCTGACTTAACACCTTCACTTAGATCTTTAATTCCCAGGCTCTCTGGATTTAGTTGCTGTTCTGCCATCTATAGTAGCTCTCCGCCGCACTGATTCACACCTCTGCAGCACCCTCCCCTGAAAACCATCCAATCTGACAGTTTTGACATTCTCAGCTGCCGCTTAGGTTCACTACTCATGCTTACACTCCCCGGGTTTCCCAGGGTCTGACGTCACCGACATCTGACCAATGAGACAACCTGATACATATTACCTACCCCCAGGAGGGTTCACTGGAGACACCCACTGTGAAACTCAAACCCAGGGCAAGTGGAAATGCCTTTCTTGTTGTTTTACCTTCTTCAGTTCTTCCAGCTCAGAGAGCACACACATCTCCTCGAGGATATGCCACCCAGAGGGTTGGCACCTGACCGTGATGCTTCCGATGTAGCCAAGGCTACAGGGAAGAGTGTACTCGTCATTCTCAAACCCAAATCCAAAGGCAATGCTGTTACACTGGGCTAGAAAACAATAGAAACAGAGAAATAGATAAAAGAATATAAACATAGTAGAAGAATGTCTTGACACTCTCTATAAACTATGTATTAATAGCAGTGCTTTTAGAAGGTCTTGACACTCTATATAAACTATGTA
This sequence comes from Ovis canadensis, assembly GCF_042477335.2. NCBI lineage: Eukaryota > Metazoa > Chordata > Mammalia > Artiodactyla > Bovidae > Ovis > Ovis canadensis. Next base: position 35,240,169 of record NC_091264.1, read on the forward strand.
TTAATAGCAGTGCTTTAGAAGTCATATTTTCAGAGCCAAACCTAGGCAAAATTCAGGAGTAGAAGAAGTTCATTTTTGATGTCCAGCTTTACCGCCATCAGTCCCCTTTCCTCTTTCCTGATGTTCTGCCCTCCCCAAGGCTGGCCCCCTTTCCCTCAAGGTATGTAATCTAGGCTAACAATCTGACTTTTAGTGAACTATCAAATAGTAAGTATTCACTGAAAACAAGCCAAGGTGTGATCCCTCCCAGAAAATATTTACCCTCTTTAAGGGAATGCTAGAATACCAGATAAGCTTCAAGATACTATGGGACAAAGCAGGCATGATAAGGTTAAAAGATAGGCCGTTGCCATTTGGGGGTGACATGTCCTACTCTGTTCCCCTAAAAGCTTCTCACATTGTGACCAACCGCTTAGTTCCCCTTGCACTAGGCCCTTCATAATATATTCTTACCATGATCGTGACTGGGAGGAGGAAGAACCACAAGGGCTGTGATTTTTGTTTCTTTTCCCCACTGCTCTGTCGTAAGTGTCTAAGCTCTTTGTACACTTAGTAAATATTTGTGGAATAGATGTTGAAAGTGGCAAAAATCTTGGTAAGAGAGATTGAAATTGAATGTAAAGAATTTTTCAAGCATTTGAAGAAATGAAGTGGAGTGTGTGTGCCTGTGTATTTCCTGTGTGTGTTTGTGAAAGACCTGAAAAAAAAAAATGCATTCTTTCCTGGGTCCCTTGGATTATAATTTAGGAATGTCATCAGCCCCAGGGCTCTTTCAATATGGTCACCAGTAAACTATTGCTGAGTCATTTCCAACAGAGCCTGCAGTGAATCAGTCTTGCATGACATTTGCATTAAGAATAAGAGGTCAGATCACCCATGAGCAAGAGTCTGAAATAGTATGAAATAGTCAGCTGAAATTGAGTTTCATCCTGGCTGGAGTTGAGGGGGGAGGGAACAGCTGCTTGATAAAGTCAGTCTTAGAACAATTCTGTTTTGGGAACATCTCCAATACACAATCTACTAATTAGGCTCCCCCAACCTACTTCCCTGGAGCTTCCCAGGTGGCTCACTGATAAAGAATCCACCTGGTGATGCAGGAGACAAAGGAGATGCAGGTTCAATCCTTGGTCTGGGAAGATCTCCTGGAGGAGGAAATGGCAGCCCATTCCATTATTCTTGCCTGGAAGATCCCATGGACAGAGGGACCTGGAGGGCTACAGTCCATAGGGTCACAGAGTCCCACATGACTGAGCGTCTGAGCCCGTATACAGGTAACCTAATTGTATAGAATCCAGAATTACCTTCTCCGAACACTCTGAAAGAATCTTCTTCAAGTGCATACAGCTTGCACAGATATGTCTTAGCTTTCTTAGCCATCTGCTCAACGCCCGACAGGAGCTCAGATGTGCTGCTGGAACCAACAACTTCATACCCAACAACGATGCTTCCATTTCTACAGTGATGATGTGGAAAGAAAAATCAGATTTATTTGTTCAGTCACTCAGAGCTTACTCTGTGGGGGTGACATTAGGTCTGTAGGGATAGATCAAACAGACTTGATTTTTGCCTACGTGGAGCTTACATGCTGATAGAGAAGGCAAGGAAAATAGAAACAAATAACCATAGTCCTGGAGTGGATTGCCATTTCCTTCTCCAGAGGATCTTTCCAACCCAGGGATCAAACCCGGGTCTCCCGCGTTGTAGACAGACGCTTTACTGTCTAAGCCACCCGGTGGTAATTATATATAAATATATAAATTCTAAATTTTGTTAAGCGTTGTGATAGACAAGTTCAGGGATAGAGTTACAGATATAGAAAACAAACATGGTTACCAGGGTTTAACATGGGGGCAGGGATAAATTGGAAGCCTGGAACTGACATATACACACCACTATATATAACATCTTTCCCAGATTTTAGGAAAAGATTGAAGGCTGGAGGAGAAGGGGACAACAGAGGATGAGATGGTTCGACTTGATGGACATGAGTTTGAGCAAGCTTGGGGAGTTGGTGATGGACAGGGAGGCCTGGCCTGCTATAGCCCATGGGGTTGCAAAAAGTTAGACAGGACTGGGTGACTGAACTGAACTGATATATAAAATAGGTAACTAATAAGCACCTACTGTATAGCACAGGGAAGTCTACTCCATACACCGTAATCGCCTATATGGGAAAATAATCTAAAAAAGGGTGGATAAATGTATATGTATAATGAATTCACTTGGTTATATACTTGAAACGAAGACAACATTGTAAATCAACTATATCCTATATAAATTTCAAAATAAAGTTTCGTCATATAGGTCTTTGTAAAAGCATATTGGAACTTCCTTGGTGGTCCAGTGGTTAAGAGCACCCCCCCTCCTCCCCCGCAAGGCAGGGGATGCAGTTTCCATCCCTGATCAGAGAACTAAGATCCCACATGCTGTGGAGCAACTGAGCCCACGCGCCATAGCTTGAGAATCCGTGTGCTGCAGTGAAAGATCCGTGTCCCATGCGCTGTAACTAAGACATGACACAGCCAGGAAAAGTCCCTAGAATAAGCACGGAGAGCTCTAAGATCTGGGTCTGTACAATTAGGAGAACAGCATCTCTGGAACTGAGATGGGGAAGATGGCGGGAGAAGAATGTGAAAGGTTATGATGGGAGGAGATGGAGGACCCCCATTTTGGACATGTTACATTTGACATATCTACTAGAAAATCAACTGGAGATATTAATGCTGCTGCTAAGTCGCTTCAGTCGTGTCCGACTCTGTGCGACCCCATAGATGGAAGCCCATTAGGCTCCCTCTTCCCTGGGATTATCCAGGCAAGAACTCAGGAGTGGGTTGCCATTTCCTTCTCCAATGCATGAAAGTGAAAAGTGAAAGTGAAGTCACTCAGTCGTATCCGACTCTTAACGACCCACCAGGCTCCTCCGTCCATGGGATTTTCCAGGCAAGAGTACTGGAGTGGGATGCCATTGCCTTCTCCTGGAGATATTAATAGGTATTGGATATTTGAATTTGGGATTTAGGGGAGAGGCTGAAGTCGTATAACACGTTTAGAACCCACCTGCATACAGAGGGTATTTGAAGTTATGAAAGCCAGTGAGATAATATATATTAATTTAATCCTGTGATTCAATGAGGGTTAGGCTTTAGGGTTATTCTCATTTTGTAGATAAGGGAACAAAGTCCTAAAGAGAAGTTGGGTCAGGTCATTAATTATTAATTGATGGGGGACTTCCCTGATGGTCCAATGGCTAAGACTCCAGCCTCCCAATGTAGGGGGCCTGATGTTTGATCCCTGGTTGGGGAACTAGATCCCACATACTGCAACAAAGAGTTTGCATGCCACAGCTAAAAAGATCCTGTGGGCCACAACTAGACCTGGTGTAGCCAAATAAATTAATATTTCTTAAAAGTTATTAATTGATGGATAAGAACCTCTGGCTCTCTGAAGCTCAATTTTTTTTTCTTTTCTTTTTTTTTAGATTTAAACAAAGATTATTCCAAAGGTCAAATTCTTAATCATTTCATTGAACTAACATTGAGCTGCCCTGAACTCACAATAAATAAACCCAAATAGGTTTATTTTAGGTTGTGATGGTCACAATGTCATTTCATTGATATGGATCTTCTATAGTGTTTAAAAAGTATTTTTCTGCCTATTATTTCATTTTATGTAATTGAGCTTCAGTCAGATGCCATAGCTATTCATAGGTCTGTTTGACAGATAAATAGAGACAGTGAGAGATTAAGATTTACTTTAGATCATATATGTAAAGAGCAAGACCAAAATAGTTGCATTTTATAGACACGTCCACTTTTACTGTGACTTTGTCTATGAATTATTGAGGACAATTTGTAAGATAGATAGATAATTTGGTGGAACATAAATTAGAAATATAAATAGAAAACCAGGACCAAGGCAAAGAAAAATGTGAATATTGAATACAAAACTGTTGACTGATTTTCAATTTTGTCTATGAATTCAATAATGACATAGTCAGAAGCAGAAGTTACATGAACTATATAGACCTTCATATAAGAAAAAAGAAGCAGAGTTTTTCCTAGCACTAAATTTTAAAGACTATTATACCTGTGATCCTTTTTGTAAGTATATGAGAAGACTTAAAGGATAATGTTCAAAACAGTACATTTGTAACAAATGTTGTTGAAAATTTCCTATAACTCTACTTTAACTGTGAAAAAAAAATAAGAAGCTAAATTCTCTGACCTCTAAGTCACTTCCTCTAACAGACTATAAATAGCTGGTAATCAATACACACATGGGTAACTAACCAAGTAGCTTTTGAATTAAAGTATAAACAAAAGGATAATTTACTAAATACCTCTCTATTTGCTGTAGACAAGGACTACTGGGCTTTGAAGTATGGTACATACATGATATCTACACAAAAAATGTAATATTTTACCCAAGGAGCCCCTTCTGGCTCCCAGCTATACAACATTACACCCTCTCTGCTGAGGAGCAAACCCATTCCTTCACAACCCACAATCCTCATCCCCACCCCTCGCCCCTTCCTATTCATGCCTTCCTGCTTCTTTCCAAGCTCTGCCCTGCCGTCTGGGTTTCTGATTCTAGTTTCTGATCCATAGTTTTGAGAATGACATTTAATATTTATGCTTGCAAAAAGATTTAAGTGAGAATATAGGCCTTCTTCTTCAGGCTTTTGCAAGCATCACAGACTTTTATCCAGCCTTAGTAAGAATCCTACGTCAAAGACCAGTTCTGACCTATTTTCTGTTGTGGTCACTTGGAAACAGCATGAGACATCCTACTTGGCTCCGGGGAGGCCCTTCTAAGACCACTGTGGTACTTACCGAAACTGGGTGACTCGAACGGCTTCAAAACCTTGGATTCCTTTGTATGCTTCCTTTAGCTTTACAAAGAGAGCAAAGGGCAATGTGTTGATCTTTGTCCCCACACAAGAAAGACATTTGAGCAAAAAAAAAAAAAAAAAATGGATGCAGACAAGAAATAAACCAACTGAAGCACTGAGCAAAGGAAAGACACGTGGCAGGAGGTAATTGTGTGTTATAGAAATACTATTAAAATGACAGCAGAGAATGGACACCCACACGCCTGTGTACATACATACAGTTTAATCTTGAGATGGCTAATAAAGAACATAGAAGCAATTGCTTAGATTAGAGGATGAATTTGGTGCCAGATAGTATAATAAATTCACCCCAAACCTATTTTTTCCTTCCCTTAAATAAGCCATTTATTTTGACAGATGCCTAAACTGAATCTACTTGTGAGGTATTTGTGCATGTCTTCAGTTAGGACCACACCTGAACCAGCAGCCTAGACAGAAGTGGTTTTATGTGACTTCAGTATGAAGTCCAGAATTTTGGAGAGTAACTCTGTTTAGCCTCTAACAAGAGAGGCTTCTTTAAGGGGAAAAAAATCCCAAATGTTAACAATTGCACTCAGATCATGAAAACTTTCTTTTGAGAAATAAAAATCAGAAAATAATCAATAGGGCTCGGTTTAATATTACCTTAATGAATGAGCAAAACCAAGCACTAAGGGAATGAGAAGAGGTCAGCTGCTTAATACTCCTTGGAAGAACATGTTTAAAATATATTCCTTGTGGTCAGAGTGATTAACTGCTGTGTAAGAACTAATTGAAAAATGAATAAAAAATATGTGTTAAATAAACTTGTTGAATTAGAAACATCTGAACTTATGTTTAACCAACAAATTCGTATGTAATAAGAGGAAAATGCTTACCTGCCTTTCAATTCCAGTGGTATATTTGGCGTACATAGCAGAAGATGAATCCAAAAGGTCTTCTGTAAATTTTTCATTAATTTTGAAAGTACCCCAAACCTCTATGGAAAATAAGAAATTTACAGAGATAAAAATTACTCACTTGATATAGCATAAAATTACAAAAGTCTAATTCAGCCCATCTATTTGACAGTGGTACTTCAATTCTTTTATTCTTATTTTTTTGGTCAATTTCTTTTTATGATGAATGTTCCCCTAAAGTAAGTAATACAGGAAGAAAAATAATTCTCTTTTGTGGTTTTGGAACATAATGGGAAATTGCAGTAATCAAGACTACCTTTTGTTGTTGTTCAGTGGCTAAGTCATGGCTGACTCTTTGATATTCCAAGGACTGCAGCACTTCAGACTTCCTTAGCCTTCGCTATCTCCTGGAACTTGCTCAGATTCATGTTCAGTGAGTCAGTGATGCTATCTATCCATCTCATCCTTTGCCGCTCCTTCTCCTTTTGCCTTCAATCTTTCTCAGCATCAGGGACTTTTCCAGTGAGATAGCTCTTTGCATCAGGTGGCCAGAGTATTACAGCTTCAGCTTCAGCATCAGTCCTTCCAATGAAAGTTCAAGGCTGATTCCTTAGGATTGATTAGTTTGAACTCCTTGCAGTCCAAAGGACTCTCAAGAGTTTCCTCCAGCAACACAATTTGAAAGCTTCAATTCTTTGGCTCTCAGCCTTCTTCATGGTCCAATTCACACATCTGTACATGACAACTAGAAAAAATCCTAGCTCTGACTCTATGGACCTTTGTCAGCAAAGGGATGTCTCTAGTTTTTAACACACTGTCTAGGTTTGTCATAGCTTTCCTTCCAAGGAGCAAGCATCTTTTAATATCATGGCTGTATTCACCATCCACAGTGATTTTGGAGCCCAAGAAAATAAAGTCTCTCATTGTTTCCACTTTTTCCCTTTCTGTTTGCCATAAAGTGATGGGATCAGATGCCATGATCTTAGTTTTTTGAATGCTGAGTTTCAAGCTAGCTTTTCCACTCTCCTCTTTCACCTTTATCAAAAGACTCTTTAGTTCCTCTTCACTTTCTGCCATAGGAGGGGCATCATCTACATATCTGAGGTTATTGATATTTCTCCTGGCAATCTTGATTCCAACTGGTGATTCATCCAGCCTTGCATTTCATGTGATAAACTCTGAATAAAAGTTAAATAAGCATGGTGACAATATACAGCCTTGACATACTCCTTTCCCAATTTTGAACCAGCTCACTGTTCCATGTCCTGTTCTAACTGTTGATTCTTGACCTGCATACAGGTTTCTCAGGAGACAGGTAAGGTGATCGAGCATTCCCATCCCTTTAAGAGTTTTCCACCGTGTACTGTGATCCACACAGTCAAAGGGTTTAGTGTAGTCAATGAAGTAGATGCTTTTCTGAAATTCCCTTGCTTTTTCTATGATCTAACAGATGTTGGCAATGAGATCTCTGGTTCCTTTGCCTTTTTAAAATCCAGCTTGTACAGCTGGAAGTTCTCCATTCACATACTGCTGAAACTTAGATTGAAGGATTTTGAGCATTACTTTGCTAGCAAGTGAACTGAGCACAATTGTATAGTAGAGTAGTTTGAGCATTCTTTGGCATTGCCTTTCTTTGGGATTGGGATGAAAACTGACCTTTTCCAGTCCTCCAATCACTGCTAAATTTTCCAAATTTGCTGGCATATAGAGTGTAGCACTTTAACAACATCATCTTTTAAGATTTGAAATAGCTCAGCTGGAATTCTGTCATCTCCACTAGCTTTGTTCATAGTGATGGTACTTACATCCCGCTTGACTTCACACTCCAGGGTGTCTGGCTCTAGGTGAGTGACCACACCATTGTGGTTATCTGGGTCATTAAGACCTTTTTGGTATAGTTCTTCTCTGTATTCTTGCCATCTCTGCTTCTGTTAGGTCCATAGTGTTTCTGTCCTTTATTGTATCCGTCTTTGCATGAAATGTTCCCTTGGTATCTCTGATTTTCTTGAAGAGATCCCAAGTCTCTCCCATTCTGTTGTTTCCCTCTGTTTCTTTGCATTGTTCACTTAAGAAGGCTTTCTCATCTCTCCTTGCCCTTCCTTGAAACTCTGCTTCAGATGGGTATATTTTTCCCTTCATCCTTTACTGGAGTGATATGGCTCATGACTTTATTGAGTTACATAAGCCCCTTTGCAATGGTAAAGCTGATGAAGGGGATGACCTTATAAGCAGGTAAGCAAGTAAGCATTCATATGTGGTTACAAACAACAGTCACTAGCAATGAAACATATCTCAATTTAGGCACAGAGCTTAAACACTGTCCCTATTTTAAAAAAAAAACACTTTAAAAAAATCATTATTTGCTAATTCCAACTTAACCTTTGCTTACCTATCACTGGTGCCTTTCTGCTCTGGGACAGGCTATTCCCTACCTCTGGATGGACAAATCCTGTGTCTTTCATTCAGGACTTGGTTAAATGCACCTCTTTTGCAAGGCCTTCCCTAGGTCCCATATGAAAAGAGTCTTTCTCTCCTTTAAATTCCTACAGTACTTGATCCATACCTCCTTTCTAGCCTTTTCACCTACACATCTATCTGTGAACACACCTCATGTATATATGTTCCTACTCTATTTGGGAAAGACCCTTGTGAATGTAATCCCTTTCTGATTCATACTTGTATTCCTCCAAAGATGGATCAGAAATGGACCATCCTACTCCTTTTCAAAGAGTAGGATTCCATCAAAATCTATCAAAAAGATGACATTGTCTTTTTACCTGTGTTAACAATCTGGCCTCCCCAAGCAGCTTGCTAATTCATCAACAGCAAGAGAAATGCCAGAATTTGCTCCAGATCTGGGTATAAAGAGGGTGCTTAATAATTACATGTTATTTGGGGAGAAAAGGATTGGCCATTTGGGATTAGCAGATGCAAAATATTATATATAGGATAGATAATCAATAAGTCCTACTGTATAGCACAGGGAACTATATCCAATATCCTTTGATAAATCATAATGGAAAAGAATATTGAAAGAATACATGTATATATACATACATATACATATGTATATGGACTTCACAGGTGGTGCTAGTGGTGAAGAACACTCCTGCTAGTGCAGGAGACATAGGAAACATGGGTTCACTCTTTGGTTTGGGAAGATCCCCTAGAGGAAGGCATAGCAACTCACTGCAGTATTCTTGCCTGGAGAATCCCATGGACAGAGGAGCCTGGCAGGCTACAGTCCATTGGGCTGCAAAGAGTCAAACACAACTGAAGCAACTTGGCATGCACAGATGCATAAGTAAGTGTGTGTGTGTGTGTGTGTGTGTGTGTATCTGAATCTCTTTGCTGTATAGCAGAAATTAAACACAACATTGTAAATCAACTGTATTTCAATACAAAATAAAAAAGTAAATAAATAAGCATCACCTTAACCTCAATTGCTGTGGTCCTGAGAAAGGGACCGAGGGATACCGAGAGAAGATGGGCTATTCAGGTCCTCCTTTACTCTTTGCTCCACTTTACCAAACTCTGGAGCTTCAGGATAACTGGACTAGTCACTGGGGACATTTCCTAAGTCATTTGGTCTGTTGAGGGCCCGCATTATCCGGCTCACCTTACCATACACTGAACATCAACCTAAGCTGGCAATAGCTCCCTCAGCATCCACTGGTCTCCTAAGCCAGACTTTCAACTTCCGTTTAGTTTTGGCAAGTCATTCAGTACATGTATTTGTTGGCAATTTAGAGCATTTCTTTCACTATAATTACTAGATAACCCTCCCTGTTTCACCCCTCTGAATTTTTATTTTCTGGAAATTGATGTTGGCCCAAGAAGTGGAAAGAAAACATTATTTACTCAGGCTGTTGCCTGGTTTGGAATTCCAAGGAATCTCCCTAAATTTCAGAAGAATCATAGAATTGTTGAGGTGAACTAGAAGTACCTCCAGGACAAACTGGCACCCAAACACCAACTTGCATATCTGAATTTTCTGCACTTCCAAATTTCTCAGTGTGTCCAGCCAAGCCTAACATGGTATGTCATCTCTGCCTTTCCATCTCCCTGTAAACACTAGTTCTCCTCTGGAAGGCAAAAGAAACATCAGGGCGCAGAGCTAAGAGTCCTTTTTCTCTCTGTCATGTGTGGAGGTGGGAGGCACCCTGGCTCCCCTCTGGGTATCCGTAGGTGCTTACTTGTTCTCTCACAGAAATATACGCTCTGGGTGAGGTTGCTGGAATGACAGTCACAGCTCTGGAATGATCCTGCCTTGAGAAGGGAGCAATTCTGGGGATCGAGGCACTGGGGAGGAAACCAGGAGTAGCTGTCTTCACAGGCACAGCGCAGGACCCCGTTCTGGTAGCCACAGTCTGCAGGAAAAACAGAGCTTGGTCTTACCAGGCCTTTTTCATAAACTGGCTCTAGCTGAGTTCTCATCCTTGGCTTTGACACAGAATCTGAATCAAAAGCTAGAGGTATCTCTCTCCAAAAGCTAGAAGAATGAAACCAAAATGGAGACAAGCATATTTAAAGTTAAGGAAACATCCTGCTCAATAGATACTAAGGTTGGATCAGAAATCCAGCAAACAACAATCAAATATCTTGGAAAGTGAAAGTGTTAGCCTCTCAGTCGTATCTGACTCTTCTCGACCCCATAGACTGTAGCCCGCAGGTTCCTCTGTCCATGGAATTCTCCAGGCAAGAGTACTAGAGTGAGTAGCTGTTCCCTTCCCCAGGGGATCTTCTCAACCCAGGGATCAAACCCAGGTCTCCCACATTTCAGACAGATTCTTTACCATTTGAGCCACTAGCATCCAAAAGAAGGATGTATGTTCCATTGATACCCTTTGAATGCAGAAAGAAGCAGAAGAAGGTTTGTCAACCTGAGAGTTATTTGAAGGATTCTAGAAGGTATTTGTCCACTGTGTTATTGGAGGCTCTCATCAGCCTAGCATCAGTCCCCCAAAGTCCCTGTTAGCCTTGTGGCAAAGACAGAGAGACCTTTCTGTTGAAAGTCATAAGGAAAAATTCTATTAACCAATCCTGTATGTTTCTATTTGACCTAAATTCCCAGCAACAATCTTTCTTTTTTAACAGACCCCCCCCCCAAAAAAAAAACCAACCTGGGGCAAAGTTACCAGACACTGTTGTGAAATTACACACAACTGTGCCCAGTAAGTGGCTCTCTTACTTGATCGTGCATCAGAATCTTCTGGGAGGGGTCTCATTCCAAAGTTTATGAGGCAATGTCTGGGATTTGCATTTTTTTTTTGCATTCCCTGTTGCTGCTGCTGCTACCGCCAGTCTGGATACCACACCCTGAGAACTCTTGTTTTAGATAAATTTCTTAATTTCTCCTAACCCCCTCTGTGGTGGTTGTTAGTGAGGCTTCCCAGGTGGCTCAGTGGTAAAGAATCCTCCTGCCAAGCAGGAGATGCAAGTTCCCTCCCTGGGCTGGGAAGATCCCCTGGAGAAGGAAATGGCAACCCACTCCAGTATTCTTGCCTGGAGAATTCCATGGACAGAGGAGCCTGGCAGGCTACATCCACGGGGTCATAAAGAGTTGGACACAACTTAGCAACTAAACAACAGCAACAACATTCTTTTCAGCCATAGTTATTGTGGGGGTGACGGATTCTACAGGATAGCCTAAGCTCTACCCGACTCAGGCATCATATTCCCCATTTCTACTCCCAGTCAACAGAGATGGACTCACACGTGGTGGCCTTTGCTCTGATTATATTCACTGGCTCAGGTAAGAAAAATAAGGGAGGCGCCCACGACTTCAGAAATTCCTTCAGCTCTCTTTTCTTCTTGGAATTTCCATAGTGCACCTGAAGCAGCAGCTCGTATTCCTGGATTGAGCCTAGAAAGAAGAGAGACAGTCAGAGGCATCCTTTCTCGGGCTGGGAGGGAGACACTGCTGAGCAAGTGAGGGCAGAAGAGAGGTCAGGTTCAGCATGGGGCTCATGGACACTGCTTGGTATTCACTTCCGCTCATCCAGTCATGGACTGATGCTTTACCTCCAGAGTAAAGCATGCAGACCGCCCACACAGGCCCAAGACACATATCTTCTCTGACTTCTGCCAGACTAGGTGCTCCGTGCTCTCCAATCCAGCTCTGCTCTGACGTCCTGATTCTCCCTGCTTCTCAAGTCACATCCAGAGTCAAGCTTCAGGGTCAAGACTGAAGGGAAAAGAGGTGAGGAAGTCTTAATCACTCTCCCCTCTTGCTCCCTCAGTTCTGGTCTTCTGAAAGCATCTCTGATACTAAACCCCCTGTTCGGACCTCTCTGGTGGTCCAGTGATTAAGACTTTGCTTTCCAGTGCAGGAGGTGTGGTTTCAATCCCTGGTCAGGGAGCTGAGAACCCACATGACTTCAGGCCAGAAAACCAAAAAAAAAAAAACAGAAGAAGCAATAATATGTATACCTATGGCTGATTCATGTTGATGTTTCACAGAAACCAACACAATTCTATAAAGTAGTTATCCTTCAATTAATAAAAATAAATTTGAAATTAAATAAAAAAGTAATATTGCAAATTCAATAAAGACTTTAAAAATGATCCTGCCAGAAAAATCTTTTAAAAATAAATAAATAAATAAAACCCCCAGTCCCCTCTTTCCTCTCCAAAGAGCCTTCCCCTCTCATGCACAAATGTTCCACTAGTTAGCTGAGTTTGATACTGAGATGAAATGCAAAAGTAAAAACCAAAGCAAACCTTACTTGAACCTTAAGACACTCTCACCTCCACCTTATCATTTCTGAGCAGCACTTCTTGTTTCCTTAAGGAGAGGCCATTAGGTGCTTTGGGCTGGGAGAGAAGAGGAACCCCACCCAGAATTTACTTAGACACATTCACATGAAATTTGGTATCAAATTCCATGGGGGTCTTAATATCCTCCCAAGGTCCTCTGTGGACCCCAGACTGAGAATGTCAAGGACTTCAGAGACAAAGAGGCAAAAGGTGAATATCTTTTTCCCCCGAGTCTCCTTTCATTGCCATTGACGAAGAAACCTCCAAGAATCCCGTAGATTTCTCAGGACACCACCGTGCTTTCTACGGGCACAGATGAGACGGGGAGGGCACCTATGAAACTCTCATTTCTTAGGGGTCCTAGGGAGTTGGAAGATTTATAGGGAAGAAAAGCAGCTGAATCCATCCCTAGGTGAGGAGGGCATGACAACCCACTCCAGTATTCTTTCCTGGAGAATCCCATGGACAGAGGAGCCTGGTGGGCTATGGTCCACAGGATGGCAAAGAGTGGGACATGACTGAAGTGACTGAACACACACACAGGACAATCCCTAGGCTTCTTGGAAGGAAATCCAGAAGTTGCAGCCTGTCCTGGGACATTAACAGGAGGCTCCTCTCTGCCATGGTTGCCACCTACTCACCTTTCCCCTGCCTCCTTCAGGCCGGAAACTCTATCCCAGCCTTGGGAATCACCCCCGATGATGAGGGCTAAGGAGATATCCACTCCCATGGCTCAGACAGGTAAGGGGTGGGGCACTGGGGAAAGGCTGACCCTGGTCACACTGTCAGGGGTTAATGTTTCTTGTTCTGGAACCAGCCTGACTGGGCTTGAATCAAGCCTCCACCCGCCCCCGCCCCTCCCTGGGCTCTGTCAGTTTCACACTCTGTAAAATAAAGATGGCGATTGAACCTAGCTGGTAGGCTCCATGGGGGAATTTAAGTCATCTAACACACCTAAAATAGTGCCTGGCATTTGTAGCAGTTCAGTGAGTCCTTGTGCATTTTCCATTTTGTGGCATTCCAAATTGAAATTCTGATTTCATTTTCCCAAAGAATTGTGGCCTTGCTACAATGTGGGAAGGTCTATGGCCCTGTGCGAGAAGGAAATGGCAACCCACTCCAGTGTTCTGCCTGGAGAATCCCACGGACGGAGGAGCATGATAGGCTCCAGTCCATGGGGCTGCAAAGATTCGGACACAACTCAGCGACTTCACTTTATGGCCCTGTGAGTATATTGTTGGATGGCAAATTTACTGTCATCGTTCAGTCGCTAAATTGTGTCTGACTCTTGCGACCCCATGAACTGTAGCCTGCCAGGCTCTTCTGTCCATGGGATTCTCCAGGCAAGAATACGGGAGTGGGTTGCCATTTCCTTCTCCAAGGGATCTGCCCAACCGAGGAATCAAACCCGGGTCTCCTGCACTGCAGGCAGATTCTTTACCAACTGAGCTACGAGGGAGGCCCAGATGGACTGGGGAGGAAGATTCACTGAACCGTAACAAAGCTTTAGTGGTCTGACCCAGGAATCTAACAACCATCGGTGTGTATTATTTCCATGGGGAAATATACTCAATGCTTGAGACATCACACTTACAAATCAAATTTCAGACCACAACTCATTTCTAGATTGAAGTCTGTGCCTTTAATTATATTGTTGGGATCAAGATGAGGAAGGAAGGGAAGAATATGGGCAGCTACTGTCTGGGTACAGGGTAGGATACTATGCCTCTATTATATTATTTCATCCTCACAAGGAATTAATATTATTATCATTCTATAGATCTGAGGTATATAACGACATGCCCAAGATCATACAACCCATCAGAAGCACTCCTAGGACTTAAACCCTGCTCTCCAGGCTCCAGTGACTCAGAGGGTAAAGAATCTGACTGCAGTGCAGGAAGCCTGGGTTTGATCCTTGGGTCAGGAAGAACCCCTGGAGAAGGGAATGGCTACCCACTCCAGTATTCTTGCCTGCAGAATTCCATGGACAGAGGAGCCTGGCAGGCTACAGTCCTTGGGTCTAAAAGAGTCAGACATAACTGAGTGACTAACATCTTGACTTTCACTCCTGGCTCCAGTGTATGCTTCCAGTGTATGTAAGAGTCTTACCTAGAGGCTTTTGCTTATTCACATTGAGTTCTCGTTTTGTTTTGATGCCTTCATCCCTCTGTCAAAAAGAAAAAGAATTACAACAAGGGTTTGTCATGTTGTATTTCATAAAGCCTTGTTGGATTTCCCAGATAGATTAAAATTATGTATCTAAAACCTAGTGAGATGGTGAGTGGGTGCAAGACAAGACATGGCTGAGACATCTTTTGAGCACAGATCTGAAGGAGGTGGGAAAGTGAGGATCTCCGAGAAAGAACTTTCCAAGAGGAGGGAACAGCACATGCAAAGGCCACGGGATAAGAACATGCCTGGCACGTGAAGGCCAGAGTAGCTATGTGGTGTGGGGGAGGGGCAGGAAATGAGGTCAGAGAGTATCTCTGGGGAGGCAGGTCCTGTAGATCTTTCTGGGCTGTGGCAAGGGCTGTGCAGGACAGGGACTATACTCGATGTCTTATAATCACCTATAATGGAAAAGAGTCTGAACAAGAATACATATGTGTATATATTGGGCTTTCCTGGTGCCTCAGTAGTAAAGAATCTGCCTGCAATGCAAGAGACATGGGTTCAATCCCTGGATTGGGAAGAACTCTTGCAGAAGGAAATGGCAACCCACTCCAGTATTCTTGCCTGGGAAATCCCATAGACAGAGGAGCCTGGTGGGCTACAGTCTATTGGGTCGCAAAAGAGTTGGAGATGACTTAGCAACTGAACAACTCAATCACTTTGCTGTATACCTGAATCTAACACAACGTTATTGACATTTCTCCTGGCAATCTTGATTCCAGCTTGTGTTTCTTCCGGTCCAGCGTTTCTCATGATGTACTCTGCATATAAGTTAAATGAGCAGGGTGACAATATACAGCCTTGATGTACTTCTTTTCCTATTTGGAACCAGTCTGTTGTTCCAGGTCCAGTTCTAACTGTTGCTTCCTGACCTGCATACAGATTTCTCAAGAGGCAGGTCAGGTGGTTTGGTATTCCCATCTCTTTCAGAATTTTCCACAGTTTATTGTGATCCACACAGTCAAAGGCTTTGGCATAGTCAATAAAGATGACACCACCCTTATGGCAGAAAGTGAAGAGGATCTAAAAAGCCTCTTGATGAAAGTGAAAGAGGAGAGTGAAAAAGTCAGCTTAAAGCTCAACATTCAGAAAATGAAGATCATGGCATCTGGTCCCATCACTTCATGGTAAATAGATGGGGAAACAGTGGAAACAGTGTCACACTTTATTTTTGGGGGCTCCAGAATCACTGCGGATGGTGACTGCAGCTATGAAATTAAAAGACGCTTACTCCTTGGAAGAAAAGTTATGACCAACCTAGATAGCATATTCAAAAGCAGAGACATTACTTTGCCAACTAAGGTCCGTCTAGTCAAGGCTATGGTTTTTCCAGTAGTCATGTATGAATATGAGAGTTGGACTGTGAAGAAGGCTGAGCGCTGAAGAATTGATGCTTTTGAACTGTGGTATTGGAGAAGACTCTTGAGAGTCCCTTGGACTGCAAGGAGATCCAACCAGTCCATTCTGTAGGAGATCAGCCCTGGGATTTCTTTTTGGAAGGAATGATGCTAAAGCTGAAACTCCAGGACTTTGGCCACCTCATGAGAAGGGTTGACTCACTGGAAAAGACTCTGATGCTGGGAGGGATTGGGGGCAGGAGGAGAAGGGGACGACAGAGGATGAGATGGCTGGATGGCATCACTGACTTGATGGACGTGAGTCTGAGTGAACTCCGGGAGTTGGTGATGGACAGGGAGGCCTGGCGTGCTGTGATTCATGGAATCGCAAAGAGTCGGACACGACTGAGCGACTGAACTGAACTGAACACAACGTTGTAAATTAACTATGTTAGCTAAACTAAAATACGTAAATTATTACTTCAATTTAAAAAAAATGGGAACTTCCTGGTAGTCCAGCAGTTACAAAGCCATCTTCTAATGTGGGGAACACAGGTTCCATCCCTGCTTAAAGAGTTAAGATCCCGCCTGCAGCACAGCAGCTAAGCCTGTGAGCTGGCAATTAAAACCTGACATGGCCAAATAAGTAAATTTTAAAAATAGACAACTTTTTATTTTAAAATTGACTATTGGAAAAAAAAAGAAAGTGAGAATAGGTAGGGAAGAGTCCAAGGATTGCTAATGTCGATTAAGGTGGATTTCTATGCTTTCTCTCTAACAAAGAGGTCATAGGAGAGGATATGCTGAGTTAGATGTCATCTCCAGGATGGCTTTGTCCAAGATGCTGGTTTTGCTTTCAAATCATCTAAGCTCCAGGAGATAAAGTGACTCGTCTAAGGCCACACAACTAAGGCAGGTAATGTTGAGACAAGAACCCAGCACTTCTGATTTCAAGTCTACGAAATTATGTCATTTCAGTTGCCTAGAGAGTGATGGGAGCTCAAAGTGGCAGAAAGACAGAGAGAAAAACAGGACATACACCAACTCACCTCTAGGAAGCCACCTCGGCCCTCGGTGATGGTGAGGAAGAAGAATAGCCAGAGAGAAGAAAATCTCATCTTCTGCCGGCCCCTCCTGGTCCTGGACAGGACACAAACAGCTGGAGTCACAGTCTGTGACTAGAAGTGTGTGCCATGCAAGGATGAGACATGAAGACAAGTCATTCAAACCAAAATTTTAAAATGCATTGTTGGGGGTGGGAGTGGGGAGGGGAGAGTACTTCCCTGGTTGTCCAGTAGCTAAGACTCCAAGCTCCCAATGCAGGGGGCCCAGGTTGGGTCCCTGGTCAGGGAACTAGATCCCATATGCCACAGCTCAAAGATCCTGCATGCCACAGCTGAGACCTGGTGCAGCCAAGTAAAATAAAATGCCCAGGGGGGAAAACCGAAGTGGGTTCATCAGACGCTCTGAGGGTTTGGTTACTTTTTTCACCAGAGACACCATCTCTTCTACTCTCACTATGGAACTAGTGAATTTTTCTCTTTACATACTTACTAGAAAATTTCTCTGGGGTTTCTTCTAAGTGATCAAATATGACAACACAGGGCTTCCCTGTTGGCTCAGATGGTGAAGAATATGACTGCAATTTGGGAAACTGGGTTTGATCTCTGGGTAGAGAAGATCCCCTGGAGAAGAGAATGGCTACCCACTCCAGTATTCTTGCATCGAGAATTCCATGGACAGAGGAGCCTGGCGGGCTATATATAGTCCATGTGTTCGGACACCCATGTGTGACTAACACTTTTACATGACTCAACACAGGCTATTTTAAAATCTTGACTTGCTTCACTTTGCAACTGAGTGCATTTAACATCCAGCCTTTTATATTTCACTGAGGTTTTCTTTTCATCTCAGTAAAGCCAAACACTCAAATAACCAAGGACCCTAGAAACACTAATATTAAGATAGAATCAGAGTATTTTAGAATTTAAATAGTCATGAAGCAATCAAATTTCCTTCTTCATAGTTCATGCGGCTAGCAACAAATTGTCCTCCAGTTCATGGTTGTCTCAGAATAATTTAGACACAACTCAGCCCACAGTCAAGGCCATAAAATGCCCTTTACAGCTCCACGGGAAAAGATGAAGAGCTATGAGTCCCCAGCATTGGAATCAGTGCCTGGAGTCAGCAGCACAGATCAGCCCAGCACTTACCTTCCTCTCTGGGTGCCCTGTAAACTTCATGCACGCTTTGCCATCCCAACAGCACTGCCCTGTGCTTTGCTCTCTGATCTACATGAAAATAGAACAGTTGGGAGGGATGGAAGAGGAGGTTGGAGTTAGCAGATGTAAGTTTTTATATAGATAATGGATAAACGACAAAGTGGAGAAGGCAATGGCAGCCCACTCCAGTACTCTTGCCTGGAGAATCCCGTGGTCGGAGGAGCCTGGTGGGCTGCAGTCCACGGGGTCGCTAAGAGTCCGATATGACTGAGCGACTTCACTTTCACTTTTCACTTCATGCATTGGAGAAGGAAATGGCAACCCACTCCAGTGTTCTTGCTTGGAGAATCCCAGGGATGGGGGAGCCTGGTGGGCTGCTGTCTATGAGGTTGCACTGAGTCGGACACGACTGAAGTGACTTAGCAAACTACAAAGTCCTACCGTATAGCACAGGGCTGTGCTGTGTGTGCTTGGTCACTTAGTCATGTCCAACTCTGCGACCCCGTGGACTGTAGCCCACCAGACTCCTCTGTCCACGGGGATTCTTCGGGCAGGAATACTGGAGTGGGTTGCCATGCCCTCCTCCAGGGGAATCTTCCCAACCCAGGGATCAAGCCCAGGTCTCTTGCATTGCAGGCAGGTTCTTTAACCATCTGAGCTACCAGGGAAGTCCAAGAGTACTGGAGTGGGTAGCCTATCTCTTCTCCAGGGGATCTTTCCCACCCATGAATTAAACGGGGGTCTCTTGCATTGCATAGCACAGAGAGCTATATTCAATGTCCTGTGACAAAGCATAATTGAACAGAATATAAGAAATAATGTATATATGAGTATAATCCCCAAATCACTTTCTTTCAGCAGAAATTAATACAACATTATAAATCAGCTATACTTCAGTTAAAAAAATTACAATTAAGGGACTTCCTTGGCTTCCCAGTGACCAAGACTTCACACTCCCAACAGAGGGGGCCCAGGGCTGGATCCCTGGTTAAGGAACTAAGATCCTGCATGTCACTACTAAAGATCCTGCATGCCACATTGAAAATCAAAGATTGAATTCTGCAACTAACACCCAATGCAGCCAAATAAATAAATAAATCTTTCTTAAAATATTGATTAAATAAAGAAAAAAGACATTAAAGACAGTGCAACTACTGCCACTAATATGGCCTATATGTTAGTAGAGAGTCTTTCTAGGGCTTTCTAGGGCAGCATGAAAAATAAGCCATGGGACACACACCCCTTTTGTATTTACCTGCTTCCCTTAGTGAATGGTGCTCACATGCCCCCATCCCCTGCCTGCCAAGACTCCCCCTAAATAGACTGCTGTAACTTTCTTTGGGCAGCAGTCCGGACTCCGCATCATTTTCTCCATCTTGCTTCCCAAAACCTACCTGCTCTGAGTCCTGGTCCCTCTGACTCGTGCTTTTTGCTTTCTGAAAGTGATAGGTTTTTGTCTCTGGGGTGGTTGTTTTTTCAGATATACACTATGCATATACACCATCATGCATAAAATAGATAGCTAGTAGGAAGCTGTTGTATAGCACATGGAGCTCAACCTGGTGCTCTGTTATGACCTGAAGGGGTGGATGGAGGGGATGAGAGAGAGGCTCAAGAGGAAGGATATGTGTGTGTGTGTGTGTGTGTGTGCATATATATATATATAACTGATTCATGTTGTTGTATAGCAGAAACTAATACAACACTGTAAAGCAATTATAGTCCAATAATAAATTTTTAATTTAATTTGTAATAAATAAATAAAATTAAATTTTAATTAAAAATCAAATTTAAAAAAATTTAAAAGTTGACTCCATAAAAATAGACATATTTTATAACATGAGTATATGTATGTGGGGGCTTCCCAGGTGGAACTAGTGTTAAAGAACCCGCCTGCCAATGCAGGAGACGTAAGAGACGTGGGTTCAATCCCTGGGTCAGGAATATCCCCTGGAGGATGGCATGGCAACCCACGCCAGTATTCTTGCCTGGAGAATCCCACGGACAGAGGAGCCTGGCAGGCTATGATCCGTAGGCTTGCACAGAGTCGGACACGACTGAAGTGACTTAGCGCACAGGTATGCACGCATATTTATATTGGGGCTTCACTAGTGGCTTAGGTGGTAAAGAATCTACTTGCAGTTTGGGAGACCCAGGTTTGATCCCTAGGTCAGGAAGATCCCCTGGAGAAAGGAATGGCTACCCACTCCAGTATTCTTGCCTGGGGAATTCCATGGACAGAGGAGCCTGATGGGCTACAATCTATGGGGATTGCAAACAGTTGGACCTGATAAGCAACTAAGTGAAAAAAAAAAAAAGAAAAATATAGATGTAAACATAGATAGATACACACATACATGATAAAACATGTCTATCTATATCTGTATTATGTGTATATACACACTCATACATAATGAAATTTCATATAGATGTAAAATAGCTGAACAGTTTTATGAATAGAACTTCTTTTCCTATGTCCTTTGTATATTTTCTATTTGTTTTTATTTATACATATGTTGTTATTGCTTATTTGTTGGTGAACTGCCACATCCCCTTAAGCTGAAACCCTGATCCTAAGTTCCAATTTACCACATCCTGCTAAGCCAACTTTCCAGTACCTTCCTGAAGTGAAGTCACATTGTGGAGGGAACTGGTGCTCCTTCTAGCCCCTTTCCCACTTTTTCTCCACTTCCGGGCATGATTTTTAACATGATCTCCTCTTGTTCTCTTGTGCCAGGACCTGCTTCCATGTGGGAGGCTTGGCACTCACATGGCTCTTTCTCTCCATTTCTCTCTCTCTCTGAAAAATCTCTTTCTCGCATATGGCACCCAGGCCTGAGGCTGCAGACCCAACGTGAGGAGGCCTGGGCTATAGTTCCAACTGTTGGGAGGAAACTCTCTTATCCTCTTGGCCTGGTTTATTCTTTCTTCTTCCCCCACTGGCGGGTGGAGCATGGGCTTTCTGTCTCCTTGGACTTGCTAGAAATGGTAAACTGGAACTTTAATCACGGTTTCAGACCAAGGATTCCCAGTCACTGGTCCAGAGGCCAATCATGAATAGCCAGACTATGAAAAGGAGAGGGAGGCATTGAGAAGGAGAAAAGGAAACACTTCAGGGCCAATTTGAAAATACAGGCACCCCCATTCCACCATAAACCTACTAAATCTTATGCAGACCAGGCTCTGCCATGTGTGTTGTTAAAGCTTCCCAAGTGAGGCTGACCCCCAGACAGATCTGAGAGCTGTTATTCTAAACTGCTTCTAGGAGAAGAAAAAAAGGTTCTGCTCCAAGGCTAATTGGAAAGACTGAAGCTGAAGCTGTTGCAAAGAGTGGACTCACTGGAAAAGATCTTGACGCTGGGAAAGATTGAGGTCCGGAGGAGAAGAGGGTGACAGAGGATGAGATGGTTGGATGGCATTACCGACTCAATGGACAAGAGTTTGAGCAAACTCTGGAAGATATTGAAGGATGGGTAAGCCCGGCCTGCTGCAGTCCATGGGGTCTCAAGAGTTAGATACAACTGAGCTACTGAACAACCACAATTTAAGCTAATACTGTGATCTGAATTCTCTTTGGAGTTTGAGACCAAAGTTTCAACTTACCAGAATGTTTTCTTTGCTTCCTTGGTACACTCAGCTTCCTCTGGGGTAGGGTCGGAAGACTAACAGATAAATAGGGAATAATTTTTTAGTGTTAGGTATGGGCCACACACGGAGAAGGCAATGGCACCCCACTCCAGTACTCTTGCCTGGAAACTCCCATGGATGGAGGAGCCTGGTGGGCTGTGGTCCATGGGGTTGCTAAGAGTTGGACACAACTGAGCGACTTCCCTTTCACTTTTCACTTTCATGCATTGGAGACGGAAATGGCAACCCACTCCAGTGTTCTTGCCTGGAGAATCCCAAGGACAGAGGAGCCTGGTGGGCTTCCATGTATGGGGTCACACAGAGTTGGACACGACTGAAGCGACTTAGCTGCAGCAGCAGCATGGGGCCACACAATATTTAGGACACTATTTATTGTCCAGGATGACTGTTGTTTTTCTGAAATTCAAATTTAACTAAGGGACTTCCCTGGTGGTCCAGTGGTTAAGACTCCACACTCCCAATGCAAGGGCTCAGGTAAGATCCCTAGTCAGCGAACTAGATCCACATCCCGCAACTCAAGATTTTGTGTGCTGCAACTAAGACTTGGAACAGCCAAAAATAAATAAAAATTAAAAAAAAATTAAACGGGGCATCTTATACTTGACAACTAATCGTAGACATGGGTATCTCAAGGTGCATGGGTCAAAACAGGCCCTGTGGTTAACCTGCCTAGGATTCAGGTCCCGGCTTTGACATTTATTAACTGGATGCCCTTTGACACTTTCTTAATCTTTCTATGCCTCAGTTTGCTCATCTATAAGATGGGGAAAGTTGTATCAAATTCAGAGATTCTTTAGAGAATTGAATGAGTAATTGCATATAGAAAACCTAGAGCAATGCCCAGCAGATGGTGAGCCTCAATGATTGATAGCTACTAATATTAGCACAACTAGCATTTCAATCTCACCACCAGTTTCCATAGTAACTTGTTGGATTGTTTCAGAATTTGACTTCAATCTGAGTCAAATTAACTACTCAAATAAAAGTTACTCCTGGGTTGATGGCCAGCACGGTATCAATGGAGGGATCCAAGATTCAAGAAAGTAAAAATACATGTTTATAATAACTAAGTTAACTGATTCTAAAGATGTTTAATTGTGTGTGTGTGTGTTGAGGAGCTGTTCTTTAGTAGCTAAGTCATGCGTAACTCTTCTGCGATCCCGTGGACTATAGCCCACCAAAGTCCTCTGTCTGTGGGATTTTCCCAGGCAAGAATACTGGAGTGGGTTGCCATTTCCTTCTCCATGTGTTGAGGAGGCGTAATCTTAAATCTTACTTAAATTTGCCTTCACTAGAGGCAAGCCCCATGGTATTTTCAGCACTTTCTTCTCAAATGGAAGTGTCCTGATTATTTAAAAAAAAGAAAAGTTCTCAGAATCCATGTGTCCTTGCCAGAGATGGGGAGCTGTTGTCATCATCAGAGTGTGTGTGTCTGTTTATATCACACCTCGGGGGTCAGTGATACCTGACCTGCAGCTGTGTCGGCCCTGGCATCCTTGGGAAGGCTTGGCCATAGTGGACCCCCTTCACTTCCTTGAATTCATTCAACTGAATTCATTCCTGATAATCCTTGTCCTTCAGTTTTTGGAGAACAATCATTAGCATTTGCTATTATGCTTCTGGAGTCAGCTGCCCATTGTCTTCTCAGCCTTCCAGTTATGTATTTATGGATCAGATATCATTTATTTATGTCAACAGCTGTCTCCTTATCAACAGTGGTGCTGAACTGGGATTGCTCTCACCTACAGTTTCCAGAATTTTTAGCAATAATCTATTCTTAGGCAGAGCTGAACTCGGTCGGCTTTCCTGGCATCAGTATTTATGGGATTGTGTTTCTTCCTCTATAAATAAAAGAATTCCCAGTAAAATCGTCATCCTCCTCTCTGCCTTGGACTTATGTGCATGCACACATATGTGCCCGAGCGTGCGCGCGCGCGCACACACACACACACACACACACACGCAGGAAGAGCAGATCTCCAACTGGGATAGGAAAAAAATTATGATTCAAATAGAACTGGTTAACAGGTGAGAACCTGCCAAACCTTGTTTTTATTTTATTCTTTTTTTTATGAGTTTTTGGTCATGTTTTCATTGGGATCTGCCTTTGTATAGGAATCCTTCAGCCATTTGCCTTTGAGAATTTCTTCGTGTTTTTCAATAGGCAGATACAGTAGAGAAGACAGGTTGAAATATAGGTGGGAAAAAAAGATAACCAGTGTCACACTTGGGAAAAATATTCGGTGGTTTGGTCATTTTTTTGAGATAGACTAACTTCTTTTGGAAGGACTATAAAGATTTCTAAAATTTCAGTGAGTGTCTGTGTTGTGTCCCCAGTACAATTTAAACACATGTTTTATATATTAGCATGTTTTTAGTATGTTAATATTTAATAAACTTGGTGGGGAAAGACCTAGATGAATTAGACCCTAACCTCAACTTTGTCCTTTTTCTGCTAGAATTTGTGCAAGCTAAAAAGAACTCTTGCTGGACTGTTTCCTCTTCCCTAAAGTAAGCAAGAAAATAAGATGCACTCAGAACTGTTCTCATTCAGATTCCATTATATGCTTATTTCACAGTTTCTATGTATATACCATTTATGTAATTGTTCTTTACACTAGTGCCTGTCAGTAACTGAATCTGAGCTTGGGGAAATTAATTTTTTTTTTTTACTGGACTCTAGTCCTATTTTCTCTAGTTATTATCATTCCTGAACATCTTTTCAACTCTTTGCATGAGGTGGCCAAAGTACTGGAGTTTCAGCTTTAGCATCATTCCTTCCAAAAAGAAATCCTAGGGCTGATCTCCTTCAGAATGGACTGGTTGGATCTCCTTGCAGTCCAAGGGACTCGCAAGAGTCTTCTCCAACACTACAGTTCAAAAGCATCAATTCTTCGGTGTTCAGCCTTCTTCACAGTCCAACTCTCACATCCATACATGACCACTGGGAAAACCATAGCCTTGACTAGATGGACCTTAGTCGGCAAAGTAATGTCTCTGCTTTTGAATATGCTATCTAGGTTGGTCATAACTTTTCTTCCAAGGAGTAAGCATCTTTTGACTCATTGGAAAAGACTTTGATGCTGGGAGGGACTGGGGGGAGGAGGAGAAGGGGACGACAGAGGATGAGATGGCTGGATGGCATCACTGACTCGATGGACGTGAGTCTGAGTGAACTCCAGGAGTTGATGATGGACAGGGAGGCCTGGCGTGCTGTGATTCATGGGATCACAAAGAGTGGGACATGATGAATGACTGAACTGAACTGAACATCTTTTAAGGTGATCTGAGAATCTACTTAGAATTAAGCCCTTAGGATGAGAATAGCAGTGGGATGTTTTAAGAACTCCCAAGGCTGGAAGAGACAAAAGAACCTACTTAGCTAAGCTGGCCTTTCCCTTGGGACACTTCAACAATCTGCAAAGCTTTAATTTGCCCAATTGCTCCCTCCAATTTCCTAGGCAGGGAGTTTACTCATCCTAGCTCCACCCCCTTGGGGGAACTCCAAGAACCGTGATCAGACCTACTTTAGAAAACAGCTGCTGCATTGCTTGAGTTTCTCTCCTCCAAAGTCCCTGTTTAAATTTCCGATGGCTCACTGAATGGATCTCCTTTCAGAGTCCAGCTTAAGACCCTATTTCTTCCCTGATCCTTTTCCTTCAAAAATTGAGATACATTTTTTTTTACAAGTCCCTGTGTCCTTTGCCATGAATTGGAACTTCAGCTAGAGAGCATTTCTCCTGTTGCTGGTGCTGTCAGCATAGCTCAGCTGTCTGCCCCCTCCTCACATCGATTCTGGTGTTTGTTGGTTTTTTTGTTTTTTAATTCATTTATCTCCACTTTACATCTTAAAAGAGTTGCAAGAGTGCTCAGTCTTATCAGACTCTTTGCGACCCTATGGACTGTAGCCCACCAGGCTCCTCTGTCCATGGAATTTTCCAGGCAAGACTACTGCAGTGGGTTGCCATTTCCTCCTCCAGGGCATGTTCCAAACACTGGGATCGAACGCGAGTCTCCTACATCACCTGCACTGGCAAAGAGATACAGAATGACTTGTCGTTCTTAACTCATCACCCAGTACTTCATAGGGTGTTCTAGTTTATTTCTCATAGACAAGTCTAGCTCTGTCCTGCTGTAAAAAGCCTGACTGCCAGCCTCAAGGGTTGGGTCTATTCCAACCCCCTGTAACTGAAGATTTTCTCCTGTCACTCACAGTTCAGTAGAGCACAAGTTACCACCAAGCCCTCAAAACATGATTAATGGCACTCCAGAGGAGGTGCCAAGCTCTTTCTTGCAGCCAAGACTTAAGCTTAGCAAGGGGGACCCAGCCTTCCTGGAATCCCCCGGTGATTATTTGCCATCTTCCCCGCTTGATTTTGCCTACTGACAATCAGTAAAGCCCAGAAAACTTGAGCTTCCTCTTAGACTGTTAACCTGAAAAAAAGTACCTGAATAACACTCAAGGGAGGGGATAGTTACATAAGAAGAAGTAAGGATAACTCTTTCTAATTTACAAAAAGCTTTCATATGTATTGCTTTGATTATTTTGGCAATTAAGTGGGAATTATTTTGGCTTCACACTTGTATAAAATGAGAAGAGTAAACCTAAATTCTAAATAAAAAGACTGTATCTTTGATTTCCTTAAATTTCTCTCCCTAAAGAACCTCATATTTCTCTTAGACTCTGGGCCCGGTTCATTTTATTGCTTGGGCCATGGTTTTTCTAAAATTTGAGTGTAATTGCTTTACAATGGTGTGTTAGTTTCTGCTGTACAATGAAGTGACTCAGCCATATGTACACATATATCCCCTCCCTCTCGAAACTCATTCCCGTTCCTCCCCCATCCACTCATCTAGGTCAAAACAGAACACCGAGCTGAGCTCCCTGTGAAACGGAGCAGGACCCTATGGTCCTTGCCCTGCATGTCGTCTGCCTGCCTGTTGTCTGTGGAAAACTTTAGTCAAAGAATAATCATAAAAGAGAGAAATGCTGAAACAAAGGAAAAGAGTCAAAGGAGACTAAATAATAATAATACAGTCATTAAGCAGAGTCAAAGACCTTTAGTTCTTTCTCAAGGTCTATAGATAATATTCAGAGCCATATCCTGTGAGCTGTCTCACAGATATTAAAACACTGGGTGGGAGAAGTGAACTGTATGATGATCAGACTGCACCCAGGACATGAGCTGCCACAGTCTCAGTGACTGGCTGCAAAGAAATGGAAACAAATGGACCTGGAACTAAAGATTAACCATACCCCAAACAACTGAGATGATGTTGGTCAGACCACTGATGACCAATCTGTTGAAGATGGCTGTTAGAGATGACTGTGCTGTTTCCACGTGTAGCTCAGTTAAGGTCTCTTTGTGCAAGAAAAAGAAGAATGTATGTTTCAAAGCTATCTTCCTAACAAATGTGAATGTCATTTTGTATCCAAGGAAACCTAACTCTTCAAGAGTGAAAACAGAATTCATCAGGCCTACTGGGAAGAACCTACAGACCAGAGTTTGTGGGGTCTTCAAGGGTGAAAGGTCAGATTAAAGATCTTACAAACTGTTCTTTTGTGATCTGTTTTTAAATGAGTAAAACAATATCTGACTTCTCATTCAGTGCTCACATTGATAAACCTTGTTTCAAATCTACCAAAAAAACACTCATTTTATAAGTTTCCCTAACCGTATTAAAAGTATTTTCATCATAATTTCCTAGTAAGTAAAAACCTATTTTACAATCATATTCCTCAAATGATTTTTCTAGAAATAAAACCAGTTGCCTGGCATTCGACCTATCCTGCAAATACCATGCCAATTCAAAACTAAAACACCTTCACATTATGTACAGATGAAAAGCAAACACATTATCATGGTAGAATTGTTATTGAGACTCCTATAATCTGTCTTAAACGTCCCTTCTATTAACCTTTTTCTTGTTCATCCTTCATTCCAGATTATTTTGAGTTTTGATAGACATGGCCAAATGAGCCTTCTAATTTGTATCCAGTTATAGTCCCTGGTAAGGTGTAGAAATGCCTGTTTCATCACACTGGCCCCACCATGGTTATAATGCTTGCCAAACTAATTCACAAATTTTAATCTAATTGTTTTAATTTCTAAGCTTTTGATTATTAATAAAATAAAACATTTTCTCAGATGTTTATTGGCCATTTATATGTATTTTTCTGGTTTGACTATTAAGTCTTTATATCAAGTGTTTCTATTGATATGTTCACTTTTATCTTAACAGCTGCTTTTAGGAGCTCATCAGGGCATAGATATCAGCTCTTTGTCACTCATGTTATAAATATTTGCCCATGATTTGTCTGTGGTCTTTTAACTTTTTATGTTGTCCTGTTCAGCCCAAACGTTTAAAACATTCATGGAATCACATCTGTCAATCTCTTCCGTTATGGATTTTAAATCTGGGGTCATGTTAAAAGTTTTTTCTATGTAAATATGGTAAAAAAAAATATATCCTCTTATATTTACTTCTCACACTTCTTTAGGCAAGTTCGTTGGTTTGTTTGTTATACACATTTAAATCTTCAATCTTCCTGAAGTTATTTTAGGTTTTGGTATAAAATAGGGCTTTAGGGCTTCCCAGGTGGCTCAGTGGTAAAGAATCTGCCTGCCAAGTGGAAGACAAGGGTACAATTCCTGGGTCAGGAAGATCCCCTGGAGGAGGAAATGGCGACCCACTCTAGGATTCTTACCTGGGAAATCCCATGGACAGAGGAGCCTGGTGGGCTACAATCCACACGCTCACAAAAGAGTCAGACATGACTTAGTGACTAAACAACAAGGGCTTTACTTTCCTTTTCCTCCAAATGAATAGTTAGCTATCCCAACTACATTTCTTGACTGAACTATTCTTTATCAAGACCACCTAGAAAAATCTTTATCAATTTTAAAGGTACATACTGTCATCATAAAACTCTAACCTGAATATTTTTAAAATTCTATGCTGTCTTTGTCTTTTCTTTTGCTAGTTACTTGCTTAATTAGCATCTGGATCAACAGCATAGAAGAGTGTTATGTTATATGCCTAAGAACTATATCATTAAGTGTCTCATTAGAAAGAATTAACCTGATATTCTTAAGCTATTAAGCACGGGAATGTCATCAAGCAAAACTGGGCCAAAGTACAAACAAAAAAGTCTAAAAGGTTTTCATGGAAAATATAATCTGCTTAATCCAAAGTCTCTTTACCCAAAACGTTGCAGGTGTGAACCAGTCCTAACACCACATTTTTATAGTAAATGTCTGCTTATCCCTAAATAATAGAGGAACCCTTATGACCAGATTTTTTTAAAATTTTATCTTATGAGGAAGACGCAAATGATAAAGAAATTATCTTCAAGACTTCATTTAAAGTCTTTATTTCAAAAGACCTTCTTTAAAGCAAAACAACAATTTTCACTGTCTGTGGGCCTCTGAAGATTAAAAACTGACATTTGCACTGAGAACCCAGAGACTATGAGGACCAGATCATCCTCATCAACAAAATTTAACTGTATTTTGCACTTTTTTCATGTCTGTTCACCTTTTTGGATTTTATTTCTTCAACTGACCATGCACAGGAGATTTACAATAACTCTAGAAAATGCTAGGGCACTTTCATACTTATTAATTCTTATGGATATTTGTCCTCCATATGCCAGAGCCCAGGTTTTCATCTGCCATTGAACTGGAGCTTCTATGAGATTCTCTGTGGCTTGCTGGGGGGTGGGGTGCTATAAGAGGCCCCTCTCCCCACATTTCCTCTGGTTTTGTGTACTGCAGTGGTGGAATTCAGCAAGACTAGAAGCAGCTGGGCATGGGAGACGGGGTGATGCTCTACATCTTTTGCACCATCCTTTTAGGTTCCTAGGTTATTTTCACAGCTATTAACCATGTATTCAGCCCAGAATTTTGAAGGCCTTGACATCCTTCAAGCACATCTCTGCTCAAACACAATCTATGTAACTATGGGTATTCCTTGCCAAAAATCTTTAGAAAGAGAACATTACAGAATATTTTGAAAATTGCAAAGACATATGTTTAGATTGGGTGGAATGTGGTTTCATAAGGTGTTTTTGTTTGTTTAGTCACTAAGTCATATTCGACTCTTTTGTGATCCCATGGACTTTTGTGACTCTATGTACTATAGGCTCCTTTGTCCATGGGATATGCCAGGCAAAAATAATGGAATGGGTTGTCACTTTCTTCTCCAGGGGATCTTCCCAACTCACAGATCAAACCTGCATCTCCTGCATTGGCCGGTGGGTTCTTTACCACTGAGTCACCGGGGAAGCCCACATGAGTGTCCTTAAGCAAAACTGAATTCAGTGACATTGTTGTGGGGAAGCCATTCCTCTACTTTCTGAGTTGTTCACCCTGGGGACACACCCCAGCCACTGCTCACATCCTTCCATACCAAGTACCCTATTGCTTCTTCCAGTTCATGGTTGCACCAAACCAAAGTGCTCAGAAAGCCTTCCTCAGTGATCAATGCAAAGAAATAGAGGAAAACAATAGAATGGGGAAGACTCGAGATCTCTTCAAGAAAATGAGAGATACCAAGGGAATATTTCATGCAAAGATGGGCTCAATGAAGAACAGAAATAGTATGGACCTAACAAAAGCAGAAGATATTAAGAAGAGGTGGCAAGAATACACAGAAATACTATACAAAATAGATCTTCACGACCCAGATAATCAGGATGGTATGATCACTCACCTAGAGCCAGATATCCTGGAATGCAAAGTTAAGTGGGCCTTAGGAAGCATCACTACAAAGAAAGGTAGTGGAGATGATGGAATTCCAGTGGAGCTATCTCAAATCCTGAAGGATGATGCTATGAAAGTGCTGTACCCAATATGCTAGCAAATTTGGAAAACTCAGCAGTGGCCACAGGACTGGAAAAGGTCAGTTTTCATTTCAATCCCTAAGAAAGGCAATGCCAAGAATGCTCAAACTACCGCACAATTGCACTCATCTCACACGCTAGTAAAGTAATGCTCAAAATTCTCCAAGCCAGGCTTCAGCAATACGTGAACCGTGAACTTCGAGATATTCAAGCTGGTTTTAGAAAAGGCAGAGGAACCAGAGATCAAATTGCCAACATTTGCTGGATCATCAAAAAAACAGAGAGTTCCAGAAAAAAAAAATCTATTTCTGCTTTATTGACTATGCCAAAGCCTTTGACTGTGTGGATCACAATAAACTGTGGAAAATTCTGAAAGAGATGGGAATACCAAACCCCCTGACCTGCCTCTTGAGAAATCTGTATGCGGGTCAGGAAGCAACAGTTAGAACTGGACATGGAACAACAGACTGGTTCCAAATAGGGAAAGGAGTACATTAAGGCTGTATATTGTCACCCTGCTCATTTAACTTATATGCAGAGTACATCATGAGAAACGCTGGACTGGATGAAGCAAAAGCTGGAATCCAGATTGCCGGGAGAAATATCAATAACCTCAGATATGCAGATGATACCACACTTAGGGCAGAAAGCAAAAAAAAAACCTAAAGATCCTCTTGATGAAAGGGAAAGAGGAGAGTGATAAAGTTGGCTTAAAGCTCAACATTCAGAAAACCAAGATCATGGCATCTGGTCCCATCACTTCATGGCAAATAGATGGGGAAACAGTGGAGACAGTAACTGACTTTATTTTGCGGCAGGGGGGTGGGGGGTGGAGGTGGGGGTGGGGCTCCAAAATCACTGCAGATGGTGACTGCAGCCATAAAATTAAAAGATGCTTACTCACTCCTTGGAAGAAAAGTTATGACCAAACTAGACAGCATTTTAAAAAACAGAGACATTACTTTGCCAAGGAAGGTCCATCTAGTCAAAGCTATGGTTTTTCCAGTAGTCATGTATAGATGTGAGAGCTGGACTGTGAAGAAAGCTGAGCACCGAAGAATTGATGCTTTTGAACTGTGGTGTTGGAGAAGACTCTTGAGAGTCTCTCGGACTGTAAGGAGATCCAACCAGTCCATCCTAAAGGAAATCAGTCCTAAATATTCATCAGAAGGACTGATGTTGAAGCTGAAACTCCAATACTTTGGCCACCTGATGCGAAGAGCTGACTCTTTGGAAAAGACCCTGAAGATGGGAAAGATTGAAGGTGGGAGGAGAAGGGGACGACAGAGGATGAGATGAGTGGATGGCATCAACAGACTCAACGGACATGAGTTTGAGTAAACTCCGGGAGTTGATGATGGACAGGGAGGCCTGGTGTGCTGCGATTCTTGAGGTCGCAAACAGTAGGACAAAACTGAGTGACTGAACTGAACTGAAAGTACCAAAAAATGTTACTGACACCCTAGTTTGAATGAATGTGTTCATTTACTTTTCCTAAGAGGATATTTCTATCTCTTTAATTGCAGTACGAATGACATCAGAGGGCACAAGGACACCAAAGTATGGAGCCCCTCGCCCTCAGTGCAACAAGACATAAACCCTTCATGAGAACCCTGTCCCTGTTTCCAAAAAAGAGTAAAGGAACACACTGTCTTTTTAAAGAAGCAAGATATACATACCTATGAGGCACGTCAGCAACAATTTATATCAACTTGTAGTCATGCATTAAATAGGAGTGTGTGCAAGTCAAGCCTCTTAGACTCAACATGTTCATGCTCCAATTTTAACACCTTATGCTCATGGCTACTATTTTGCACATTAAATAACTAGAACAAGAAAAGCTGAATAATTTGCTCAAGATTATGCCACTTGGTAATGGCAACCCACTCCAGTTTTCTGGCCTGGAGGATCCCATGGAAAAAAGAGGCTGGCAGGCTACAGTCCATGGGGTCGCAAGAGTCAGACATGACTTAGTGATTAAACTGCCAATAGTTGAATAAAGTACTCTGTGTGGTCATATAACGTACAATCCTTTTAAATTTGGGTTATGGTTGAATAATTAGTAGTTGTTTTATTAAAAACATAGCAAAAGGTTTGTGTTAATACTCTGATAAATTACAAAATGTATTTTAACCTGATTTTGTTACTTCCCTCGATTCTGTAACCTCCAGCCTATCATGTGTTATTACCAGGTTTGATTTAATGGATTTGTCCATGGAAATGCCTAAGTCATCATTCCCCTGCATCTCTGCAGCCTGACCTTCCTTCCATACCTCCTTTGGCAACTTCCCATGATTTAGTCTTTGGTATGCCTGGAAAATCCTATGGACGGAGGAGCCTGGTGGGCTGCAGTCCATGGGGTCGCTAGGAGTCGGACGCGACTGAGCGACTTCCCTTTCACTTTTCACTTTCATGCATTGGAGAAGGAAATGGCAACCCACTCCAGTGTTCTTGCCTGGAGAATGCCAGGGACAGGGGAGCCTGGTGGGCTGCTGTCTAAGGGGTCGCACAGAGTCAGACACGACTGAAGCGACTTAGCAGCAACAGCAGCATGGATGAATTAAATTGAATATCAGGCTTCCATACATGGATTCTTCATGAAAAAGAAGAAAAAGGAAAAGGAAAATGACTACGTTTCAAGACCTGTCAGAAAATATAACGTGTCCCTTTGTACTTATTTAGGGGAGAGAGATGAGGAGGTGACACAAAACGTCAGTTTGTGGATTTTCAGAGCCCAGAGAAGAAGTTAAATTGGGAAAACTCCTGGAAATATAGCAATTAGGTCAAATCTTAAACTAATTCATCCTAAAGGGAAAATAGACTTGATCTTCTTAGATGGCTCAGTGGTAAAGAATCCACTGCCAGTGTAGGAAATGCAGGTTCAGTTCCTGGGTCAGGAGGGGCCAAGGGAGGAGGAACTGGCAGCCCACTTCAGTTTTCTTGCCTGGGAAATCCCACGGACAGAGGAGACTGGCTGGCTACAGTCCACGGGGTGGCAAAGAGTCAGACACGACTTAGCAACTAAACAACAACAAGACTAATATACTGCCAATTTGTGGAAGTCATGAGATTGAAGTTTATAAAATTATCCTTGGTGGAGCTTTCTTTATTTCAGTCAATCCACCTCCCAGACACACCACTCCCCCAAGAAGAAGGGGTACTGGATTGAAATCGATAGAGAGAAGGTTATGCTTTGAATCAACAACTTTGAGCCTGAGACTCAGATAACATCTCAATTTATATAGTTACCAAAAAACTGAACTCAATTGTATCTGTTCATTGTTTTCTCCACTCTCCATTCCTTTAGTTACCCTTCTTCAGGAAATGGGATATTGAAATATGAGTTTTAATTAT
Organism: Ovis canadensis; assembly: GCF_042477335.2. Taxonomy (NCBI): domain Eukaryota; kingdom Metazoa; phylum Chordata; class Mammalia; order Artiodactyla; family Bovidae; genus Ovis; species Ovis canadensis. The sequence goes on from NC_091264.1 coordinate 35,274,278, forward strand.
TGAGGACTAATCTCAGATTAACAGGTGGTAAGGATGATGCTAAGACACGTTCTAAGGAATCAAATCACAGCATTGGGGCTTACCTGTGATTCCACTCTTCACATCACAGCCCCAGGGAGCCCTTCCTCCGGGGTGATCGTGGCTCAATCACTTCTTGTTCTGTTTGTAAAGACAATCGTAATATCTGAGCCACAGCAGCTCGCTGGCAGGTTCTGTAGCACTTTGCTACCCTGTAGGCAGACAAGCCCAGAACACACCCCCTTCAAGAAGGAAGAGAAAAATACCTTTCTGTTGACTCTCCCTCCCACTTAGAGTCCCTATCAGGCCTGGTAAGAGGGAGGGACTCAGAGCCCATGACCTAACAATTCTCCCAGCAGACAGAAATGACGGAGGGGAAATGGGAGGAAAACGTTCCAGGGGAATGCAGGACACTTCTGTCCTCGATTTGTGTGTTTCACAATGTCACTCTGTCCAGTTTCCACAACCAGCCTCTGGACATCCAGGGTCATACCTCATAAAGCGGAAGGAATGCAGCCCTCCATGTGTAAATTTCAGGTGGGGAGAGGTGGGTCATACCAGTGGGGTATGGCGAGAGACAGATATTATTTCTCCTTTTCTGATTTTCTTGCACAACACTGAATAATGGGCTTGCTGCTTTCCCAGATGAAGCCACCTCAGACTTCTCTTTGAAATACTACAGAATGAAGATGGGCAAAGGAGAGCCCTGGCATGTACGCACAGGACAAATGCTTTCAGTATGCTGTTTGTCCTTAGAAAACCTCATGCTAAACCTTGTTAACTTCTTTCATAAGTTTCTTTCTCCCATCCAAGTTGAAAACTAACACTCTACAGTTACCAATAATTAGAGGTAGCTGACTCTAAATCACTCTGTAACTTGCAAATTATTTGAGGCAGCTTACAATACTAACACAAAATAAAATTACATTAGAATAGACATAAAGACATTGAAACTGTAATAGTTCTATACACAAACTATATATATGTATATGGAATATTGAAAAGAGAAACTATAAAAGTAGAGCATCAACTAAGAGAAAGAATGTAAATTAAAACCTATTAGGTAGTTGCTGTGTTTTGTAAATTGAAAGCTTAACTCTATGAACTGAGCTTCCTAGCAAGGGAAAGAGGAAGCTAGTCTGGTAGACTGCTCTTATTATCAGAAGAGAGTAAATATACACTTTCTCAGGAAGAACAAAAAGATCTTTGGAGCACTAACATCTAATAGAAATCTCTTTTTTTTAGAGAGAACAATATTCCCCAGATTATCAAGGTCCATCATTTCAAGTTGAAGACTGACCTTCAGCGCCAAGCAGGCCTAACCTCAGTGTGATCTTCTTGTTTCCAACACCAGCTTGGCCACTTGGTCCACATCCTTGCTCTTCATGACCGGGCCTGGATCTGGTCCAGTGGAAGAGTTGACAAGAGAATGAAGCCATTCTGCCAACCCCCAGGTTTTCAAGGGCATCAACCATCCCTCCTGTGTCACCCACTAGCCTAGGTGGAATACAGCTGATGTCCTAATTCAGTCAAGTTAATCCCCTTCTCGTCACGTGCCTTTTCAGCAGGATTTTGCCTGTTTTGGAGACGCACCAATGGTAAGTGGAGACCAAATATTCATTGAATATGAAGAGTCAAGGTCTTCTAGACCTGTATGCACTCCTTTGGTTGATCCAGTGCCTAACGTTCTAGGATCAGATGCCATCTTTTCAGTTCAGTGCTGCCTTTTCCTTTTGTCTGTATTAAAATGCAAGAGCTTGTAGGTGCACTTATGTCACTGACATCTCAGTGTTTATAAAATGAAGCTAATATTTACTAATTACTTAGGGAGAAAGTAGCAATAGAATTGGGTGGAGGGGGAGGCGGAGAGGTAAGGAAACAGTGGAAGAGTGAACGGATAAAAAGCATCAATCAGCATGGAACTCGGCCTGGTGAGGGCTGGAGGCTCCAATGACAGCTGTTATTCACCTCCAGCTCTTTGTGCCATGAAGCCCAGCAACTTCCTAGGCACTGATGCATAGCCCCCACAACCAAAGGGATCCCTACTGTTTCTTAGACCAAAGAAATGGTTTCATTTAGCAGATACAGTAAGTCTCCTACATATGAATGAGTTCTGTTCCAAGCGTGCATTTGTAAGTCCAACAAAGTTAGCTTAGGTCCCCAACTAACACAGCTGACCATACAGTACTGTGCTGTAATAGGTTTATAATACTTTTCACACAAATAATGCATTAAAAACAAACAAACAAAAAATTAAGAACACATTTTTAGTCTTACAGTATTGTATCTTGGAAAAATACAGTAGTACAGTACAACAGCTGCCATACAAGTGAACAGGCAAGAAGAATTACCGACTGGAGGAGGAAGGGGAGGTGGGAGATGGTAGAGCTGAAGGATCGTCGGCAATAGGAAACAGAGCGCAAGCTGCAATTTCACTCACATTTGATGTTGCTGGAACCTACATTTCAATGCATCTTTGAAAATCTGCAAGTTGAAGCTTCAATATACAGGGGGCTTACTTTTACAAGAAAATTAAGCATCCAGTAAACATCAGTGGTTTCACGAGTACACTGATTCTGGTGAAACTCTGAATCCAAATAAATGAATATGTTTAATAAGTAATTCTATATTTGATAGAAGGTGATCATAGTAGGCCCAATATTTAGATTGTGTCACAAAGAATCTGCCAGCCAATGCAGGAGCTCCAGAAGATTCAAGTCTGATCCCTGGGTCAGGAGGATTCTCTGGAGGAGGAAAGGGCAACCCATTCCAGTATTCTTGCCTGGCAAACCCCATGAACAGAGGAGTCTGGTGGGCTACAGTCCACGGGGTCGCAAAGAGTTAGACATGACTAAGAACTGAACACTCAGGCATGTCACAAAGAGGGTGTGCCTCTAACTCCAATGACTCACCACCAAACCATTTAATCACCCCTTGTAGCTTCCTCCTGATAATTTGTTAACACACTCGATGCTGAATTTTTCGATATTTCCTGGTTAGGGGATGGGGTGCCTCTGTCACTGCAGAGAACCAAAAGAAAATGGAAGAAGCATAGTGTGAGCCTTGGGGTGACATGTATGACACGTCTTTGTTATGAACCCAAGAAGAGCCACCTTCTGCAAAGGCAGAGTCATGGAAACTCTGCTGCTCTGGTGTGACTGCAGCGCTCCTCCTGCCCCCAAATCTCACACACTAACCTAGGAAGCTGAAACAAGGTTGTTCACCCGATGCTATAAAGGCAGCCAAACAAATGTGGTCCATCTGGCCAACTCTACGTTTCCCTTTTCTCTGGTGGTCTTGACCACAGAGCTTTCTCGGCGAGGCTGGCTCCAGCATCTTACAAATGCTGAAGAAGAGCAAGAAGGAAGACAGGGGCCTGAGGAAGAGCATCAGACCTTCTAACTCCATCTGTTTGTGTTGGTTTCCCGAACAGTCTGATGGCTTCATTTCCAGCAAAAGAGCAGAGTCACAGGAATAAACAGCAATAAACCTGAGGTCTGGGAGAAAGGAAATGGCAAATAGAATCGTGTTATCAGAACTAGTTATCTAATTCTTCTGACCTCAACAAACCTTCCTGGAGAGGCAGTTGTGAGTCTGAGACAGTATCTTAACTGAATCCGCAGGTGGACCTATTAAGGACATGAACCCATGCCAAGGAGTGTCCATCCATCTGATGTGCGGGATATCCTCTGAGCTTGGTTTCTGAGAAGCTCTGATCCAGGAGCAGCAAACACAAGGGGCCACCTTAAATGATATGGTGATTCAAGGGAGGGAGAGGTCCTGAACTATTTCCAGTGGCTTTATTCCATAATTGTGAAAGGGTTAAATGCAATTAAAAAAAAGATTCAGGTATAATTATACAAAAAAAAAAAACTGAAAGGAGAAGTAAAGAAGGGAAGAGTTGATTATAAAATGTAAATTACAGTGAGTAATATGGTAATTTTTACAAATATGGCAAAACAATCAAAACGGATGTAGTCTCTTACCACTCAGAACTAGGACTTAAAGAGAGGCAGATGGGGACTTATTAGACTGTCTGAGGACAAAATTTGGTCAATGTGACTTATAAGAAACTGTTGTGGGGGATGGTGTTATTGCAAAATAATAGTATTGCTATTTAGCATTAATATAAAGGACATTTGGACTTCCCTGATGGTCCAGTAGTTAAGAATCTGCCTTGAAGTGCAAGGGACCAGGGTTCCATCCCTGACTGGGAAGATCCCACTTGCCTTGAAGCAGCTAAGCCTGTGAGTCACATCTACTGAGCCCGCAGGCGACAACTAGAGAGCACGCACACTGCATGGAGAGATCTTCAGTGACTCAACGAAGGTCCCATGTGCTGCAGCTAAGACTGGACACAGCCAATAAATGAATTTTTTTAAAAGACATTGAAGTAAGCAAGGAGAGAGTTTGAAAAACAATAGGAACTTCTCCCAATCACGTAAGAGACAAATCTAACAATCAAAACCCTGGAAGTTGATCTAGACAGCAAAGGAGAGAATGAGATGAACTGTCAAGCGTTGAGAATCAGCTGTTTTTACTGAGCACTAATCATGTTCCAAGGACTGTTCTCAGTCATTTCCATGTGCTTTTATATCCTCAGCACTCTGTGAGGCAGTTACCACTAACATCCCCATTTTACAGATGAGGGAACAGAGGCACAGAGCAGTCAAGGAAATGGTGGGCTACGAGAGGAACACAACCTGACTTCACAGTCTATATTCTGAACATCTACTGCTTCTTAAAGACATACGAGAAATACATAGAGAGGTGCCCAACGCTTGTAAAAGAACCAAAGGAAAGGTAAAGGCAAGGTTGTCTCAGGTACTAATGAGACACAACGTTCTTACCATCTGAACTTTCCATAATCAGCTGGAGAGCCACCAAGACCCCATAGAATCCACAGTTTCATTTTATTCAAGCAGCTTCAAGAGTCATTAAATTCAAGGCCCTGGGTAAATTCAACAGTCAGGAAATCTTCTAACCACTGCCCTTAATCAGTTCAGAATGTACTATGTTTGAATGTCAGAGATAACACTGAGAAGAGAGAACCATCGACTATAAAAGTATTGAGCTTTTTACCCCCTACTCTGCCTGTCTTTAAAGTGAAAATTATGCAGCAGCACCTCCCCCCCGCCCCCCAAAAAAAGGAATTCCCTGAGAGACCAGCGGTTAGGACTTGGGGCTTTCACTCCCAGGGCCCGGGTTCGATCTCTAGTCAGGGAACTAAGATCCGGCAAGCTGTGCGGCCAGCAGAAAGAATAAAAAAATAAAATAAGAAAGTACTCCCACCTTGGTGGACCCTGCAGACCCTCATGAGGCACATGAAAGACACAACCACAGGCACCAAAACATATCCTTTGTGTTCATGTGATGCTCAGGAAGTCACATGCGCACCTGGCAGGCTCAGTGAAGAAGTTCCTACTAACACAAGCGTGTGTGCTAAGTCATTCGCTTCTCTCTGCGACCCGATGGTCAGTAGCCACCAGGCTCCTTCCTCCATGGGATTCTCCAGGCAAGAATACTGGTGTGGGTTGCCATGCCCTCCTCCAGGGGATCTTCCTGACCCAGGGATCAAACCCCATTTCTTACGTCTCCTGCACTGGCAGGTGGGTCCTTTGCCATTAGCTCCACCTGGGAAGCCCTAATACATTTTCCAAGTTGAATTCTGCTTTTACTACACAGGTTCTAGAGTTCAAACCCTTAACAGTAAGATGTATTTCTCCACCCGCTGAAGCAGCAGAATAAAGTAACACCACAGAGATGGAGAACAGTTGTGAATCTGTTAGATTAGCGGCAAAAAATCCAACAGACGGTCGTTTCATTACCCCCAAGGGTGCATTTCTGAGGATGAAAAGTTCTCTCAGAACAAAATGAATCCTATTCTGTCCCTGGGCACTTTTTCTTTGACATTGTGGCTGTCTTCAGCTTCCTCAAGAGAACTAATATCTGTAGAAGCTGTGACCTGAGATTAAGGCATTCTTTTTTACTTAAGAATTGCTTCTTTTTACCAAACCATAGGTTGACTCCAGGCCTTCCCAGGTGGCTCAGTGGTAAAGAATCCACCTGCCTATGAATCAGGAGACACGGGTTCAATCCCTGGGTCGGGAAGGTCCCCTAAAGTAGGAGATGGAAACCCACTGGAGTATTCTTGCCTGGGAAATCCCATGACAGAGGTGCTTGGCTGGCTACAGTCCATGGGGTCGCGAAGAGCTGGACACGACAGAGCTACTGAGCATACAAGTTGACCCCAAGGCTTCAGAATGTCCTTTAAGCATAGGGAGACATCTAGCGGCCAAGATTCACAACGTGCAAGAAGCCGCCTGTTAACAAAATCGGGTACAACTGCTCAGGTTGCCGTGAGCGCCCAGGGGAAGTGAGGGGAGGAGCGGGCGTGGTCTAACCTCTGAGAATCTGAGCTATTTTGTCCAGGTATTCTACTTGCAGTAGAGTTCACTCATTCATCTACTTAAAATTCATTCAACAAACGTTCATACTAAATGTCTACTAGGTGAAAGATGCTGTGGTTCTGGGGACCTCAAAATCTGTGAATACTTCTATTTGTAACTTTATCACTTAATAGAAAGGCTTGAGCCTAATAGAAAAAGTAGGCCACCAACAATCAATTAAAATCCATTGTGATAAGGGCTACCCGCACTACAGCAGCCCCTAGAAGAGGTACTTGGATCTTTGAGGATTAGGAGGAAGCAAGTCTAAACCACAGGTCTCAGACTGGCACCCTCAGGGCCCCATCTGGCTCACAGATGTGTTTTGCTTGGCCCAGGCAATGTTTTTAAAACTATGGATTTAGTTGCTAACATTTACACATCAGGGGATTTCACATGCAAATTCAGATTTTTGAATTTGGGTATTTTTTGAAATGGGCATGTCTGACAATACTGTTTCCCTATTCCTGCTTTGGTGACATTTAATTGGAGCTGAGTACAGGCTGCCCATATTCTTGTAGCTTTCTTTCATCACTGCCGAGAATGTACTGTTTCAGTGAATTTTTGATAGGTTTCGCATGAACAGGGTAAAAAACTCAAACTTAGAAAAATACATTCATTGGCAAATTAGTCTCCAGTTACGTGTGTTTCACAGCCCACAGATCCTCATCTACAAACGCACACACTCTCGCCAGTTAAACAGTGTATAAATATGTATCCCCCCTTGCAACCTACACTGGAATTCATTTCATCTGGGTTAAATATGTCAAAACAAAATATGAAACTGTAAAGATACTAGAAGGAAAAAGGGAGATGTTGCTCTTGTATCCCTTAATTTGTTGATTTAATGACAAAATCTTTCCAAAGTAAAACCCTAACCCAGACATGACCCAAAGGAACAATACGTATTCAACTATATAAAAAAGATGGGGGTGGGGGGAAGATGCTTCACGGCAAAAAAATGCAAAAAAACAGCACATCTAAATATAAATAATTGGGCCTACCTGGTGGTCTAGCGGTTAAGAATCCACCTTGCAATGCAGGGGGCCACCGGTTCAATCCCTGGTCTGGGAAGACCCCACATGCTGAGGAGCAGCTAAGCCAATGTGTCACAACTGCTGAAGCCTGTACACCCTAGCGCTTGTGCTCTGCAATCAGAGAAGCGCCGCAATAAGAAGCCTGCCCGCCACAGCTGCAGAAAGCCTGCACGCAACCGCAAAAACCCAGGGCAGCCAAAAATAAAAATAAATAAGTAAAACTGAGTCTTAAGAAGTGAAACAAAGAAAGAAAAATATTTGGGAAAAGGCTTTCAATGTATATCTTAAGTGACTCTTTTCTTGAATGTGTAAATAGTTTTCATAAACCTGTAAGAAGAAGTTATACATGTTGAATTACTTTCTGGGCCCAAGATGGGCCCCTGTTGCCTTGGATGTCGCAGATTAACAAACTCCAACCTGGGTAACTTCTGTGTCCTTGTAAACGCTCCACTTGACCTGAAATGCAGTCCATCCAGTCAGCCAAACAGCAAGCCAACTCTGGGCTCTATTCTCATTTCCTTGTTCTTTCTCACCCCAAGCAAGCAGACTCTGCAGCCTGGGTCAATCAGATATTTTCTCTTTGCTCTTCCTTATTCCTTGTTCTTTACCCGGTAAAGCTTCCTGCCTTCTGCCCCATTTTGTACTTCTTTGAATGGAGACTTTCTGCTTCATGAAGTGTTAAATAAAGCTTGTTTGTATCAACTGAATTGTCTTCTTTAATCATTTTTACCACCACCAGAGAGAGAAGTGGATACCAGAGAGAGAAATGATGTGAAAAAAAAAAAATTCTATTATTTTATTTTGTCACATAAATATACGAAAAGCAAGGAAAAGTCTAATATAACCTGAAAAGTGAAAAACAAAACATTAATGAAATATTATGTTTCCCTTCTCAGGTGGGGCAAAGATCAAAAGGCTTGATAATACTGTTACTGGTAGGAGGAAATAAGCAGTCTCATATATAGCTAGTGGCAGTATAAATCAGTAAGTCTCCATCAAATTTTAAAATGCACATATTCTTTAACCTAGCAATTCCATTTTCTAGATATAAAAACTGCACGTATACTTGCTCATGTGCAAAATGATATCAGTATAAGTATGTCCAGTGCAGAATTATTTGTGACATGTGACAATTGGAAGCAATATAAAAGTCCACCAGTAGGTGTGGAGATTGTTTTTATTTAAAACGTCCACACAATATAAACCTCTTTTGTTTTAAGCAACTGGAATTCTGAAATTGTTACCACCATGTGACTCCACTGGCTAATAAAGAAATCAGTTCAAGAGTGGGACAAAAGCTACCCATAAGAGAAATCTGAAAAATTAATGGCTTTTGCTTCTGGTCTGGCTAATATGCAGCAAAGAAACTGTTTCAGGAGACTGAACTAAAGGCAATCCATGTAATGCTATGAAACAGTTGTGAGAACTTGTCTGGCGAATAATAACATGCTGAATAAGCTCATGGTCTTAGGGTTAAGAAGTTAGAATCCCTTTTAACACAGCTATTGGCTCTCTAGACAGTGTAACTCAAAAACATAATTGGCTTTTAATCTATTTTATTCCAATTAGCTCAACGTGCCAGTCACTATGCCCCAGTTCTTTTCCCAGCAGGTACCTTGAGTGTATTGGGCTTTGATGGGAGAACTGTACCTTTGGTCTATAATCCTGGAGCTATTTTGTCCAACTGCAAAGATTTACCTAGACCCACTTTAATTATTCCAGATATTTAAGCAAAAGATTTGAGCATCATACTCTTGACTTGCTCCTTGTCATGAGGCTTAGTTGTAATTGGTCTTAATCACTCAAAGGCCATCTCAGTTTTAATTTTTTCTAGTTAGAAATGGGAATTAGTTACAGCTTCTGTCTGACCAGATCCTGGAGTTTCAGGACTTCTTTTTCTCTTTTCATTCCTCCTTAAGAACAGCCATCCTTTTCTTATAATACATAGTCTAAACCAGCAAAGCAATTAAAGCATGTTTTTTTCTTTTCAGTTATCTACCCATTTGTTCCAACACGGTTGATTGAATAATCCATTTTTCCTCATTGATTTGACATACCACCTGTATTAAATATGAAATTCCCTCATTTCTTTGTGCCCTTTAATGGACTTCACATTCTCTGCATTCATCAGTATCTACTCAAAAACCAGCTTGGCATTATTTGCTATAGCTTCATAATATACTTCTAGATACTTACGCAAGGGAAATGAAACTAATCTATCCACGCAAAGAGCTCTATGCAATGTTCATAGCAGCTTTATTTATAATAGCCCAAATCTGGCAATAACAGGCAAAGGGACAACAAATTCAGACATAGCCATACAATGGACTACTACTCAGAAGATGTGTCATGTTCTTAGTATGATATCTGGGTGTGTAAGCTATAATAAGGAAGTTGTGTTCTGTGCGAGAACAATGCTGTACAAGGTATAAGGTATAAGATATTAGGAATTCCCTGGTTGTCTAGTGGTTAGAACTCTGTGCTTCTACCACAGGGGGTGCAGGTTCGATCCCTGGTTGGGAAACCAAGATACTGCAAGCTGCACAATGTGGCCACAAAATAAAAAAAGGCAAATACAAGGTGTTGCCTTTCTTAGTTTTAATCTGTACTCATCCTGATGAACTTCACCACTCTTTGCCTACTTTGGATTATAGTGTTTCCACGACTATTTGAGTGGGTGATAACTTCCATTCTATTCAAAGAATATATACGAAGACGCATTATGCACGGAGCCCAGCACTTTAAGTACTAATACCTAAGTACTGTCAGAGACACAATTAGAAGCAAACTAGGTCCCAGGATATAAGAAAGGAGGTGACAGTCTTGCATGGGAAACAGCACTAATTCATTTAAAAAAAAAATTGAGAACAACATTAGGCATCACAATGAACATTTCCAATGCCTCTTACCTGCTTATGTTCAATAAAAGCAACAGGCAGAATAACCTTAGTATCATAAAAACTTAATTAACACCTTAACACCACACTCACAGAGTCTCTCTCACTTCCACGGGTGGGACAGCCAATTTGTCTTATGACATCATTTTCCATGGACTGAGGCTCTAACTTTTGGCTTTCCTGCTTTTGGCTTTTCAATAAACCATCACGGGGTTATCATACATTAAGTTGTTCACCCTTTGCTGAACTTAATTTGTCTTTGGCACGTGGTTGAAATTATCTCGTGGAAGTTATTCTAATCGCTCTTAAAAGAGTCCCCTTAATTTGCCTTAACTTTAATTTTTAGACCTCAAAGCACGTTCTTATACAGAGTGATCTCAAACTTAGTGCTCCTTTCATATATTCTATATATTTATTCATATATTTGATTGGACATATTCTCAAGCTTACACTTTGCAAATTGGGGACCTGATTTTTATTTTGTCATATGTAAAACTTAGTAACAAAAACTTAAGAGAAAATCCACTTGAGGACTTCCCTGGTGGTCTAGCGGTTGAGAATCCACCTGGAATGCAGGGGACACGGATTCGATCCTTGGTCTGGGAAGATCCCACATACCTGGGGGCAACTAAGCTCAGTGTGCCACAATTACTGAGCTCACACAACTAGAGCCCGTGCTTAGCAACAAAGGAAGCCACCGCAAAGAGAAGCTCTCGCACCTCAACTAAACAATAGTGCCTACTCACAGAAACTAGAGAAAGCACACACACAGCAAGGAAGACCCAGTGCAGCCAAAAAAAGCCACATAAATTTAGAAGCTTTTAGGAGGAGATCTAAGTTTATCTTTATAAAGCAGCTCACTGTTAGGCAGCAGGCCAGGGTTTGGAGTGCAGATACTTAAATGTGGGAAATTTAAGTGGCCCATTGAAAGCCTGAACATACTAAAACAGCCAAACAAAAACATGTTTAATTTACCAAGTGTGATAGAGTTCCCCACAGAAACAGGACCAAGAGGCTATACATATGTATCAACATGGGACTTTCCTGGTGACTAAGTAGTGAAGAGTCCACCTGCCAGTGCGGGAGACTCAGGTTCAGTCCCTGGTCCAGGAAGATCCCCTGGAGAAGGAAATGACAACCCACTCCAGTATTCTTGTCTGGAAAAACCCCATGGAAACAGAGGATCCTGGTGGGCTATAAACCACGGGGTCGCTGAGAGTTGGACATGACTTAGCGACTGAACGACAGCAACAATACATCTATACAGGTACAAAGAAATTTACTGTAAGGATTTAGCTCACCACAGGTGATGATGGAGGCTGAGAAGTCCAAGACAGACTGTTGGCAAACCAGAAACCCAAGAGCAGGTAGCTCCAGACTGAATCCAAAGTTCAAAGAATCGGAAGAACCAATGAAAGATCTGAAAGCCAGCAGGCTCAGGATCCCAGAAGAGCAGATGTTTCAGCCCAAGCCTGAAGGCTGGAAAAGACCAATGTCCCATCTCAGTCAGGCAGGATTGATTCCCTCTGTTCACAGGAGGGTTAGCCTTTTATTCTATTTAGATCTTCCTTTGACTGATCAACTGATAAGAGCTGCATATCATATTAGGGAGGGCAATCTGCCTTGTCTAGTCTATCAATTCAAACGTTAATCCGATCCCAAAACACCTTCACTAACACACCCAGGATAACGTTTGACCAAATATCTGGGGGCTCTTTTGACTTGACACATAAAATGAACTGTCCAGCCTAGAGTCTGTGATTCTAGATTTTTCATGCTGCTAAGGCTCACATGATTTCTACTGCGTTCTTTAAAAATCATGAAAGTATACCCTTCTGTTGAGACTCTTCTATTTAACCCATCAGAAATTGATCAAATCACTGAGTTACAGGGATTGCACAGAAGCCATCAATAGATCAAGACCCTGCTATCCTTTGTTGATGGTAGAGAGAGTTTCAGGCACTTCAGTTGGGTCACCTTAATGACCCTGATCCCACAGATGACACCTACAACCTCAGTAGATGCCAGGATATATCCCATGAAGAGCCCAATACTAAGTCCAACTACCCCCCAACAACTCTTGACTAGTTAAACTCTGGACTCTTCATGTACATGCAACAAGCATCGTTACTGTGTTGGTCACTGTGACCCAAGATCCCAAGGGGTCTTCAAGGGCATCATCTTATCAGGGTGACCTCTTAGGCATGGGGGAATATCCTGAGAGGTACTCATATCAATTCTAATCATTAGAGCACTTTCAGGTGTTGACTTGCAGACAAGATATAAGAAACAACATCCAAGGAAAAGAAGAGAAGCTTTTGGCTGAGGGTGGGCCACCTTGGGTGGCCTTTGGGAAAGATGTGTAATGACTCATAGAACAGGTTTCTCTACTAAGAAACAAGGAGAATTGCCTTTCAGAAAAAATGTGAGGCGTCTCCCTTTCTCCAAGATTGGGGGTGGGGGTGGGGGTGGGGGTGGGGGCAGGCAGTGAATGTCTTTAGGCATAACAACACCTGTGCATTTCCCGCACTGACTCACGCAACCTGTTCAAGTGGTTTTCCATTCCGTTGTCCCACAACAAACACACCACAACACTTCCTCCACCCACCCAGCCTCTTTACCACCTGCTCCTTCCTGGGAGACAAAAATAGCCTCTGAACAGAAATAGCTGAGGCAGTACCACTAATTTACTTCACCTTCTAATTTCACATTTATGGAACACTGCCTAGTGCCAGGGAATCCTTTGGATATATTTACTCAATTAAATTTCACAACAATTATCTACGATGGGTTCTATTTTTTCTTCTCCTGTACAAGGATGAAACTCAGGCCTTGAAAGGCTAGCCAGTTCACCCAAGGTCACACAATCAGTGGAAAAGCTGAGTCTGGAAATCAGGTTTGTCTGTCTTAGGTTGCTGAGTTTTTCATCATTGATCTTGAAATCATGCCTTAGTGCCCCTCTGTCCAAATTTAGAAATCACAAGACCTTAAGTACATGGTTAAAAGCAACCTTTACAAGAAGTCTTGAGACATTTCAGTGGATGAAGTTCCCCTCCAATATGTGCGATGAACAGTTTCTGGACCTATTGGTTCAAAGAAATGTCATTTCAGAGGTTTTATTTGGGTCCCAGAATATAAATGTAAATTGCTATTTCAGATTCTTAAAAGGGTTCAACCATTTAATGAGGCAATGGAGGCTTTGAATCTGATTTCTTTGTAACTCTACTCAGAATCATATGGCTGAAGATAAAAGTTTTCTTTTTTGCAACCTTATTGAGATATAACTGTGTAAGTTGAGGGTGTTCAATATGTATATATTGTGAAATGATTATCACTAAATAATCTAATTTCATTAATTCAACTAGAAAGCCAACAGAGAAGACCAAGGGAATTGGAGAGAGTTCCTTCAATTACTGACGGACTTACTGAGTGAAACACTAACAATCCTCATCATTAAGGAACATACAAATTAATAAAGGACATGGACAAATAGTAAGAATGAAACCACATCACCTATAATAATAGGAATTTGGGTTTAGTAGGAGTGATGATGAACAGATTCATCCAGGTCATTTCACTAGCCTCCCGATTAATTGATGCTACATTGTAGGAACCTGAATTTGGGGGTTGCCATTTACATTGTGATGGCAGGATTTCCTACAGCATCAATATAACAGCTCGATATTAGATCAGCAGATGTTCAAGACAGTACTGAACACCTAACCCATGCCTGACCACAGAAAACGTATGTCAGTTGCACCCATGCTGCCAATAAATCTCCACCCTCCATTTCTTTTCAGTACACCACTTGTCTCTCCTGCTCCACCATGAGAAGCAGTATAGTGCAGGGGTTAAGACCAAGGGCACAGGAAGACAACTGTTGGGTTAACCATCTGATGATACTGAACGAAGTATTTCACTGCCCCTTCCCTCAGCCTCATCCATAAACCTAGAGCATTTCATGCCTCCCTTGTAGGGTTGTTGTGAAGATTAAATGAGATAATGGGGGTAGAGTGCTTTCCTAATAACTAGTGTTTTACCTCTGCAATGCAGGAGACCACCTGCAGTGCTAGAGATGAGGTCCCTGGATCGAGAAGATCCCCTGGAGAAGGAAATGGCAACCCATTCCAATATTCTTGCCTGGGAAATCCCATGGACAGAGGAGCCTGGTAGACTACAGTCAATGGGGTCACAAAGAGTTGGGCACAACTGAGCAACTAAAGAACAACAATATAAGCTTTTAATAAAATGCTTTAAAAAGTGGCTTCCTGAAATGCCCATTTCCCTCTTTTCTGTCTCATCAAATCCTATGGAGACTTTTGTAAATTAATATTGCCTGACAGTAAACAAAGGATGTTGCTGCCATCAAGCCATCAGCCACTGCAACCACCCTGGACTGTGTACTCTAAGGGGATTCAGGATGGAGAAAAACAAGATACCAACCTTAGATAATTAAGGTGAATATCAAAGGAATGATCTCAACAAGCCCAGACTCATATCCTTCCTGTACACAGAAAAGTGCTAAATTCATTAACTTGAGATGTTTGGTTTTCTCTCAGTAACAATAATTTTTGATGTTCCAACTATATAGTTTTTATTGCAAAAAACTCCTGTGTATCCTGGCTTTTCCCTTACCTCTTTTGAGCAGTCCCTCAGAGCTATCTAAGGGGTTGTTCTAGGGCTTAAGTCCTCAGCAAGTCCAAGCATGCGAATAAAACATAATTCTCAAATTTTAGGCTGAGATTTTTTTTCGAATGACGACTTTAAATCCTGAAACAAGTTCTCTACTCCCTGACTGCTCCAGCTCTTATGGGAATGACTTCCCTTAAAAAAACCCATGTGCATGCATGCTTGATCGTGTCCAGATCTTTGTGACGCTGTAGACCGTAGCCCTCCAGGCTCTTCTGTCCATGGGATTTCTCAGGCAAGAATACTGAAGTGTGCTACCATTTTCTCCTTCAGGGGATCTTCCCAACTCAAAGACTGAACCGCATCTCCTGCATTAGCAGGCAGATTCTTTACTGCTGAGCCACTGGGAATCCCTTTAAATAAACCACACCACACACTTAAGCCTTGGATAATAGGCTGATCAGATGCTAGCAACTCCTGAAAAGGAAGTGGTGGCTTGTGGATGGGTTGGGGTAAGTATGCAGGGAACAGGCAAGCACTGTCAGCAAAATGTCACTCATGGTGGCCCAGGTTGGCTAGGTTGCCAGTGTCCTCAAGAGGGGATGAGACAGAGGGAACCAGAGACTGCATTTCCACTTTGCCCTCCTCCCCACTCAATCCACCTACTAGCTGCATATCCTAAGATAAGGCCAGGCCTTGGTTGCTTTATCTGTCAACTGGGCAGATTCCCATTTTCCCGTGCTGAGATCAGAGAGTTGAACCACTTCTTAATGTAAGACCTCCTCCAGCTTCAGATCTGGGATTCTCCCAAGGTGTGTGGCCTTGCATGGGGGGCGGATGGGTATTACCCTGCAGCCAGGTGCCCTGTGCATCCAGCCACTCTTGAGGCCTCCACATCCTCTGAGTAAACAGGACATGTTGTTCTTATTTCTCTCCACTCCCTGCAAAATCTGGAATCCCTTTCCAATCAGGCCAGAAGCCAACAGCTACTAACACCCAGGCTGCCAGCAGGGCAGTGCCCAGGGCTGGCTGATGTAAACACCGAGGTGGCATGATTGAAGTTTGGCTCTGCCTGTCCCTTTTTGTGCTATCTTCAGCCAAAGGCCTGCAGGCTTTCATCTGCTGAGCCCAGCCATGTTCAACAACATTTTTCTTCCTGCTTGCCTTGACTCCCACCCCTTCCTCTGGCCGATGTCTCAGAGGAAATACCCAGCAAGGTCTGAACAGCCCCTGCCATTTAGACTTCTTGTAAATGGAAAGGATGCTGGGAGAGACAGCCAGGTTCTCTGCTTCCTTTAATGCAGACCTGGTGATAACTCTCAAGGAGGAATAAGACACAGTAAAAAGAGGTGATCAGAGACTTCTTTGGGATGGAGAAGAGGAAGAGATTTGTGATCAGAGTCCTGATCCAGGGGCTTCCCTGGTGGTCCAGTGGCTAAGACTCTGCACCCTCAGTGCAGGCCTGGGTTCGATCCCCAGTCAGGGAACTAGATCCCACACGTTGCAACTAAGACCCAGTGAAGCCAAATAAATAATTTTTTTTTTTTTAAAGAGTCCCTACCCAGTCTATAACCAGACAAGTTTTATCTGCCTTCAGGTCGCCCCTAAACACTGCAGAAGGTCCATGGTGACAGTGACCAGCAGTCAAAATTAACATTTTTATGGCAAGACAAGAAAAATTAAACAAAAATTTTCTCTGCCCTTCTTTCCTCTCTCCCCCCTACAGTTCATTGTGCATCTACATTTGGCATCAACCAAACCTCCCCATCAGCAGAAATACCTGCTCAACCATGAAAAGCAACGTTCTCCTAGCATCAGTAAGTGAGTGAAGTCGCTCAGTCGTCTCTGACTCTTTGCGACCCCATGGACTGTAGCCTACCAGGCTCCTCTGTCCATGGGATTTTCCAGGCAATAGCACTGGAGTGGATTGCCATTTCCTTCCCCAGGGGATCTTCCCGACCCAGGGATCGAACCCGGTCTCCTGCATTGTAGACAGACGCTTTACCGTCTGAGCAACCAGGGAAGTCCTCAACTCGTTAAAGATAGCATGTCTTCTGGATCTCATAAGGGGTCACATGACCCATCACATGGCACTTAGATCTGGATGATGTAAGCTGTCATAGATTATTTGATGTACAGCCTTCTGTCTTAAACTACTTGTAGAAATATGCTTTGACTTCTAAGGGGCAGAATAGTTCTCAGAGCTTTCTGAGATGCTCTTCCTGGGTTATAACTCAAATTTAGTGCAAATAAATTTTTCCATTTATTTCTTAGATTGACTGATTAATTTTTCCTTGATAAATTGAAAGAAAAATCATATGATCGTTTTAACTGATGTAAGGAAACATAAAAATTCAACATCTATTTGATTTTAAAGGGTGTCTCAGAAAACTAGGAATAAAGAGGAACTTCCTCCACTTGATAAACTGCCTACAGCTAATATTGTGCTTAGTAGTGAAAGACTGAATGCTTTTCTCCTACGATCAGAACATGGCAAGGACATCCACTTTCATCACACTTATTCAGCGTGTTGCCAGAAGTTCTCTCTAATGCAAAAAGGCAAGAAAGGAAATAAAAGATATACAGATCAGAAAGTAAGAACCAAAACTGTCCCTCTTTGCAGATAATGTGATTGTCTACATAAAATAATCACAAGGAAGCTAACACACACACACACACACACACACACACACATACCTCCTTTAACTCACTTATCATAAGTGAAGTTAGCAAAGTTGTAGCATCATCACGAAAATTCAGTTGTATTTCCATATGCTAGCAGTTGTATTCCTGAACACTTATGTAATCACATGGTCACAAAAAAGCTATGTATGAATGTTCAAGCAGATTTATTCATAACTGTTTCAAACTGAAAACAAGTCAAGTGTCCTTCAATAGGTAACTGGTTAAACAAATTGATATACCCATACCATGGAATACTATTCAGCCATGAAAAAAATTATTGAAACATGTGACAATCCCTGAATGAATCTCTAGGAATTATGCTGAGCTAAAAAAAACAATAAAAATTACACACTATATCAGACTTTATTTTGGGGGGCTCCAAAATCACTGCAGATGGTGATTGCAGCCATGAAATTAAAAGACACTTACTCCTTGGAAGGAAAGTTATGACCAACCTAGATAGCATATTCAAAAGTCGAGATATTACTTTGCCAACAAAGGTCTGTCTAGTCAAGGCTATGGTTTTTCCAGTGGTCATGTATGGATATGAGAGTTGGATTATGAAGAAATTTGAATGCCAAAGAATTGATGCTTTTGAACTGCGGTGTTGGAGAAGACTTTTGAGAGTCCCTTGGACTGCAAGGAGATCCAACCAGTCTATCCTAAAGGAGATCAGTCCTGGGTATTCATTGGAAGGACTGATGCTGAAGCTGAAACTCCAATACTTTGGCCACCTCAAGCGAAGAGTTAACTCTTTTGAAAAGACCCTGATGCTGGGAGGGATTGGGGGCAGGAGGAGAAGGGGACGACAGAGGATGAGATAGCTGGACGGCATCACTGACTCGATGGACATGAGTTGGGTAAACTCCAGGAGCTGGTGATGGACAGGGAGGCCTGGAGTGCTGCAATTCATGGGCTCGCAAAGTGTTGGACATGACTGAGCGACTGAACTGAACTAACTTTATTTAAACAACATCCTTGAAATAACACAATTACAAGGATCATTAGTGATCCCTGGAGCACTAGAAGTGCTTTACGTTTTGACTATATCCATGTCAATATCTTGGTTATGATATTGAACTATAGTTTTGCAAGACATTACCCTTGGGTCCCATGGGTAGCAGTATCCTGGATCATCCCGTACTATTTCATACAACCTACATGATCTTATAATTATCTCAAAAAAGGAGGTTAATTTAAAAATGTAAGTGTATATATCATGCAACTATGCAAGGTAAATGTTGTGTCCAATTTTTAAGAAAACAAACAACAAATAAAGGTTTTACAAACCGACTATTACCCAGTTCTGTGGGTTCCAAGTGAGTCATAACACTATTCCACACTCAAGGGGAGGGGAAGTAGATTCCACGTGTGGATGGGGGCATCACAAGGTCACATTAAAAAAAAGTGTGTGGAAGGGGAGATATATTTTGGAAATATAATCTATCACAAAGAGAATGATGTTAATCAGGGAATTCTCAGTGCTTAAGAAACTATACTTCCACTGTAGGGGTGCAGGTTCTATCCCTGGTCAGGGAACTAAGATCCCACATGCTACATGGTATAGCCGAGGGGGGGAAAATGAAATAAAATAAGATAAAAATAAAAGGTAATACAAAAAAGATGCTATTTTATTATTTTAAAAAATGGTATTAATCACCATCATATTCTCAATTATTTAAAACATTGGGAAAGCAAAATGGCTTTATCTCCTTTCTCATAGCAGATATCCTCTAGGAGCAAAATTCCTCAGTGGTTAATACTTGGGATTTGCAAGTTACATTTGCAAATTATTGAGAACCTATTCATTCATTTACTCACGGAAAAATTTATTCAGTTTTGGCACTGTGATAAATGCTAAACAAAAATGAGCAACTACATTGGTAATAAAGGGCTATCAGGTCCGTGTTAAAGAAAGTACAGGCTACCATGAGACTCAGAGGAATATACTTGTGGTTGTACCTGGAGGTAAGAGATGGGTTATTATTCAAGAAAAGTCTCCTAGTGATTAGAAGTGAAATAACTCTAGAATTGGGTCTTAAAACAGATATATAGATTATGTGATGCTGCAGTGGGTTTAGGTTGGAGGAAAATGGAGCAATAGCAAGTAAGGAAAGTCAGAAAAGGAAAAGCACCATTCTTGGAAAGGTGAAAAGATGGAGCATGATTAGTTTGTGTCTCTGTGGGGAGTAGAGTGTGTGGGGTTTAGGTGAGAGATGAAACTGTTGAACTGAAAGGTAGGCTAGGGCTACACGATTTAACAGTCCCGCTAAAGAGTATGGGCCTCATCTCACAAGCAATAGGGCACCGCTGAAGGCAGGTCACTCTAGCTGCTTTGTGGGAGGCAGACTGCAGATGATAAAACTGGAGGTAAGAAGAGTATTTTAATAATCTAGGAGAAAAGTCAGGGTTGGGGAAAAAGAGGGGAGTAGATACATATCAGAGATGCTGTGGTGGTCAGGTCTACAAGACATGGTAACAGATGGGGCACAGGAGCTGAGGGAAAGAGAGAAAGTTAGGATAACCACCCAGGTTTCTGGCTTGGGTGAGTAGATGAATGGTAACATTATTTCCTGGATGGGATACAGGAGGAAAACCAGGTTCTACAGGAAAGATACGTGCAACTTTGAGTATGTTGAGTTTGAGTTGCCTATGTGGTATCCAGGAGAAGAGATCTGGAAAGAAGCAGTTGGAACTTAGGGGAAAACATGCACTGGAAATACAAATATAGGCACCAGCAGTACCCAGGTAGGAGTAAGAACCATGGGCATGGGAGAAATTACCAGGAGAAAGCAAGAGGGACAGGATCCAAGGGCCTCGAGGAACATTAGCACTTGAGGGTGGAGGTGGAGAGGAATCATCAGAGAGAGAGAGAAGAATTAAGAGGGGGTGGTTTCTTAAAAATCCAGAGTAGAATCTCAGGAAGCAAGGACTGACCACGGAGGCAAGTGCTACATAAAAGTCAAACAAGTTGAGTATAGAGTCCTTTGCCTCTGACAAGTAGGTCCTTCATGTCTTATTTCAATCATTTTCCTGGCCTTGAGGGCTGGAACTAGTAAAGTTGCTGTCAGAGAGGTAGAGAGCTTAAAGAGGAAATCATAGGGACTTCCCTGGTGGTTCATTGTGTTAGGTAGGTAGAATAGGGAAAAGGAGTCCAAAATGGTGGTGGCGAAAAGAAAAGGGAGGGAAAAGCCCACGAAAATAGAACAAAAGAAGGTCCGAGGACCGGAGTGAGGACCTCAGGTAAAACAAACAACACTCCTGGCTGGCCCAGTTTACATAGGACAGGCCCAGAGAGAGAGAAACATAGAAATAGAGAAGCCAGAGCTAGCTCTCTCTCTCTCTCTCTCTCTCTCCCGCGCACTGGGGCGCTCTTCTCCTCGTGTCTTTGGATCAACGTGCCCTCATGCCTTGAAGATGGATTTTCCTGCTATCTTCTAAATAAAATAGAGCTGTAACACTGATTTGTCTAAGAGCTATAACATGGTCCATTCAAGACCTGAGAGCTATAACACGGTCTATCCAAGACCTGAGAGCTGTGACACGCCGAGGGGGCTTTAATGTCCGTCACTCCAAATCTTTGTTGTGACGAGACAAGGAACCAAGGAACATACACTCACATGACAATTGATTGATAACTTGTCTGCCAGTGCAAGACAAGGGGACACTAGTTCAATCCCTGATCTGGGAAGATACCATACGTCACGGAGTAAGAAAGCCCGTGAGCCACAACGACTGAGCCTGTATGTCCCAGAGCCGGCCCCCCTCAACAAGAGGAGCCACCTCAAAGAGAAGCTCGCGGACCCCACTAGAGAAAGCCCACGTAGCCATGAAGACCCAGCGCAGCCAAAAATAAATAAGCAAATTAAAGAAAAAAAAAAAAGAGGAAACCACAGTGATGAAAAGTGAAGCAGGCAAAGCGCAGATAGGAGTGGAGATATTAAATATAAGCTATATTTTGAAGGATCTTATCTGGGAAGAGAAAGGGAAGTGATTGGAGGGGAGATGGGGAGAAAGACACAGGTTAAAGGAGGATGTTTTCAAAAGATTCGAGACCCTTGAGCATTTTTATAGGCTATAGCAATGGAGTCAGCTAACTAAGAAAAAGGACCCTACAATGCAGAGCAGACATAACTTGGAACCAGCTCCAGAAGGAGACATTTGGATGAAGAACTCAACAGGAAGGACAAGCAGTAAATTGGAGAAAGGTCGCCTTTGTCTGAAACTAGAGGAAACAAATATAGGGTGGGGAGTGGATTCATCTTCTCTCCCAGGCTGGAGGCCAGGAGGCCTGCTGGCAGAGGAGGCTGAAGAGGAAAGCGGAAGGTTTAGGAGGGCAGATGTGCTGGAAGTAAACCTCCTAAATGAATAAGAACATTCTGTTAGGAACTGTTTAGGCTTCAGCCCCTGGAGGTAGTTTTCCTCTGAAGTGATAACCAACTTCCTTCAAACTTCTTTTGCCCTTTGTTTTTTCACACTTCTGTGTTTGTTTGAATTAAATTGGCCTTTATTCTGGTGAATCATCAAGGAATATTCTGGGATGGAGCATGTCACAGCATGCAAATCAGCTACACTCATTTCTCCCCAGGGATGGAATTAGCGGCCACCCAAGGTTCAGCTAATTTGAGTGACACAACCATCCTCATGGTGGAGAATTAGAGTAAGTCTGGTTTGGCAATCCACAAAAGTTGTTAAGGGTCCTTGTGAAAGGGGCGAAGTTCCTGGTACCGAGGGGACAGAACCGCTCTGTGTGACGGTATTGTGGCTGAGAAGCTCAGACCAAAAAGGGGCACAACATCTCTTCTGGAGACCAGATCATGGGGCCAAACGAGATGCTATCTGGCCTGTCAGCCTCATAAAAAAAAAAAAAAAAAAAAAAAATGATGGTCTTGGAACAATTCAGGCAGGGAGACAATAGAATTCTTTATTTCTTGGCACAGGAATGAATGGATCTTTATTCCAAATGCAAGGCAGGCATTAAATCCAAGGACAATAAATGGTAGGACCAGCATTCCAGGAACAATCATGAGCTTTGCTCTCACAGTGAAAACAGCCCCACAGGGCTTCAAAGAGACGTGTGGGTTTCTTTTCTCTTCTTCAGCAAACAAAATGAAGAGAGAACAAGCACTTCCTACGGTTCTGAATGCCCAGAACTTCTCCTGACCCTATCCCCACCCTGACCCCAACCCAAGAAACTCTCACCTTTCCTGGCTGACAGCAGCGTGAGACACAGAGTGACCTTGAGGTTGAACTGCAAGCTTTCAGGTCACTGCTTTGAGGTCAAGTTTGAAACATTCTCCAAAGTGTAATGAGTTTTCCTAACCTCCTGTACTTCACTGCCTCCCCCTTGTTCTTTGAAGATAAATTTATATGTTTTTGAGAAAGCCCCAATATAGACCATGTATGCTTGCAAAATAGGTAAACTTGGAAAGTGGGGATGGTCAGATGATCCATGTCAGAAAAGTGTACGTTGGGGTACTTAGAGTTGCAAGCTCTTTGATGCATTTTAAAAATTATTTTTTGTTTATAGAAGTAAATGCGTTTGATCTACCAGGTCAAAGGGACACATCACCTGTATTCTTTTGAGATCAGCTTTTCCCGCTTGAAGGAGAAACTTCATGCTAAAAACTAGCCTGCAAAAAGTTAGTGCTGGTCAGTATGGGACCTAAAGGCAGCTGCTTCTTTGTTGTGTACTTCCTGTCAGATTGGCAGGGTGCCATCCCAATAAAAAGTCTTATGTTTAAAGAAGCAGACAAGACTCCTTGCGGAGTCACCTCTTGTTACTTACCAGAAGTCACTCCTGAGTCAGGGAACTGCAAATAAAATTTGCTCCACATCCTATGATACCCTCCTCCCACAAACATCCCCGCTTGAAACTCACAGTTTACATATTCCCATAAGGTCAAGTCAAGGACGTTTGGTCACATGCAGTTATAGAAAACAGCACACAGAGGGTTGGACAAGTGACAAACTCAGAGATTAAAAATTTCTCTAATTTCCATGTAAGATTTCACATAGGACTGCTTCCCTTTGACAGAGAGCTGCCTTTTCTCCAAGCAAGGACATAGTGTGACTTTTAGGACAGACTATTACAATTCAGTTCCATGACTATTTCTGCCCTGATGCTACCATTTGCTAAAGATGAGGATCTTAAAAGAATTGGGAAACCAGATCTTGGTCTTATGGACCTTACAGTCCAGACAAAAAGACAGAAAGCACACTCACACCCAGACTAGTTTGTTGATTCATTCATCCAATCAACAGATTTCTGTGAAGAATCTCCTTTGCGCCAGACACAAAGATATTAGAGAAAGAGCAAATAAGTCTTGATTCTGTCCTTAAAAGGCTTACAGTCTAACTGATGAAAACAGATCTATCTGTAAACATAACCTCTGTTGAAAGGAAATGTGTCAGGGCCTGTGGTGGCAGGAAATTGTTAGGGGCTGAAATGACTTGGTCATACAATAAAAGCTGTAGGGGTTTGTTCCTGAAGTGGTTAAGGATAGCAGGAGATTAGGAAAAGCTACATGGGGAAATTAGATTTGATATCACTCTCTGTTGTGGTCGGTGCACGGGGTGGAAAAGATTTTCCAGACTTGAGGCAGAATGAGAGGAGAATAAAATTTATTAGAGTTGGAGACACTCTTAGAACAGCTGGCTAGCTCAAGGAAGAGCCAACCCTTTTCATGAGCTAATAGCTAGTTTTCTCAAGTCACAGAAAATTTCAACTGGAAGGGTAGTAGGTATTTGGTTAGGGAGTTAACTATAGGGTGGGTAATAGGAAGGGTATTTTACCTAATACGGGGTCAGGGAATTGGTCGGTTTAGATCCAGAGGCTCATGGCAACAGCTATTCTGAGGCTCAGTCAGTTTCAGAGATTTTTGTCCTGTGACTTTGGTATAGGGCTCCACACCTGTCTTAGTATAGGGCTCCACGCTCTCAAAGGATGGTTAGAATCTGGATAATTAAAGAGAAGGGGTGAGGCCGTTCCAGTAAGAAAAACCCATCTGATATGACAAGCAGAGTACTTCCCAGGACAGGGAGGAGAGAGTCACAGCTAGGGTGAATTACTATGCATACTTACATCCTTTAAAATGCAGCAAAGGCGGCAGCTCCAGCCTCACACTGAAGCAATCCACCACCAAGAGCTAACCACAGATACGATGATTAAAATACAAGGCAGACAGATAGCACTCATCCAGCTGGGTCGCGTATTTGCTGTGTATCTTTGGATCAGTTAGTTAAACTCTCTGAGTCTCAGTTGCCTCATTTTGTTTTGTTTTTAATTTTTACTTTTCTTTATTGGAGTAAGGGCTTCCCTTGTGGCTCAGCTGGTAAAGAATCTACCTGCAATGCGGGAGACCTGGGTTCTATCCCTGGGGAAGTGATTTATAATCACTTGCTTCATTTTTCATGGTAGGGTCCACTAGATAGGATTGTTGTGAAGACCGAGTTACACGTGAAGTAGGTAACTTTTTCCCCATACTACTTGAAACATCCATTAGTGCCCGTTCTCCGTCAGGTACCTGGATACAGGGCTTGAGACAGAGATTCTACCACATGTGAAATATTGAGGAAACCCCCAGGAGAAAGGGAGAGAGAAAAGGGGCTCGGGGAGGGAAAAAGTTAGACCAGGAATGTAGCCTCACTGGGGATCTGTTTTTCAGTCACGCAGTTGTGTCTGACTCTGCGACCACATAGACTGCAGCACGCCAAGCTTCCTTGTACTTTGCTGTCTCCCGGAGTTTGCTGAAATTCATGTCCTTTGAGTCAATGATGTTATTCAACCATCTCATTCTCTGTCACCCCCTTCTCCTCCTGCCCTCAATCTTTCCCAGCATCAGGCTCTTTTCCAATGAGTTCGCTCTTTACATGACGTGGCCAAAGTATTGGAGCTTCAGCATCAGTCCTTCCAATGACTATTCTAGCATGGCACCCCACTCCAATACTCTTGCCTGGAAAATCCTATGGATGGAGGAGCCTGGCAGGCTGCAGTCCACGGGGTTGTTAAGAGTTGGACATGACTGAGCGACTTCACTTTCACTTTTTACTCTCATGCTTTGGAGAAGGAAATGGCAACCCACTCCAGTGTTCTTGCCTAGAGAACCCCAGGGATGGGGCAGACTGATGGGCTGCCGTCTATGGGGTCGCACAGAGTCGGACACGACTGAAGTGACTTAGTAGCAGCAGCAGCAGCCTAATCCCACAAGGGGCGCTGGAATGTGAGCTGTACCAGAGGTCCAATCCTGCCTTGAGGCCAGGGGACCACCTTCCGTGACAGTCTTTGGCTGCAGGGTGGGGATGCTGGACATAACCTCCCTGTGGCTTCAGCCAGCCCAGGGCAATTCTGGGTGGAAGGGAGGGGTCATAAACCCTCCCTCACCTTAGCAGCACACCCTCACTGTAGCTGGAGGACGGTTACCTCCAGCTGGGGAAACCACCGTAGCCAGGGAGGGGAATTCAGGCTTCACGTAACAAACTGCCCCAAACCTAGTGGCAGAAAACATTTATTTCTCTAACAAATCTACAGTCTGAGCAGGGTTTCTCTGGAACAGTTTGGGTTACATTGTATCAGCTGGGGTAGCCAGGAAACTGGAAGTGACCTGACTAGGGGCTAGAGCCTTCTGCAGTCTCATCCTGACTGGCAATTGGTACCGGCTGTTGGCTGGAAAGACCTGCCCTGTGGCTTCTCTGTGAGGCTGCTGGACTTCCTCCTCAGTCTGGATTCCAGGAGTAAGCATCCCAAGAGGAAAGGAGAAAGTACCTGCCATTTTTATTTAATTTACTTTTAATTGGAGTATAATTGCTTTACAATGTTGTGTTGGTTTCTGCTGTACCATGATATGAATCATCCATAAGTATACATATATCCCTCCTCTCTGAGTCTCCCTCCAACTGCCCAGCCAGCCCTCCCCCACCCCCATCCCCACCCTCTAAGTCATCGCAGAGCACTGAGCTGTGCCTGGCGTATTATTAGCAGTTGTCTTTTGATGTTTGATTACATGGTTAATTTCTTGGTTTTTGTGTGTGTGTGTTTTTTTTCCAGCAAAAACTCCTATATACCCTGGTTCCTCCTTTTCCCCTTTGGAGCAGATCCTCAGAGCTACCTGATAGATTGTCTCCTGGGCTATGGTCCTCAGGAAGCTCCCTAAATAAAACAACTTCAAACTTTGGGTTGTGCATGCTTTTTCAATTGGCAGAGCGAACTGCAGTTCTGTCGACACTTTATTGCTGATGTAGAGCTAAGAAATTGGAAATTTAGACAAGTTTTAAAAACAAAACAAAACAAAATCACACAGCTAGTAAGAGATAGAACTGGAGAGTTCCAGCTTGAATCTGTCAGACCCTGAAGTTCCTTCTGTTTCTACAGCTCCTGTTCCCTCCTTGCCACCTACTTTTTTTTTTTTTTCCTGGCCATGCCATGGTTCATGGGATTGCAATTCCCCATCCAGGAATTGAGTCTGCATTGCAAGGAGGATTCTCGACCACTGGATCACCAGGGAAGTCCCCCATCTATGTCTTAAAAGCAGGCTGTTACA
Source organism: Ovis canadensis (assembly GCF_042477335.2). Lineage (NCBI taxonomy): Eukaryota > Metazoa > Chordata > Mammalia > Artiodactyla > Bovidae > Ovis > Ovis canadensis. The sequence goes on from NC_091264.1 coordinate 35,301,529, forward strand.
TCCTTGAGACCCATAGCAATTGAATAACAGCCACAGTAATCCAGAGGATGACAATTCTAATAAAGATGATAAGGACCTTGTTTTGAATACCACTAGAATTCATTCTCCTCCAGTCTTGGAATATTTACAGGTCTGGAACTGTCATATTTATCAGAAACTCAGGCCCAGCTGGCTGCCTCTGGCTCCTGGCCACATGTAGACAATCCCTGGTCACTTGTCAATGTTCCCCAGGGGTGCCTGCTTCATGTTAAAATCCTGGCGGTGTGCCTCTTTCCACTGTATAATTGCACTGGCCATGGGAAGGCTGACTAAATTCTCTTGATGCTTCTGCTAATTCTATGAGTCCTGCAGGCTTGACGAGCCTGGAAACAGAACACGGCACGCCCAGAGGTGCAATCCAAAGGCTGGAGGCTCCTCAGTTTTTTGTGTGTTTTTTTTTTTTTGATGTAAGTGAAGTTACATTGTCAAAATGTCCTCTTGCAAATACAGGCAGGGTTTTAGGCGTGAATGGAACGCTAGGACTGAAACTGACATCAGTGATCACCTATATACGGAATCTAGAAAAACAGTACTAATTAACCTGTTTGCAGGCCAGGAATAGAGACACAGATGTAGGGAACAGACTTGTGGATACAAGGCGGGAAGGAGAGGGTGGGACAATTTGAGAGAGTGGCATTGGCACATATACATTGCCATGTGTGAAATAGATAGTGGGAACCTGCTGTATAGCGCAGGGAATTCAGCTTGCTGCTCTGTGATGACCTGGGAGGGTGAGATGAGGGAGGGGTGGGAGGGAGCCTCAAGAGAGAAGAGAATCCCATGGACAGAGGAGCCTGGTGGGCTACAGTCCATAGGGTCACAATAAGTTGGATGCGACTGAAGCAACTGAGCAGGGGTAGCAGATTCACGTTGTTGTGCAGCAGAAACTAGCACAATATTATGGAGCAATTATACTCTAATAAAAAAAGAAGCTTATATATATATTTTTTAAAAAAACCCACCTAAAACACTATTTCAGATTGTGTTCTGAGGAGCCCTGAAATGGCCAAGGAAGTCTCCACAGGGGCCTCCATGGGGCACCAGGAAAAGTTGAACAAGTCAGGGTCTTGGTTTCACACCCCAAGTTCAACCAGATAGACCAGAGTTCTAACTGTAGCTGCCACGTTACATTTATTTGCAGGGCTTCCAGCTAAAACAAGTTGGAAAACCATTTTTACTGGTATAGAAACTGAGGCTCACAAAGTGTTTGCTGAGGCCAGACCATGGTCAGTTATGGGGAAGTCTGGGCTGAGCAGCTGGTTCCTGGGCCAAAGCTCTCCCCTCTATCTGGCTCCATCACCTCCCTGAGTCCTCCTGTCTCCTTTTTTCTGGGCTCTTATTCCTATGAATTTGCAGCCAGCTATTCCCCAGCCCCTCAGTTGTGAGTCAACACATCCCAGATTCTCAAAAGCCACTCTGTGAAGCAAGCTTTCAGGCTTTTCTCTACTCAGTCCAACTCATGGCACATCTTGCTCAGTTGAGTACCAGTTTGAGCTCTATCAGATCCTGAGGCAAAGGAAAATTGTATGCACCTATGTATACTTATCAAAATCTGCTCCCAGATTTTGAACCATGGGAAAACATTATTGAAAGTGCTACAATTCAAAAAAAAAAAATTATCTGTATATAAGGATAGCTTAGGATAGCCAGTTGGTTTGCTCACCATTATGAACCCAAGTGGATGCAACAGCCATATAGACCGAGGAACCAAGGCAGATTGTCCCTTCTGCACAGTTGCTGTTGTCTAGTCACTCGGTTGTGTCCAAATCTTTGTGATTCCATAGACTGTAGCCCACCAGGCTCCTCTGTCCATCGGTTTCTCCAGGCAAGAATTCTGGAGTGGGTAGCCTTTCCCTTCTCCAGGGGATCTTCCTGACTCATGACTTGAACCCCTCTCCTGCCTTGGCAGGCGGATTTTTTTTTTTTACCTCTGAGCCACCAGGGGAGTCCACTGCACAGCAATAAGATCATTTAAAAAGAAAATCAAATCGTAGCAGCTTATTTTTATGTAAAATTTTGATATTTTGTTCGTATGGATTTTTACATGAATTTTTATTAAGTATGGCATTCAATGTTTATGTTTGATGAAAAAAATCTTGATTGTTTGGTTCTTGATTACCGAGGGTTTTTTGGTGCTCCCTTAAATTTTCTCCCTCACTTACCTGACCCCACTCCCAGGTCCACTGTTCACTTGTACAGCCTGGCAACTCCTCCTCACTTCAGGGCTTCCCAGACCCTTCTTTGTCGTTTACAGAACCCCAAAATATAATAACCTATATGGCCAGCAAGTATTTTACCTCTTGCATCCCCCTTAAAAATCCCAAAGACCTATGTGACTTTACTATTTATCTCAGCCCTCTCCCTCCATCAGCTTCATATCAAGAATTCTCTTTTAAATAATAATTCCCTTTAGAGAGGGACCTACTTTTATTCATTCTCCCAACTCCTTTTCCTATGGATACTGAAGCAGAACTGGGGCAAGACTTGGTTACCATTAGAACTAAATCAGACCTGCAGATTCCAGAAACCCATATGAAGGCATATCCGATACATTCATAGATGGTTTGACACTTCCTGTTCAACTTGTATCCCTAAGTTTCTTCCTTCTTTGTAATTCCTCATTTAGACAAAAGTAATGAAGAATCAGTGACTGGCTTAGTATGGACTTCTCTGATACTTTCCTTCGCCCACAGCTGTTGATTTTGAAATAGCCAACACCGACTTGGAAATCGTATCCCAAGGGAGTATTCGCTACCAGGACAGATGGCTGGATGGACAGCGACTGAGTTCTACAATTTCCTCTACCCGGTGACACACCAACACAGGTGCAAAAACACCAGGTTGAAGAGGCAAAATGTTGTTTCACTCTTTCCCTTCCTTCTGCAATATCTTGGAAATATAGTTAGCAACCTACTTAGCCACTTGTTTACTCCAATTCATCCAAAGGGCTGGCTGTGGTTGGTTGCGGCTGGTAACTCACCTCCCTCTCTCAGTCCTGGGGCAACCAGCTGCAGGGAGCAGGCTCAAAACAAAAGCACCCTGAGCTTCTTACCGAGGGTTTTTTGGTGCTCCCTTAAATTTTCTCCCTCACTTACCTGACCCCACTCCCAGGTCCACTGTTCACTTGTACAGCCTGGCAACTCCTCCTCACTTCAGGGCTTCCCAGACCCTTCTTTGTCGTTTACAGAACCCCAAAATATAATAACCTATATGGCCAGCAAGTATTTTACCTCTTGCATCCCCTTACATTTCCCATCCTTCCACTCCAGTGACTCTGCACTTTTTGTTTATGTGCCCCTAGCCTTGCTCGTTACTAAATCTGGGATGTCCCTTCTGAATTCTATTTCGTTCCTTCTTGTACTCATGAAGGTTGGACGGGGTCAGGTCTCGGAGGAGCCCTTTTGTTTTGCTGTCTAAGATTTTAGACTGTTGTTGGCTGGGCCTGAAAATCTGCAATGGAAAGCATATCTGAGAGGCAGGAATCAAACGAAGATAATTTGGAATTTTTTTAATTAATGTCCCTGGTGGCTCAAATGGTAAAGAATCCACCTGCAAGGTAGGAGACCCGGATTCAGGCCCCTGGGTTGGGAAGATCTCCTGGAGGAGGGCATGGCAACCCACTCCAGTATTCTTGCCTGGAGAATCGCCATGGATAGAGGAGCCTGGTGGGCTACAGTCCTTGGGGTCACAAAGAGACATGACTGAGGGACTTTCACACACACACGAGCTATACTTAGGGTTAGCTAAGTGGTAAAAGAATCTGCCTGCCAAGGCAGGAGAAGCAGGAGACCTGGGTTTGATTCCTGGGTCAGGAAGATCCCCTGGAGGAGGAAATGGCAACCCACTGCAGTATTCTTGCCTGGAGAATCCCCATGGACAGAGGAGCCTGGCGGGTTGCAGTCCGTAGGGTCACCAAAGACTTGGACATGTAAGCACAGCACACAAGTGTAGATGATGTTTTCCTATTTCTTCATACATCAATCAATTTTGGATTTTATTTCAGTCATTATGAAAAATATAGAAACTCTGGATTCTGTTATGTTTCACTGAAGAATATTGACTTTTTTAAAAACGCCAATTTCTGGGGCATGCATGATTCAGAGATTATTTAGCAGTTTAGGCAGAGTCTAGAAACAGAGTCTGAGGCTTTTCCTCTCTGATTCTTTTCTTTTCAGGATTTTCTCTTCACTTTCCAGCAGCTTTGGTTTCCCTGGATTCCATCTTTTGACTTTTTAAGCCAAAAGGATACAATTTTCCACTGGCTTTATTCACCTTCCCAGACCACAAGTTTGGGGCCTTTCCTCAAGTTGGAAGCTGTAAATATTTCAAAAAAATAAAGGGTGAGACTTCCCTGGCAGTTCAGTGGCTAAAACTCTGTGCTCTCAATGTAGGGGGTCCGGGTTGGATCACTGGTCGGGGAACTAGATCCCACATGCCACTACTAAGAACTGGCACAGCCAAATAAATAAATAAAAATAAATATTAAAAAAAATAAAAATAGAAAAATAAAGGGGAGTGTACCCAGTGCCATCCATTTTGTGCACAAATCAACTCTCCTCTAGTATCTGCTTTTATTCACTTTCTACCGCCTTCAAGTAATTGGATTTTTCAGTAGGTTTTAGCCACAGTTTATAGTTTTTAACTTTAAGAGGGTTGGCTCAACGGGGGCTGTTTGACCCAACCAGAATCAGAACTGTCTCACATGATGTTGGTTTGATATTTCTTCTAAGGTAAAAATTGCTGGGGGAGGAGGAGTTGTTTTATTAACAACCTGGTGATATTTTCAGCTTCATAAACATTTTTGGGGTGCCTTCCAAGTTCTAGGCACTGTAACAGTGACACTAAAGTCCACTAACCCTGCTTTTGAAGCAGTTTACACTTTCATTTCAGTTAAGGGGGAAGTAAACCATCCTTTCCTACTGGCCTGGAAAATGTGAGCTGTTTATTGGATTCTGCAGAGAAAAGAAAGGGGTTAAATTCATTACAACGACTGACAGAGATGGATAGAAAGGTACACATTTCTGTACCAGCTGTATGCTCACTTGTGCTGTTCAGTTTTCTCCCGTCCTAACCCCAATGATGTCGTTGTTGTTTTGTTCTTTGCCTTTCTCTTACAGATGGGGAAAAAAAAGAGGTTCTGAAAGTCTCAGTGTAACTTGTCTGAATTCACATCACAGGATTAGGGAGGAATTGGCTCCAAGTTCTGGTTTCTTTCTACCTCCCTTAAACAAATTTGGAAATACCTGGTCTCTACTGTACTCTTCCCATTTGTCCAAACACATCAGGAAACTTTGGATTACTTGTCTGTAAAGATAAACTGCACATGTGCTCTTGGCACCAAATACGAAGACCAGTCAGATGACTGAAGGGCCCTTCAGTCACTCAGGTCTACACGTCAGCTGGGCTTCCCCGGTAGCTCGGTGGTAAAGAATCCACCTGCCAATGCCGGAGATGCAAGAGATGCAGGTTTGATCCCTGGGTCAGGAAGATTCCCTCGTGAAGGAAATGGCAACCCATTCCAGAATTTTTGCCTGGGAAATCCCATGGACAGAGGAGCCTGATGGGCTAGAGTCTAGGAGGGCGCAGAGTCAGATGCGACTTAGCGACTAAGCAACAACATTTCAAATACTTCAGCATGAATCGCCTCCAACGTATCTGATTTTAATCTAGAAATCTCTGAGTTCCAGACTGTCTACAAACATTACCTTTGCTGGTATCCTTCTTGGAACTCCTGTGGTTCTTGTTCTACCCCTTACTCAATATTTCTCACCCACTGCCTTTGAGGATGCGTGATCTTTCAGTTTTCTCTCTGCAAGGATTGCAGCAACTTATATGACCAATGGTTTCTAATAATAACAAATAAATAATACACATAACAGCAATGTCTTACATCTAAAGTGTGTCTTTTACTTTCCAAGCTTCTTTTTGAGTCATTATTGCATTTGATCCGCACAATGCTTTGGAGTCACCCTCCCATTTCCCTTTCTCCTTTTCCAAGGGAAAGACTAATTACATTTTTTAATGTCTTTTTTTAAAAACCAGAACATTGTTTCTATTTTAGGAAGACAATTTTTATATGCCAAAGAACATAAGATCCCAAAGAGATTCTCAGTCCCTCAATGTCAGGGAAGGTTTCCCACTATTTTCTCTGTTTCCCAATCATCCAGCTGTGTATTTATAATGTAATCAGCCCTTGACAAAAATAATAATCATAATAAACATAATGTTTACAAGTTTCAATACAATATCTCATTCCATAAATGGTGTATAAACAAATAGCAAAAACATTCAGGCTCAAGATGACAACTCTGCCACTCACTAATGTCAGGATTTTGGCCAAATTTCCTCACCACTCTGGGGTTCCATTTTCTTATGCATAGTCTGAGCGAGCAATAATCAAGGGTTGGGAAAAGCAAAGGTACATTTTAAGGAAAACCTAGTATAGTGTCTGTGTATAGCATGCTCCTCAAAATAAGAATCTGTTGGTTTTTAAGTGAGGAGGCAGCAGCGGCGGTTTGGTCGCTAAGTCACATCCGACTCTTGCGACCCCATGGACTGTAGCCTGGCAGGCTCTTCTGTCCATGAGAATAGCATTTTCTCCTATTTTTTAAGATTTAAAAGCAAAGGCCCGATTTGTCCAAGGAACTCAAAACTTGGCAGTGACAAAAGTGCCCCCTTACTTCCTCTTCACCACCTCTCAGACTGTGACTGCCCTAATCCTGACCCACAGTAGATATTTAACAAATGATAGTAATAATATTCTGTGCCATAAAGACCCTACTATCTGCCAGGCTCTGACAATTTCTATACTCCAAGCATTAACAATAACCCTGCACCCTGTACTTGGTTTATAGATGAAAACAACAAACAGGATATTTTGAAAAGTTAGCTCACTCAATCCAGGGCCTACAGACTATAAATGGCAGGTCTGGAATTTGAACCCACACCACAATACCTGTGATCTTTCCATTGGTTCTTTTCCCTTTATGCTATCTTTCCAAAGGAAAAAAAACTGCTGATATATGACAAATTATTGGGAAATTTTTACACCGTGCAACCACTTGATGTGATGTGAGTGAAAGTCGTTCAGTTGTGTCCGACTCTTTGCAAACCCATGGACTATACAATCCATGGAATTCTCCAGGCCAGAATACTGGAGTGGGTAGCCTTTCCCTTCTCCAGGGAATCTTCCAAACCCATGGATCGAACCCAGGTCTCCCACATTGCAGGCAGATTCTTTACCAGCTAAGCCACAAAGAAAGTCCAAGAATACTGGAGTGGGTAGCCTATTCTTCTCCAGTAGATCTTCTCAATCCAGGAATTGAACTGGGGTCTTCTGCATTGCAGGTGGATTCTTTACCAGCTGAGCTACCAGGAAAGCCCATGATGCAATGTATTCAGGGACCAAAAAAAAAAAAATTTTTTTTCCTGCCTGATTGCTGCAGTTTGCAAGTAGTTTATCAAGCAGTGCTGTTTTTGTCTACTCCTGAGATGCAAAGAAGAGGGTGGGCTTGGAAAGGCAGTTCACTCCAGGAGTGATGGGCAAGGTAGGCTTTGTATAACAAATCCACCAAACCAGGGCCAATGGCTCATGGGCTCCAATCCTATTTTCAGGAGGAACACACTGAACTGAGTCATTGAGTATAAACATGTGGTTCCGCTCAGTAGAACCAGACTTCTCCAACAAGCTGTTTCAGTGATGGAAGCTGGACCAATCTGTTTGCTTGTGAGGGTCGACTCCCAGCTGATGCATTTTGGTTGTTCTTGGCTCTCCAAGCACATGGCCATAAGGGAGTGGTTGCTGCGGCTTCCCCAGCTTGGCGCCCAAAGCTCCTCGGTCATTTACTGGGCATGTTCAATCCTGACAGCCTCTTTCACCTCTCGGGAAACATAAAGGCAGAGAAGCAGAGAGGAAGGCCAAGTGGCAAGCAAAGAAGAAAACCTATTTCAAACGGAAGGTGGAAAAGGAATTGTCCAGTGACCCTAAAAATACATAATCATGACAAAATCTCCTCTGAACTTCCATGGGGCTTCACCCTAGCACTGATTCAGATGTTTTGCTCAGAGCTTTGGACATAAGCTCTTCCCATGTAGAAATTTACATATATACATCTGAGTAGCCATGGGTAACTGTGTTCAAGCCATTTTCTTATGGGCCATTTTGATAATAAGGGTGGAATGGGCAAGGGGGTGGGAGGTAATTGTGCTGAGTTTCACCCAAAGTGCATTTTCAGGCCCAGGAACCAGGAGGCCAGTGAATCACGCTGGAAAGCACAGGAGAATGTTTACCAGCCTAAGTATCAATCTTATATCCTGGGGCAAAATCTTGTGCTTGCCTATTGCAGCAAGAACAAGGCTGAGTAAACTCCAGAAGCCCTGGGGTGTGATGTGAGAACTTTCATTCTGCAGCTTTGCAACTTTGTGGCCTCAGTTTCCTTGGATTCTTGATACAGAAAACACAGGCATGAAAAGGGCATCAAATTTAGACTCCGAAGGCCTGTAGGAAGTTATTTAATCTCTCATAGCTAACTCAGTGCAAAATTTATTTGCCAATAATTGTGTATGGAGCATTAACCAGGCCCTGGGAATGTGGCAAAGAGTAAAACAAACCCATTCCCTGTTTTGATGGACCTTACCTGTTAAGACGAGCAAGTAGATAATAGGAAAGTAAACAAATATAATGATGTGGGATATAATGCCAGAGAGTAATAAGCTCTATGGAAAAAATAAAGCAGGATAAAGAGGGGAGGTTTTGCCATTTTCATTAGAATGGCTAGAGGCAAATAACATCAACCTCAAACAGTTATTGTGAGAAAGCTAAAAGAGAATGTATCTTAACATATTATATCATGAAGCAAACATACCATAGCATTGCTATTTTTTTTTTTTACTAATGTATGATTTTTTTCTTTTTACTTTTAATTTTATGTTGGAGTATAGCCAATTGAGTATAGCCAATGACATCTAACAATCCTAAAATGGACTGGTGCAACACTTTGTACCTTAACTGTGGACATAATGTGACTTTTAACTTTGCTGATTGTTCTGTTTTTGCTGTTTGCTCCCTGCATCTGTAACTGTGTAACTGGATTTGTTTCTAGCCACACGAAGGCTTTTAAGTCACAAATGGTTGCTCAACCTCCTGCCACTGCGGCAGCTTCCTCCAACTACCACTTGAGGCCCCTGGATCAGAGACCCTCAATATGAGGGTTAGGAGAATATGTTGCTTCACAAATTTAGGGACGACGCCCCTTATCAGCTCAGAAGCAGTTACGGAATGAAAACGAAGCCCCTTTCCCTAGGCAGCATAATTCTCCTAAAAGAAAAGCGGGGAATGAGAGGGTAACAGACACGAAGGTTAGAGGTCTCCAAATGGAGGCTGCAAGAGCAGCCTCTTAAGGGGCAGGAGGAAACAAACTACAAGTGTCAGATTTGGGGCTTTCCTGATAGCTCAGTTGGCAAAGAATCCCCCTGTAACGCAGGAGACCTGTGTTCGATCCCTGGATTGGGAAGATCACCTGGAGAAGGGAGAGGCTACCCACTCCAGTATTCTGGCCCAGAGGATTCCATGGACTGTATAGTCCATGGGGTTGCAAAGAGTCGGACATGACTAAGCAACTTTAAAATATAAAAAAATGTAAAATACCCCATTAGAGGAGGGAAGTAAAAGGTGCTTACTCCTTAGAAGAAATGTTATGACCAACCTAGACAGCATCTTAAAAAGCAGAAACATTACTTTGCCAACAAAGGTCCGTCTAGTCAGGCTATGGTTTTTCCAGTAGTCATGTATGGATGTGAGAGTTGGACTATAAAGAAAGCTGAGCACTGAAGAATTGATGCTTTTGAACTGCGGTGTTGGAGAAGACTCTTGAGAGTCCCTTGGACTGCAAGGAGATCCAACCAGTCCATCCTAAAGGAAATCAGTCCTGAATATTCATTGGGAGGACTGATGTTGAAGTTGAAACCCCAATACTTTGGCCACTTGATGCGAAGAACTGACCCATTTGAGGAGACCCTGATGCTGGGAAAGATTGAAGGCGGGAGAAGAAGGGGACGACAGAGGATGAAATGGTTGGGTGGTATCATCGACTCAATGGACATGAGTTTGAGTAAACTCCAAGAGCTGGTGATGGACAGGGAGGCCTGAAGTGGTGCAGCCCATTGAGTCGCAAAAGTCGGACACAACTGAGCAATTGAACTGAACTGAACTCAGAGGAGGGAATGGCTACCTACTCCAGTATTCTTGCCTGGAGAATCCCATGGACAGAGGAGCCTAGCAGGGTGCAGTCATTGGATCACAGAGTCTGACACGACTGAAACAGCTTAGCAGCACCAGCAGCATAGCCAATTAACAATGCTGTGATTATCTCAGGTGGACAGCAAATGGACTCTGCCATACGTATATATGAATCCATTCTCCCCCAAACTCTCTTCCCATCCAGGCGGCCACATAACATTGAGCAGAGTTCCCTGTGCATAGCACTGGTATTTTTGAACATACCATAGCACTGTAATTTTATTTCATTTTTTTGGAATGGCTTAAAGGACTACTTCCCATAAGATAAGAGTGGGGTTCCCAGGCTATGTCCATGGCTGAGAAATAAAGTTCAGCATGTCAATTGCTTCCATTTCCTTTTTCCTGGTTTCTTTCAATGCCATCTCCTCAGATTTGCTTCCCCCCACCCCACCGCCATTGCTGCAGTGGGAACTTGACCTCTGGTAGCAAGGACCTAAAAAAATGTAAAAACTTCTTTGGAGCACTGGTATTTACTGCTACTGATGATAAGTCCACAGTTCATTTCTTTTGCCTGAAGTTCAGGGCTCAGCACAGAGTTCAAAGCTGGGAGGCGGGGAGGCCTGTTTGTTTTGGAGCGATCTGTCCTCCAGGTGGTAAAACCTTCCCGGTCAGGAAACGAGCCTTAAAGCAATCGGGCCAAGGGACGCCCTCTGCCCGGAGCACAACAAAGGGCTCCACTGTGTAGTCTTATCCCGGATCAGAGAACCCCGGCATGTAGCCATACCCACACTGTGGCCTGACCTGACTCTGGGGATTAAGGTTCTGACTTACATCTCTGAGAAGTTGGGGGATTTTAGGTTTTAGAAGAAAACCAGTCATCTGAGAGCTGACTCTTCCACATCAAAAGCAGAGCTCTCAAAAGTGGTGCTCAAGTGTGACTTGATTTACACATTTGTAAGGAGTTTCCACTTCAATATCAAAGCAAATCTTTCCTGTGGGTTGGAGAATGTTTGACAAAAAGGTTACAGACCATTATCCATAGAGAACATTATGGGAAATTACCAAATAAGAACATTTTAAACATTTCTGCTTGTCCCATCAATAGGTGCTTCCCAGTGTAATTTGAAACTGTTTTTCTATGCATTTCTCCCATAAACCCCTACAGGGGATGAACTTTTCTGTAGGAACCCACAGTAACCAGCCTCCAAGATGACCACCACCTGCTAGTCACTCCCTCTGTGGCCTCCTCCACAGTGAACCAGGACTGACTTGTGTGACCAATGAGATAAAGTCGAAACGACAGTATGTAATTTCAGAGGCCAGGTCAGAAAAATATCTTCCCTATAGCTCAAAAGGTAAAGAATCTGCCTGCAGCGCAGGAGACCTGGATTCGATCCCTGGGTCAGGAAGATCCTCTAGAGAAGGGAATGGCAATCCACTCCAGTATTCTTGCCTAGAGAATCCCTTGGACAGAGACGCCTTGGTGGGTTATGGTCTGTGGAATTGTAAAGAGCCGGACACGACTGAGCAACTAACACTAGGTCAGAAAAGGCATTACAGCTTGACTCCTTGAATGGCCCCCTAAGCCACCATGCCATGGAGATACTCAGGCAGCTCTGCAGCGAGGCTCACGTGAAAAGCAGCTAGAGCATTCCACTCATGGCCAGGCAAGTGAGTAAGAAACCTTGGAAGTGGATCTTCACCCCCAGTGGAGCCTTCCAGTGACTATGGCCCTGCAACCTCATGAGAGACCCAGAGAAGCCAATCCTGAATCCCTGATCCACACTCGCTATAAGAGATAATACATGATTCTTGTTTTGAGCTATTAAGTTTGAGGCAATCTGTTACACAGCAAGAGATAACTAATAGAAAAGTTATTCTAAAGTATCAGGATAAGATGGAAAAGACTACAGTCTGCTAAACCCACCAGACTGAAATCTCTTTAGATTGAGCACTAAATCCTGATAAGTGCTATCCCATCTTGCCCAGCACCACACCAGTGATTTTTAGAGAATTATTGACTGAAATTGAAATTGGTGGCTCTAATGGTAAAGAACCTACTTGCCAATGTAGGAGACACAAGAGATGTGAGTTCAGTCCCGGGGTTGGGAAGACCCTCTGGAGAAGGAAATGGCACCCTACTCCAGTATCCTTGCCTGGAAAATTCCATGGACAGAGGAGCCCAGTGGGCTACAGTACGTGGAGTCACAGAGAGTCAGACAAGACTGAGCAATGGAGCACACACACGTTGACTGAAATTGGCACTGGGTTTTAGAATCCTAATAAAGTTCTAGTCTTTGCCTTCAAGAGACTTGTGGGCATTCTAAAGGAAGAATCTTCTGAGCATCGCCTCTGAGCATGATCTTACATTATAGGGTTCACTTTATCCTTATGTTCTGTAGATGATATATTGAATTTTCTACAGTTAAAGGTTGAAGGCTACTGATGAGATAGACATCAATTCCCTGGCATTTCTGGCTTGCTTTGCATGTGGCCAGAGTGGGTTCCTACCTCCAAAGAAAGACAGCTGGTGGTGGACACCCGTGCCTGAGGATGGATGCAAGTTGAACCAGTGAGTTCAGTAATGATATGGGTTGAGAGGATGTGGGTGCATTACCAAGTCAAGGCCTTGGCCACAGCAGAAAGACAGAGAATCATTACTACGAGATGGTTACTGACACTTAGGAACACAGTCCAAGCCCAGCTATCCAAATAAATCAAATACAGACTATAGCAAAGGCTTCTTAGGCCTAAACTTCCCAAATCACACTTTCTGGGGTAAAAAGAGGAAGCTTAGAGTCTAGGAATCCTTCTCCTCCTTGTCAGTCCTAACCACAGGCATGAGATTCACCAGGCTCACCCTGTTGGGACTGTAGTATCACCTTATTTTCTTGCTGCTGGCTGTCATTTGAGCAGTCCTACTATGGGCATCCTATCTAAGGGACAAGTCTATCATTTAAAAATAAACTCAACCTAGGGCTTTAAAAGAACCAAAGTAAAGACTTCCCTGGTGGTCCACTGGTTAAAACTCTGAGCTTCCAATGCAGGGGGTGTGGGTCGGATCCTTGCTCAGGAAACTAAAAGATCCCACATGTCACATGGTGTGGTCAGAAAATTAAAAGAAGAAGAAGAACCAAAGGAAAGGATAGTCTTCTTAAGAAAATCAGCAAGTTAAAGTAGGGGCCAGCACACAGTAGGTGCTCAACAAACATTAGGCTGGTTTCTTTCCAGCTCCTACCATCACATCCTTAGGACTGCCAGGCAGGAACAGAGCCATAGAGAGAATCTACATCTGCTCTCTGGGCCTGCTTGTATCTTAAAGAAAACACAGACAGTGACCCTTTATGTGGACACACTGTGTGTATAGTGATACTGTCTTCTCACTGGGAATCCCTCCCTCTTGGTGAAAGGTGTTGTTGGAAACCCTTTACCTTGAGACAGGTAAACAGGATAGATCATGCAGGAAGATCCATCATGGGGAACAAACCAGAACCTTGGACATAGATCTGAGGAACCAAGTGATTTCCTACTGGCCCAGTGGTTCCTTGATATTTCACACTTGAGGGTCACACTAGGAAAGACATTCCTTCAAAGTCCCCCAGCCTTTGCGCTTGGAGGCAGGGACTTCCATAAAGAAGAGCAGGGGCAGAAAACGCCAAGCGTGCTTCCCTCTCACCTTTGCCTCTCTGAGTTCAACCTCCAGAGGGCACTGATATTCAAAGGACTAAAGCCCAACACAGAGGCCAGGTTCTATAGATCGCCAGCTGTGCTCCCTACAGGAAAAGAAGAGCCCCAGTGGTTAATTCTCTGTGACTAATTGATATTGGTGAGATTGAAACAGAGGTTTTATTAGCACTTACCTGTCTTCCCCCAAATAATAGAAGGAAATCACAATGTCATAGTTTCATAGTCTTTTAGGGTCACTTACCTCCTCAGAGTTAGGTCCAGGCGTCTTGCCGGTTTCTCTGCAAAGAACCCAACATTTCCTGGTCACAATGAGTAACAACATCAGAAACTGGAAGAAACTTGTTGGGCCAGGAGCCAGTCCAGAGTATTTTGGGGCCACCAGGAGGCAGCAGTGATGCCTCAGGACTATTAGTAAACGGGTATGGGTGTTTTAGAGTTTAGTGGCAGTGGTTTCAGACCCCTCCAGTGCCTCTCAGCAACTCTATGACTTTGGAGATGTCAGGCAACCACAAGCAGCCTTACCTGTAAATGGAAATGATCATCTCGTATTGTTTTGAAACTGAAAATGTTAGTCACTTCAGTTGTGTCCGACTCTTTGCGATCCCATGGACTGTAGCCCGCCAGGCTCCTTTGTCCATGGAATTCTCCAGGCAAGAGTACTGGAGTGGGGTGCCATTCCCTTCTCCAGGGGATATTCCCAACCCAGTGATTAAAACCAGGCCTCCCATGTTGTGGGCTGATTCTTTATTGTCAAAGCTAATTTGGCGTGGAATAAATTCATTTGGACACATAAAAACCTAGCTCTATGCCTGGCACAGAGTAAGTGCTTTGTAAATACTAGTTCCTTTGACACCATCCTTCTCTCTGCTTTAATGATACCATATAGGATGGGTAATTCCTAAGTTTTCCAACAGAAGCATCAATCTCTTACTTGAACCTGACCTCTGTCTCCTTAAAAAATAAACTTTTTCATTTGTCTGGCATCCCTCAAACAACAAGGAAGAGTGAAGATGCTGTGTGCCCATCAGAAAGCCAACCATCCTAGAGGCCCTGGGGTGGTCTGTGGATTTGTTTGCTTGTTTTTAATAATATTTTTAAAAAATTTTATTGAAGTATAGTCAATTTGCAATGCTGTGTTAGTTTCAGGTGTACAGCCAAGTGAATCAGTTGTACGTATATTTACTCTTTTTTTTTTTTCAGATTCTATTGCCATATAGGCCATTACAGAGTATTGAGTAAAGTTCCTTGTACTATACAGCATGTTCTTATCATCTTCATTTTTTGTACCCTGACTACTGTGGAATTGAGAGGAGTGGGCAGATTCCCCAGGACAGGTCAGTCTTTAGGGAATGAGACTGGAAGCTTACTTAGCTTACTTAGAAAATTCTCCGATAACTTGAGGCTCCCTGTTTCCCACCCCTGACTTCAAGTGCCTTGTATGTCTCAAGGATGATACCAAAGTCAAGTTTCATGATGAACAGAGGAAGATCAGAAGCAAGTTCTGAGTAAATACACGTCCTTAGTACTCCAGATGCTCCCCAACGGGCCACTGAGCTGTTGCCGTGAAGCAGACTCGGTTCTAAGTCCCGAGACTCCTGGGCCCTTAACCTCAGTGAGATTTCTGTCCATCAGAGGAGACAAGCAGTAAGCAAGCAGTCATGGCATCGTGCAATAAGCTCTGTGCTTTTGGAGCCAAGGATCACACGTCCAGGACAGAACTGAAAGAGATGGAGATCTGGGCTAGATTGAAGATGACCCACAGCCTTCCCCACTTGTCATGTTCGCTGCCAGGATGACTCACCCAGGCTGAACCTTCTTTGAGTTCCCTGTTCCCGTTCTGTCATGTAACCTCTGTGCCTCGGCTTATTTGTCTTAAGGAAAGGCCAAAATCTAGACTTAAAATACTGAAGGTGTAGATCCACCAGAAACAAAACAGAGGGAAAATGTGAAGAAAATTCGACTTAAATGCTTTTAATGTGTTTTAAGAATTTATTGAGGATCTCATTACAGAACTGAAGCTGTCTTTTGAAAAGCTTCTCACTGAGGGTGGGAGAAGGAAGGACTGGGAGTTTCGGATTAGTAGATGCAAACTGTTAGTAGATGGATAAACAGCAAGGCCCTACTGTATAGCACAGGGAACTATATTGAATGTCCAGTGATAGACAATAATAGAATATGAAAAAGAATATATATATGCATAATGAATAACTTTGCTGTACAGCAGAAATTAACACAACATTATAAATCAACTATAAAATTTAAAAAAAAAAAAGCTTGGCATTTACCAACCAATCTGGTATGTCTGGCATTGTCCGGCATTGTCCTGGTTTTAGAAAGTTCCACATCCTGGAAACGCCTCAGCCCAGGAGACATCAGAACAGTGGGTCATCCTAGTTCTGTTCTGAACACAGAAGTCCCAACAGAGCACAGAGAAAATGTACAGTCTTGTACTTAAGCCTATGATTTATGAACATGTGAAGTCATAAATAGTCAACCCACAAGTTCCAAGTTGCTTCCTGAGTATGAATGGAGAGATATATAATATTTAACAAACACAAATATTAGATAAGTAATGAATGAGTATTGGGACTATATTCAATAACAAGGAATCGAGGTTTCTTGTTCTTGACAAAACTGTCCAGAGTATAGCCTATCAAGTTGCTAAGAACAATGGGCATTTCCATTTCTCTGGAGAAGCTTCACAAAACAGTCTAGATTTTCACAGCATGGGCATTAATATAAGATAGATCCTACCTCAAATCATGTACACACTGGATGGCCCATGGTACATGTCTTAACCTCTCTGTGCATTAATTTCCTTTTCAGTAAAATAATAATCCTCACTTTGAATTGCTTGTCTACAAATTTTTTTAAAATTAACACAGTATATAGAACATAATGATAACTCTATAAATATTAACTGTTACTGAAAAAGCTATAACGAAAACATGGTATTTTATTGTCTCTAAGATACCAAGTGGAGTTAATAAGAGGTTAAGAGGTAGACTGCTCATGAAAACAATTGTGCCATGAAATATCAAGAATATAGCTTTAGACTGATTGGACTGCCGTTATATTATGGATTTCCCCAATCACTCAGTGGTAAAGAATCCACCTGCCAATACAGGAGATAAAGGTTCGATCTCTGGTCTGGGAAGAGCCCCTGGAAGAAGAAATGACAATCCACTCCAGTGTTCTTGCCTGAGAAATCCTATGGACAGAGGAGCCTGGTGGGCTAAGGTCCATGGTGTCTGAAAGAGTTGAGCACCACAGTAACTGAACAACAACAGTGAACACTTTATTGGATTGGTTAAAAGGGTGTTTTTTTGGTTTTTCCATAACACCTTGTGGACAAACCCAAATGAAATTTTTGACCAACCCAGTATTTCCATGTGTTTCCACAGCTGAAAAAAGCCTTGGGCTGAATATTTTCATTTGACCTTCCAATCACACCCTCCACCCTCTCCTCTATCCCTCTTTGCACTTTCAGAGGCTGGCTAGGTGGTCTCTATCAGCAGACTTCCTGCCCCTCTGGATTCCAGTTGGTTTGAACCAACTGATTGCTTTTCTCAAGTGAAGATCATATAGCCCTTCTCTGAAGGCTCTCACCACCCAGCTCAGTCTGCCTCCAGTTGGGGGGACCCGACTCCTCTCTCTCTCCTTCAGGCTTAGAGATGCTAACAGTTGTGCCCTGGGACCGACCATCCTTCAGGGGCTTCCCAACAGCCTGACCACACACTTGTAAATCAAATGTAAACTTGTAAACTTCTCCTAGTTTATCCCACTGAATGTGCCTTTTGTTTCCTGCTGGAAGGCTGACAGATACAAACATCAAGAGAACATCTTGCTCAGTGATTTCTAAACATAAGTTTGGGAACCACTCTGGGCCGGACATATCAGAATCGCTTAGGGAGATTTTTGAAAAGATGGATTCCTGGACCTCACGCCTGGAGAACTCAGAGCCATCGCGAGTGAGGTTTGGCAACCTGTCCCTCCTTTTTTTCTCTAAATTTATAAATTTTATTTTAATAAAATGTGTACATAAATAAAAATATTCCCCTCTCTGGCTCTCTCTCTGGCTCTCTCTGTCTTTCTCTCTCTCACACTCACTGTGCTTCTAACAGCTCCCTTGCTGATTCTGCGGCATGGTCAGATCTGGGAAGGGCTCACTCTGAGGCCTCTGGGACAGCTGGGCCCTCTTTCATCATCAGGGTTTTCTGTTCTCACCTCCCAGTTCACTCTCTTCAATTTTGTTTTGGTGATAAAAAATACAGCACAAACAGAAACTATGTATGTCCTCTGTCCCTGATCTTCATCAGGGTAAGAATTTTGGCCAATCTTTTTCCTGTTTAGAGCATTGCCTGACACAGAGTTAGTACTTAAGTATTTGTTAAGTGAACACTGAATGGATACTTTATTAAGAACATTCACAGAACTTTGTAGGGCTTAGATATGTTCATGTTTGTGACCTTGAAGAGAATATGAATTAAGCACGATATTGGATTAAACAAAAAAATGATCCGGATAAAGATGAATTCATCATCAAAGCTGAATGAGTTGCTGAATATACATTTAATACCAAGTTCATGGGTTTCCTTTCATTCCCCTCATCTGTCCTTTGAAGCCTGGTGTGCATTGGGTGACTTATGCTAAAAGCCAGGAGGTTGCTGTAGACATCAATCGAGGCCATGGAGGGGTATTTGTGAATTGAAAGCCCAATTTATTCAGAGTACTCATGATGCCACCTTTGAGGTTGTTATGCATTTTCAAATGGAGTGTTCAAAACAAATTTCTAGGCAAAATAATAACCCATACTCAGACAGATCTTTCCTACCCCTAGACCAATTGAACCTATATGGTCCTCGGGATTAGGATTGTGGCTAATTGCCTAAGAGGATGCATCTTTTTTTTTTTTTTCTCTTTGCTCCTTACTTTTGTTATCTTTTTGAGTGGCTAACAGAAAAATCTTTTGGTTTCCATTTTTCTGACAATATACACCAGTAACTTCTCTAGCTAATGGACCTCTTTTTTGTGCCAAGATTAACTTTACTGGAATAAATTTGGTTGGAAAACATTCTAGAGGAAAAGATAAACTTCTCCAACTCTTCATATGGACTCTACTGCTGATCCCTTTTGTAGCATACTCTCTAAATGATCCATGGTCATCATTATGAAAATCAATGAGTGGTTTTAAGGTATTTTAAACCATTGACTGCCCAGGAGCCAAGAAGATATATACAGCTGCTTGATCCTTTAGAACTGGCCCCAGCCTGATGCACTGGCTTGGTCTATTATCTACTCTTTATAGTCTTTCTGTCTTCTCCACTCCTGATTATGTTTTGCTGTTGTCAAAACGCTTAATCCAAGTTGCCAAAAAGAGCTCTCTGGGTAGATGAAGGGTCACTCAGGGATTTTTTTATACAAATGTATGTTTCTTCCCTGAGTTATGCAGGAATTAACCTGAGGAGGCTCTTCACTATTTAAGAAATGTTGTGAAATGAGAAAATTCTAGGAATCAATAACCTGATCATTCATCAGATATCTAAAAACAGTTTTAAAGGTTTGAAGAAAAGATGAAGTGTGTACTGTCCAACTTAGAAAATGAGTCTGGTGAATGATTCAGTTCAGTTCAGTCACTCAGTCATGTCTGACTCTTTGCGACCCCATGAACTGCAGCACGCCAGGCCTCCCTGTCCACCACCAACTCCCAGAGTCCACCCAAATCCATGTCCTTTGAGTCAGTGATGCCATCCAACCACCTCATCCTCTGTTGTCCCCTTCTAATTTTTTTGAATATTTGTTACTTTTGGAGACTATGCAGCTCCAGTTAGAGAGAAACTTCAAGTGGATAAAGGAAAAAAGTGACTATGAAGGATTCTTTGGAGAAGGAAATGGCAACCCACTCCAGTATTCTTGCCTAGAGAATCCTGTGGACAGAGGAGCCTGGTGGGCTGCTGTCCATAGGGTCGAACAGAGTTGGACACGACTGAAGTGACTTAGCACACATGCACGCATTGGGGAAGGAAATGGCAACTCACTCCAGTATTCTTGCTTGGAGAATCCCAGGGACAGAGGAGCGTGGTGGGCTGCCATCTATGTGGTCGCACAGAGTCGGGCACGACTGAAGCGACTTAGCAGCAGCAGCAGCAGCATGAAGGTTTCTTGGGTTGCCCTTCTAAAAGGGGTTATGGAACTGCCAGGCCTTGTGATCTCTACAATTAGCATGACCTACTTCATTTACAGGTACTGCTGCCTGGGGACGGGGGTGGACACTAAAGCTTCTCCAGTTTCCTTATAACCTCAGAATTCAGAAGAATTCCTCCCTCATGCTCCTTGCGCTTACGACTTTATGCATGTTTAAGGCATGTCATCTGTAGGTTCACAATTGGGTTCAATCTCTTTCACAGCTTGGTCTTTGCTGGAGTGTTACAGAGAAATAAAACTACCTACTGTCTAGGAGAAATGGAATTCAGGGATTTTTAAATGTAGTAGTACTGGGGCTTCCCTGGTGGTCTAGTGGTTAAGACTCCACCTTCTAGTTCAGGGGGTGCAGCTTCGGTCCCTGGACGGGGAACTATAAGATCCCACATGCCTTGAGATATGGCCAAAAAATAAATAGTATTATTTCTGGTCCTTGGAAGGACTTGTATCCTAAAACATCCTGGCTCAGTTATCCCAGTCCCAGCCTCTTAGCAGCATCTGAGACACTTCTTTGCCTTATACAGTGAAGATGCATGAAATGTTAGGAGGAAAACCATGCTGGAAATGAGGTTTAGCAGAGTAACTGGCATCTGCTCTAAGATACCAAATGCATATATTTGTATATGAAGAAGCATGGCATCTTGGATTCAGTTTGGGCCCATGAGGTTCTCTTCTTATTTTTTTTAATTTCAAGTATTAGAATTTCATTTTTAAAGTTTTATTTCTTAATTGGAAGAAAATTGCTTTACAGTGTTGCGTTGGTTCCTGCTGTACAACAGTGCAAATCAGCCATAATTATACATAGATCACTTCCCTCTTGGACCTCGCTCCCTCCCACGATCCCACCCTCTAGGTCATCCAGTGTGCCAGGCTGGACTTCCTGTGTTATGTAGCAGCTTCTCACCAGCTGTCTGTTTCACACATGGTAGTGTATTTGGTTGACGCTACTTTCTCCATTTGCCCCACTCTTTCTTTCCCCTACTATGTCCATAAGTTTGTTCTCTTTATCTGTGTCTCCATTCCTTCCCTGCAAATAGGTTCATCATACCATTTTTCTAAATTCCACATATATGTGTTAATATACTATATTTGCTTTTCTCTTTCTGACTTACTTCACTCTGTATAACAGGCTCTAGGTTCATCCATCTTAATAGAAGACTCAAATTCATTTTTTTGGTCGAGTAATATTCCACTGTATATACATACCACATTTTCTTTATCCGTTCATTTATTGGTGGACATCTAGACTGCTTATGTGTCCTAGCTATTGTAAATAGTGCTGCTATGAACATTGAGGCACATGAGTCTTTTTCAATTATGGTTTTCTCAGAGGATATGCCCAGGGCATATGCTTCCCTGGTGGTTCAGGCCATAAAGAATCTGCCTGCAATGCAGGAGACTTGGGTTCGATCCCTGGGTTGGGCAGATCCCCAGGAGAAGAGAATGGCAACCCACTCCAGTATTCTTGCCTGGGAAATCCCACGGACAGAGAAGTCTGGCGGGCTGTAGTCGATGTGGTCACAAAGAGTCAGACACGACTGAGCAGCTAAGCACACACATGGCAGGCTTAGTCCTAGTTTTTTAAGGAATCTCCATATTGTTCTCCAATCTTATCTTCTTAAAAGTTCTATAAAAACTCTAAGATGTCCCAGGCACGTTACTCCACCTTTCTGTGTTAGATGTCCCTCCATAAGACACAGGCCCCTTATTCTCACTTCGTGTTTATATCTCAGGAACCAAAACTCAAGCAGTGGGACATGGAATGGCTGGCCCCTGGCTGCCTGGAAATGGTCAAGCAAGGTATTTGCTGTTCAAGAAAAAAATGTTCTCTCATTACGGAGACCTGGCTTGCCCTGTAAGGCCCTCTCCCAACTTAGTCATCACTCCACCCAGTTCTAGAGGAGGAGTCATCAAACAAATGATTCAAAACATTTTCATTCAAAAATAATAATAAAACTGACAATGCCTTCCTTTCAGGCCACAACACGAAAATCTCCACTGCCAGAGGGAGAGACGGCTTTTTACCTGCAAAGATTGGCAAACGGGGCCCTTTGCCGTGGAGAAGTTTGCCTGTGGTGCCTCAGTGGCTGAGAAAGAGCAAATACATCCTTGGAACAACTGTTTGATTTAATTGCTGAGAAGTCAATCTAGCCAGAACTGCTTGCTTTTAGCAATTTTTGTTGAATATGGTTCTCTGAGAAAACATCAAGTGACAGGAGAGAAGGGAAGAGGACCAGTTTCAAGGCCGAAGGAGTCAAAAAAAGCTTAAGAGGAACCTACTTATCTCTCCATTCTCACGAATACATGGGTTTGGGATTGACTGACCAGTTTCAGGTACAGCAGGCATTGAATACCCTTGATCTGGGCTCCGATTAGGACATAAAAATGATGGAATTTGGGAGCTTCAAGGAACTTTCAAAATCCTTTACACTCTTTCCTTCTACAGATGAAGAAGTAAATTCAGGGTTTTTTTCTCTTCGGTGTCTGTTAAGTGACTTAACTGAATGTTTCAGAAACTGAGGCAGGATTAGAACTCAGGTCTCCCAATGATGAATCCAATACTTTTCCCATGTGTCACTCAAGAAGCTTTCCTGGCCGAACAGCCTAAATTATGGAGCACAGTCTTTAGGTCAGATCCACTTCGAGAAAATAGAGGAGCAGTGGAATGCCAACTTTTACTGGAACCTCCCAAGAAAGACTCAAAATCATAGTGCTCATGGGGGCCCTAGTCCCTCCAGAGGTCACATTGGTTTTCTCTTGGAGACCTAGCAGAATGTGGAAGTATATTTTAGGGTAAACTAAATGGTCTTGCTTTTTAAGAAAAAAATATTTATTTGACTGCACTGGGTCTTAGTTATGGCATGTGAGTTGTGGCATACGGAATTTAATTCTCTGACCAGGAATCAAACCCAGGTCCCTTGCATTGGGATCAAGGAGTCTTAGCCACCAGACAACTAAGTCCCTAAAGCGTCTTGCTTTTGATGGCAGCCCTGACTTCCGGTCCTTCAAGAACGACACACCTGCCAGAGCTGGTAATGGTTTAGACACTTCACACAGTCCATCCTAGGCTTTGAGAAAGCCCGGGCCTGGGGTGGTCACAGCCCTCCTAGCTGGCCCAGGAGAAGCCAAGATACCAGTTTTCGCTGGCCTTCAGAAGTGGCCCCTGTGCACTGAAGGCAAGGAGAGGATTCATGTTCAAGAAGAGCACAATGAAGGAGCTCACTTGGGTCCATTTTGTCATTGTAGCTGTTGCCTCTGGGCCGTGAAGACCTCAAGCTTTCAACCATCCCCCTCTGTGGTTTGGCTTCCCCTGTAGGTCTCCAGCCCTAAGTCTTCCCTTGAGGCACATTGCTATATCTCTTCTGCTTTCTGATGTTTCCAGAAGGATATCCTCTATCACCTGCTTCCCATCAAATCTGAAACTGAACTCACTCCTCCCCTGAAAGATGGACTTCTCCATTTTTGTTTAAAAAGAAAGAAAAAACAAAAACTAAAGCTAAACACACTACGATTCTTCCAGTTATACCTCTGAGTTATTTTTGGATCCACTTCCTCTCTCGGACTTCCACCTGGCATATCAGTTGGCTCCCAAACCTTATCAAGTCTCTCTTTGTAGAGTTTTCTTTTATTGCCTACACGCTAGAAAAACAAGTCACTACCCCAGGCTCCTCACCTCTGTCTCTAGCCTAATCCGTGCTGCAGCTCATGACATTTGAGATAATACATTCCTGATGGCTAAGTCACCCAGGTGTTGGTGGTGTGTGACAGCGGCCTTCTCTAGGCGGCTCCAGGGTCTCCCCCACGTGTCAGCCCTCCACGCCTTGGCACTGGCTGATTCCTTTGCATGGCATGCACCCCACCCTGTCCCCTTTGTCCTATTTGGCCAACTTCCTCTTGTCCTTTAAAATGGAACTGATGCGTCTCTTCTTTCACCCAATATCACCTCCAGAGGAAAGTTTGATCTCTTCCTCTTTCACCACGACCCACCGGGACTCATACATTCCTCTCCTAGCGCGTGGAGTTGCCCCTGCCTTCCTGCTCAGCCTTGGCTTTCAAACTACTGTTCTCAATCTTCACTGTGTATTAAAGCAACCTCTAATAATGTGATTTTAAAAAATACTAATGCCCGGATCCTTCCCCCTGAGATTCTGGTTGGGTGGTCTTGGGTGAGGCTCTGGCATTTTTCAATAGACCCCCAGGTGACTCTAATGTGCTGCTGGGATGAGAAACATGGTATTAAGGCTCCTGTAGGATAGGGCTTTGGTCTTATTCTCTGATCCTCGATCAGCCCTCAAGTAAGCACCTTCTAAACCTTCACTCAACTAGATGAAGGGCCCCAGGTCCTCTGCCTGTCCTCTGCTTTTCTCTCTCTTCTCACTGAGCATCTTCACCACTCCTAAAAAAAAAGGCGGGTGGGCACCAGGAACAAAACCTCAGTAAAATGCCACTTGAAGGTTTAGAGAATTAGGCCACCTGGAGTCAGCATAGGTAGGAGGAGACATAAAATACGATCACAGTATTTCAAATATGGTAAAATAAAAATGGAGAAGGAGCACATTGTAAATATCCACTTCTCCACCTTCAAACGTTTCTTCTCTCCTTCTGGACCCAGAATGTGGGAAAATGTCTCATCAACCAGCACTCCTGCTCCCCGCCCATGCCTTTTCCCTGAGGAATTTCAGAGAAGAAAAGCAGTGCTATATTTATGCTTTTCTAATGTTCTTATCTTACCATCCCTCAGTAAAAAGGAAATCTGGGAATATTTGAGAAACCCCCCAGCTTCCTCTCCAGCACCCCCTTACTCCAATACTCAGTGTTCAGTCTTTCTCCCTTTCTTCTCCCTCTATATAAACATTTAGGTGAAAATAAGTGATAAAGGGCTGTTTGCTTTCTTTTTTCCCTGTGATAAAATTATCACATCCTCATACAAAGTTCAGAAAAATTTTAAAAAACATGAATAATAAAAATAGTGGTACTGCCACCAAGAAAAATTAACAGCTGTTAAGATTTTGGTGGTTTTGTTGTATAGTGCATATTTATATAAGGAGAAAAAATATATATATATAATGTATATACGAGTACGGGTTTATATGTGAGAAAGAAAGAGAAAAAGCACATACTGACTTTCCATGTGGGAAGATCGGTCTTCACGCTGCACTAACTTGCTTCTATATCTACCCAAAGAATCAACAGTCCCACAACAATTAGACTGAAGTGTTCCTGAAGATTCCAAAGAAGAGGTGGAAGAGGCTTGTCACCTTGCTTACCCACAGCTCTCACAATCATTGTCCCGACCTCAACCTCAGCCTTCCTCTCTGCCCAAGTTCATTTTCCCTGGCACTGGCTTCCGCACGCCCAGACCATTCTCCCAGCGTCTCTGTGTTTCCTTTTCTAGACAGAGCAACTTAGTTCACCTTTCATTCCTTCAAGCTGATATCCTCACCCCTGTCCTCTAAGTGGAGAAAGACCTTGTGGTTCCTAGAATATGTCATCTTAGAGAGTAGTAGGAGATTGCTAGTACAAAAAAAAAAAGAGAGAGAGAGAGGCAAAGAGAAGGACGGAAATATGGAAGGGAAGGGAAGGGAAGGGAAGAGGAAGGTGGCAAGGGAAAGAAAAAAGGAGAGAGAGAGAGAAAGGAGGGAAAGAAAGAAGAAAGGAAACGTAAAAGGAATATAAATATACATAATTTTAGAAAACCATTAGGTCATAATACCTATAGTTTTGCACCCTTATTTTCACACTCAATACTATATTAGGGTGGCTATCCTCTTCTTAATTAGAAAGCGAACCGAAGACTCACAGAGAATGAAAATGCCAATAGCAGTTCTCTGGTGTGGGTGGGACTCTGGGCATGGAAGGCTTTCCTTAGTGGAGGGAAACCTCCTATGTCAGGACAGTTCAATTCAGTTCAGTTCAGTCACTCAGTCGTGTCCGACTCTTTGCGACCCCATGAATCGCAGCACGCCAGGCCTCCCTGTCTATCACCATCTCCCGGAGTTCACTCAAACTCACGTCCATCGAGTCAGTGATGCCATCCAGCCATCTCATCCTCTGTCATCCCCTTCTCCTCCTGCCCCCAATCCCTCCCAGCATCAGAGTCTTTTCCAATGAGTCACCTCTTCGCATGAGGTGGCCAAAGTACCGGAGTTTCAGCTTTAGCATCATTCCCTCCAAAGAAATCCCAGGGCTGATCTCCTTCAGAATGGACTGGTTGGATCTCCTCGCAGTCCACAGGACTCTCAAGAGTCTTCCCCAGCACCACAGTTCAAAAGCATTAATTCTTCGGTGCTCAGCTTTCTTCACAGTCCGACTCTCACATCCATACATGACCACTGGAAAAACCATAGCCTTGACTAGACAGACCTTTGCTGGCAAAATAATGTCTCTGCTTTTCAATATGCTATCTAGGTTGCTCATAACTTTTCTTCCAAGGAGTAAGCGTCTTTTAATTTCATGGCTGCAGTCACCAACTGCAGTGATTTTGGAGCCCCCAAAAATAAAGTCTGACACTTTTTCCACTGTTTCCCCATGTCAGGACAGACCTTATTTAACAAGGGCATCACCCATGACATAGGTACATGGGGTCATTTTTGCTGCCAGTTCTCTGTGGAAGTTCTTCATTTGTTGAAGAACTACTATTCTAAAGTACTATTCTTTAGTAAGGGCTTCCTTGATAGCTCAGTTGGTAAAGAATCCACCTGCAGTACAGGAGACCCCAGTTTGATTCCTGGGTTGGGAAGATCTGCCGGAGAAGGGATAGGCTACCCACTCCTGTATTCTTGGGCTTCCCTTGTGGCTCAGCTGGTAAAGAATCCGCCTGCAAAGTGCGAGACCTGGGTTCGATCCCTGGATTGAGAAGATCCCCTGGAGAAGGGAAAGGCTACCCATTGCAGTATTCTGGCCTAGAGAATTCCATGGACTGCATAGTCTGTGGGGTCGCAAAGAATCAGACACAGCGAAAGACTCTCACTTTAACTTTTCATCCTTGAGTAAAGGAGACAGGAATCTTGATAGACACAGTGTCTCCCAGGAGTCCTTCCTTTAGAGCCAGGTGGGGAGACCCTCCCACATGTGCACACACCATCATGACAGCATGTGAACCTACCAACACCAGCGGATCTTGGGAACAAACACCAGATATCCTCCGTCCTCTGCAGACTCCTAGGTCTTGGTGCAGGACTGCTGGTAAAAGGCTGCGTGAACTGGGGGATGTAGACACACAACAGAAAGGATTCCAGGTGAATACAGAACTAAGATGCAAGGAAAGCTATACTTTTCTTCTCCTGAACTGACCATTAGAGAAGATTCAGATTTAGACTCTTGAATGGGAGTTGGCAAATCACAGCCCAGTGGCCAAATCCAGCCACACTCATTTAAGCGTTGCTATATTGTCTTCTGACTTACAGTGGCTAGATTGAAGCATGGTGGCAGAGACCACATGACTCACAAAATCTAGAGGATTTACTATCTGGCCCTTCATTGAGAAGGTTTGCTGATGACTGACCTAGAGAAATTCATTCTAGCTGCAGGGAGTCCCAAATGCAGGACTCCTAGTCTGCTTTGTCGCTATCTTCTGGTTGTGGAGTAAACTTCATTCTTGGTAGAAGGGAGGAATGAGAGGAATGCCTACCTTTCAGTAGGAGGGGGCAGGTTTGTCCCAGAATCTAAGCCCTCAGGCCTGTTGGGACAGAGTCTGTAGGGGGAGGATAAACCAGTTTCTTAAAGCCAGATCAGAAATCAACTTCCTCCAAGAGCTTCCCATCCTCCACACCCAAAACCATAACTGTAGAAACACCCTCTTGTCAATCTTCTGTGGGGACCTGAAGGGGCTTGAATCATCCTATTGCTAACTGGGGAACATTTTACAAGAGTTAGACCACAAAGGAAGGTTTAATCCATGGAAAACTTTTCTGTGAGGGATTTGTTCTTGAAAAACAATGCAACATGATAGTGCAAGGCTTAGTCTTTGGAATCAGGCAGGCATGGGCTTGTGTTCTATTGACTGAGGGACCGGGGCAAGTTACTGTAGTTCTGGAAACTTCTCTTGAGTCATCTGAAAAATAGGAAGAAAAATAGTAGCCTCCATATAGGGTCATTATGAGAAGGAGATTAGATATTGTACCAAACAAAATATTTGGCACAATTCACAACACATACAAATAGTGTTCAGTGAATGTTATCATCATGAAGACAATCTTCTGGCTAACTAATGTACAAAGAGCACATCATTGTCATTTTCTAAAAAGTTTTCCAGCACATTGTTATTAATGGTCCTGGAAATTTTTAAGCATTTAACAAATGGTAATAAAGATCTAGGTTGTAGACTACTTTGGCAAATGGAGCATCTTTGGAACTGTTTGTTTGAATCCGTGAGAAGAAATAGATTTTATGATAGAACCAATTATGTACACTTGTGTGTGTGTTTGCAGTGGAAAAAAAAATGCTCATGGTGTGTATAACCTTCCTATATGCAATACAATTTGATGTTTTCTATTTGCTTAAACGGTGGACATAATACACTCAAATTTACCACCCACTGAGGGGTCAAGATCCACAGTTTGAAAAAACACACTCCGGAGAACCATTGCCTTTGAGTCCTGAGGCATGAATGTCTCCTGTTTCTAACATTTTTGGCAGTTGCGAGACTTATAACACCTCCCATGATGATTTGTTTTATGTTTCTATGTCTTGCATCCTTAATTATATCTTTTGAAGTCAAAACAAAGTTGTTTGCTTTCTTAGAATATTGCACAATTTTCTTTTGGAGGGATGGAAACAAAAGAGTTCTCAAAGATTGTTTTTAGGTGCAAATGAATTTATGTTTCTGAAAATTTAAGAAACAGATTTTTCTGTCTTCCACAAGAAATTTTATAACTCAAATTATGGAAGATACCAAAATTGTCTGTCTAGTGTGGTCTACCCTGGGATGTGAAAGTTGCTCATAGAAGGAATTTGAAGTAGTATAGATTGACCATATTGTGTTAGCTTCAAGTGTGATGCAGGTATACATGTATATTCCTTTTTCAGTTTCTTTTCACTTATAGGCTTTTACAAAATACTGAGTATAGTTCCCTGCGCTACACTGTAGGTCATCATTGGCTATCAATTTTATAGTGTGCGTACATGCTCAGTCAATCAGTTGTGTCCGACTCTTTTTGACTTCATGGACTGCAGTCCACCAGGCTCCTCTATCCATGGGATTTTCCAGGCAAGAATTTTGGAGTGGGCTGCCATTTCCTACTCTAGGGGATCTTCCTGACACAGGGGTTGAACTGGTGTCTCCTGCATTGGCAGGCGAGTTATTTACCTCTGAGACATCTGGGAAGCCTGAATATAGCAGTTGAGTATCTGTTATTCCCCAAAATTCTAATTTATCTCCTCCCCTCTCCCTGAGAAGTGATACTAAGCAAAATATATATGAAAAAAAAAAAGGGAAAAAAAAAACCATGATCAGTCCTGGTTCCTTTCTCTACCTACTCTATACCACACTGCTAATGAAATTGCTGAAAGCCTGAATGCCAATGACTTATCATCAAGATGTTCTGTTCTAACTCTTCTTCCTGTATCTACATTCTTCTTAATGTTCTAGATTATGATTTCCTCTGTCACTGACAGAAACACAGCCAATACCTACTGTTTTTGCCAGGTGTCTTAATCAGAATTCTGACCATAAGGACTCTAGATTGAGGCTCTGAGACTTGAAGGCAAATTCCTGCTACAGGACTCTATCTGCATTTCAGGGCCACCCTGTACTTCCAGCACATTCTACTACCCACCATTCTGAGCCAGACCAGCCCAACCAGCAGAAATCCAAGTCCTCAGCCTCTTTTCCTATTTCACACACATTTTCTAATCTTAGTCCCTTATAACCTGTTGGCCTTTGCCCCTAGCACAATTTTTAACAAGCTACACTCAGCCAGTTTAGGGAAGCTATTTGAGTTTCAAGTTTTTAAATTTTTACTTGAATCTTTATCCTTCCAGCATGATACCTGAGATAAATGCTACACAGAAAACGCTAAAAAATATTAGTGTTATACTGTTACCTCTTTCTCTTTCTTCCTCCCTTTCTTTCTGTTTCTTCCCTTCTTCCTTCCTTCCTTAATTTCTTTCTTCATTCCTTCTTTCTGCTTTGCTGAATATTCTACCTTTTCTTCAATGAATTATGAGGAGAGGAATATTTTTTTAATTGCTTAAGAGAAAACTATACTCTTCTCCCTCTAAAATTTCAAGAAACTTGTGTTTAAGATTTCATCACACCTGATGTGTTCATAGCTGAGTCCCAGAGGTGAGATGAGGAGAACAGGACATTTTCTGTAGAGCAGTAATTAAAAGGCCAATTACCTGGTCCTTCTCTTTGTTATTTGGTAGCTGTATGGCTCCAGAAAGTTTCCTTACTCTAAATGCCTCAGCTTTTGTTATCAGAAAAATGAGGCTAGTAATAAAAAGCATGTGACTCACACCATTGTTGTGAAGATAATCACAACACTGGTCCCAGGCAAGCACACCATCCATAATAATAATAATTATTATTATTCTTGCCATAGGAGTTCTCATCCAGTCAGACCCCCTACAGGAGGAAACGTGTGGTGGTGATAAAATATTTGTTTATTATCTTGGTTGTGGTGACAATTTCACAGGTGAGTGTATATATTCAAACCCATCAAACTGCATACATTGAATACATGCAGTTTCTTAAAATGTTAATTACATCTCAAAAAAGCTTAAAACAGTAGAGTGCAAATATGGATGGGGCACCAATAACATCTGTCTCTGCTAGAAACCAAACAGACTATTAATAGATATGTTTTTTAAATTATTTTTTCTAATTGAGAAGTAGAAATGGCAGAAAACAAACAAGCAAAAAACCAAAACAAACAAACCAAAATTCCACAAAAGCCAGAGCCCATAATCCAGGCTAGAAAGAGGATCCAGCAACGTAACAGAGGGGAAACTACTTCCGGTCTCATAGAGAATTTCCCACCTACAGGGGTGGGGACGGGAGGTTCAAGAGGGAGGGGACATAGATATACTTGTGGCTGATTCATGTTGGTGTTTGGCAGAAATCAACACAATATTGTAAAGCAATTATCCCTCAATTAGAAATAAACACATTAAATTTAGAAAAAAAAAAAAAAAGGATTAATCACCAATGAATAGCCCGTCCTGTGACCAGAAGCTGTAGGAAGGACTCCCAGGAAGAAGACGTGACCTTGTGAGTGTCCTATGACAGATCGTCAAAACCTTCAGAAACAAGCGGTTGGCTGTTCCAAACCGACGGCCCAGGGCCAAGGGGTCCTAGGAGTTCCCTGCTCTTCCTGACAGACAGTCCCTGAAAAGCATACTGTCGTGATGGAATGGGGTTAAGTGGAGGTGCATTCCTGATGATTCCCCACATTGGTTGGGGGAAGGTTCCCACGACACAGATTTGGGGAGCAGATAATCTGAGGCAGGATAAGGAGGATGAGCTTCAGCTTGTGTTTTGCAATGTTACCCAGAATTCCCCAGATGCCACAACTTTGACCTTATGTCCTAGAACCACGAGTTGGGAGCAGGAGTGCTGAGAATATGGGGTCACACATGTCCCCAGCTCCCAGGGCTTCCTGCCAGGCTTCTTAGTGGTTGGGAATTCTTTGCAGGCCCTTAAGGAGGTATGAAAGCTGGTCCCTAGTTGACCTGACTTATTGAAAAGATAACTTCCTGGCTGAGATGCTCAAAGTAGACCATTAACGGGGAGGGAGCAACTCAGATGTCCCTAAGGCCAACCCTCTGCTCTTTTCAGTACCCTGGGGTGTACTTTACCCATTTGTTGTTGTTGTTTAGTCACTTCAATCATGTCTACCTCTTTTGTGACCCTATGCACCATAGCCTGCCAGGCTTCCCTGTCCATGGGATTTCCCAGGCAGGAATACTGGAGTGGGTTGCCATTTCTTCCTCCAGGAGATCTTTCCAACCCAGGGATTGAACCTGCATCTCCTGCACTGGCAGTCAGATTCTTTACCACTGAGCCACCAGGGAAACTCACCTTAACCCTTAGAAGGATTAACAGAGTACATGGTGATCTCTGGCTCCTGGCTCAACTCATAAGCTTAGTTGGAAGTGTAAACATTTTGCAATATACATGTTAAAAGCTGATTATCTAAGTCTCCATCTGAAGAAATTTAGCTAAAGACATTCCCCTGGCATTTCTCAGCCTCCAGCGTTTTGGCCCTGAGCCCTGGAGACCCAGGAGGCTGAGAACAACAAAGACATTTTGCCTCATGCTGAATTCTCATCTTCCATTTCCTGTCATATCCACAGCTGTTCACCATGCCGGGGCTTCACCAGATGCAAGTCACATCCCTCTGACTGGAAAGGACTCTAGGGAGCATCCATGCCGTCCCCCTACCTCTTAGGAATTACACTCAAATCATGAGATATCCTTGTGGCTTTGTGAACAGGGTCATCTTTAAATCCACCAGACCCTTTCCAGAATGAAGTTTTCAGGGTTGGCCATCCTGAAGCAGAGTCCAAGATGCTCCTTCAAGTTCCCCCAGCCTCCCACTCATGTGCAGAATCTTGATTTTACACTTAACAGGGGCCTTTGATAACACATGTGCCATTGTCACATACGGTGGAGACCACAAGGTTCTGGTCATGTCCCTGGGTTGGGCCAGATCCCTCCATGAAGGACAAAATCAAGTTGCATCTCAGAACTAAGAGTGAGTTAGAGGTGACTCTAGTTTTGAACCTGAATGACCAAGGTGTTCTCTCTGATACAATTAGCAAGTCAGTATACCTGTTGCTGATTCACGTTGAGGTCTGACAGAAAACAACAAAATTCTGTAAAGTAATTGTCTTTTAACTAAAAAATAAATTAATTAAAAGGGAAAACAAAAGAAGTGGAAGAAAGGTGGTGTGGGGATTACAAGAGAGCAGATTCACGGAGTCATTTTAGAGGGTGTTTAGACCTTCATTCTGAATCCAGAAAGGATGGATCTCAATAGGTAAATGGAACTATTTCTGAAGACTTAAGGTGGGGTTAATTGTGCTATTATTTGTCACAAGAGATAGCTAGGAAAACAAGAAGAGGGCCCTATAAGATAGCTCTGTGCTGTGTGTGCTGTGCTTAGTCACTCAGTCGTGTCCAATTCTTTGAGACTTCATGCACTGTGTCCTGCTGGGCTCCTCTGTCCATGGGATTCTCCAGGCAAGAATGCTGGAATGGGTAGCCATTCCCTTCTCCAGGGGATCTTCCCAACCCAAAGATTGAACCCAGGTTTCCTACATTGCAAGCAGACTCTTTACCATCTAAGCCACTAGGGAAGCCCAAGAACATAAGAGCGGGTAGTCTATTCCTTCTCCAGGGTATCTTCCTGACCCAAAAATCAAGCCAGGGTCTCCTGTATTGCAGGCAGATTCTTTACCAGCTAAGCTACAAGGGAAGCCCATAAGATAACATTGCTGCTGCTGCTGCTGTTAAGTCACTTCAGTTGACTCTGTGCGACCCCATAGACGGCAGCCCACCAGGTTCCCCGTCCCTGGGATTATCCAGGCAAAAACACTGGAGTGGGGTGCCATTTCCTTCTCCAACGCATGAAAGTGAAAAGTGAAAATAAAGTCGCTCAGTTGTGTCTGACTCTTTGCGACCCTATGGACTGCAGCCTACCAGGCTCCTCCGCCCATAGGAGTACTGGAGTGAGTTGCCATTGCCTTCTCTGCAAGACAACACTAGAAATCACTTCACATTTATATATATAATAAAATAATAGCATTCTTCTATTTCCAGTAAAATCTCTGGTGAAAAGGAAAATTATAGGGGAGCAAATAATGTTCCCTCTCCCAAAGTCAACCCTGAGTTCTCTGCTAATCTTGGGATTTGAGAATAGTTCTCGAGTCTCCCCAAAGCCATCTATTTTGAGTAGACAATTCCCAGTTCATATATGATTGCTTTCAAAACTCTTGACACATACTCTCCTCTGAATACATTCTAGTTTGTTACTGTGCCTCTGAAGATGATTCAGATTCATATTCAGAATTTTCAAAAAGTCTCTAAATTCAAAATGAACTGGAAAAAAAAAAAAGAAAGATTAACAGACCTATTACCCATCCGGTGCAGCCTAAGACTACACTGAATTTTTAGCAGCAATATGGTAGTCACAGTTGACTTTGTATTGCCTTTTGGTCAGTTAATGTCAGTTTAGTTTTTTCAGAAAAACTGCTTTTTCATATGCATTTAGTTGTTTGGGTTGTTTTGTTTTGTTTTTGTCTAACTAAAGGCAAACATTTACCCATGTTAAACTATATGGTAAAGATGGGAGATGCCTACGAATCTCATTTACTGACACCTCTTTGAATGTGGATTCTGACTTATTAACCATCCTTCCCAACTTTGTTTTATTTCCAAATTAATAATCAGGTCACTTAAGACTTCTTTCAAATGTTTGATTAAAATATCGAATTGGAAGGAAGGAAACCAAGGACACTGTGGCAGGTGATAAAATTTTCCTCCTTCTTAAGCGGGTTTTTCAGGGTCTCATAGGTTTCCCTGGTGACTTAGTGCAGGAGACCCAGGTTTGATCCCTGGGTAGGGAAGATAACTTGGAGAAGGGAAAGGCTACCCACTCCAGTATTCTTGCCTGGGGAATTCCATGGAGAGAGAGGAGCCTGGTGGGATACAGTCCATGGGGTCTCAAAGCATCAGACATGACTGAGTGAATTCCACATCAGGATCACATTGCGGTTGTTTTTCTTAATTGAGGTATATTTGATTTACAATATTGTGTTAGTTTCAGATGTACAGCAAAGTAATTCTGCTATATATGTGTATGTGTATATAATATATAATATATAATATATAATATATAATATACATTCTTTTTCAGATTCTTTCCCATTATATTGAATATAGTTTCGTGTGCTATGCAGTAGGTCCTTGTTGTTTATCTGTTTTATATATAATAGTATCTGTTAATCCCATACTCCCAATTTATCCCTCTTCCCTGCCACTTTCCCTTTAGTAACCGTAAGTTTTTGTTTCTATGTCTGTGAGTCTGTTTCTGTTTGGTTGATGAGTTCATGTGTATCATTTTTTAAATTGCACATATAAGTCATATTATGTGACATTTGTCTTTCTCTGACTTACTCCACCTGGTATGATAATCTCTAGGTTCATCCATTAGGGCTACATGGTTGATATAAGCTTCACACATAAAAAGTAAGCCATTATAAAAGTAATTGGACATTTAAAAAATTCTATTTGCAATGCCTGTGTTATGGACTTCATTGGACTGAAGAGACAGATAAGTAGTGATCTCATTATAAGAAAAAACATGTCTGTGTTATTAAATTGGAATACCAAAAAAAATGATAAGGTATTCAACTTGAGGCTTCCATTAGATTTCAAGACATAAAAACTTTCTAGCCTGAGATCAAAGATTAAGGCCACAGGGAGAGTTGAGAATCCATAAAATAGGTGTTGACCACGGGCTAGCAGAGGTCACTCCCCAGTATGGTGATGTCACAATTACTTTATGGTTGCCCAGGCATGTGAGTCACCCTGGGGCTTGCCGTAAGTAGAGTCATAAAGAAAGGCCATTTAAAATACCATTTCCCTCTTAGAATGATGCTTCCCATTGAGTGTAAGCTGAAGAGTCACAGTAACTGAGTGGCAGATTTTGACATGATTATAAACAGCACAGAGGCAAACAGGGTTCATATGTCAATATTCACCTAACAAAAATGTTTTAAATGAATTAAATCAAGTTTCTTGCCAGCCATGAACTCCTGAAGGGTAATCACAGTTCCTCAGGGACACAATCTCCCGCCCAATCCACACTCTTATCTTTTCTGGTGTCCATAGAAACAGTGTGCTTGTTTGCAATCAGAAGTTTTGGTTGTTAAGACTGATGTTATCCTAGCCCTGCTCTGACCTTCCCACGCCAGTAGGCTTATGGGAAGGTCCTCTCACTGTCAGGGCATCAGAGGCCATGTGCCCTGAAAAGGGAAGAGAGAAAGCTGGAAATAGCCTCTGAAAGAGGGCTGAGAGCTGGGTGGGGAACCCACAGCAGGTCAACTACTCTTCTCCCTTCTCGGGTCCACGTGGAACTGAATGTGTCAGGACTGCTTCCAATTCAGGTCCAGAAACCTCACACTAGGGTGTTAGGCAAAGATGAGGAGGAGAATGGTGGAAGTGTTTCAGGCAGAGAGAACAGTTAGCATTCTTGATTGCTGTAAAGTTTGGGAAATATGCTGCTAAAACCTTAAATTCCATGTCATAGGAGTTCCACTGATATACCAAGGGCCGTGGAAAAGACTAAGAATGGTCCCTATCTTCCTATTAGGAGTAGGACTCTGATCTCTTTGGGTTTTAGCTGAGCACATAGCCTCCAAGATTCCCATGAATTTAGGGCTTTCCTGGTGGTTCAGATGGTAAAGAATCTGCCTGCAATGCAGGAGACCTGAGTTTGATCCCTGAGTTGGGAGGATCCCTTGGAGAAGGGAATGGCTACCCACTCCAGTATTCTTGCCTGCAGAATTACACAGATGCAGGAGCCTGGTGGGCTACAATCCATGGGGTCACAAAGAGTGGGATCTAATCGGCCAATATGCCAACTTTCAGAATACAGTTTTTATAAAAGGAAATCTCTTGCCGTCCACTTCCTCTACCCTGCTTCCTATGGGCTGGACTGTGTGGATGTGGAGTGAACCAGTTTCAACCATGCAGGTGAACTCTGTTTCCTAGGAGACGGAAGGACCACATGAAGGGGGGAATCTGGACCTCAAATGGCCTGATGGAAAATAGACTCCTTGGATCACTGCTTCTGGACCAGTTCAAAAAGGGAAACAAACTCTTTGCTCTTTTGTAAGCCACAAGATCTTGGGCATCATTTTTTTTTAGAGCAGCTTATCATGTACACTAAGTAAGAGAAAGACAGAGGAAGGGGACAATGTTGAAAGGGGAAAGGAAGTGGGAGGGTGAGAAAGAGAAAGGAAGACCTGTGGAAGCTGGGGGAGAAAGAACTGAGAAGAAAACAGAAAAGCTGTTTAAGCTTCTAGTGCTTACGTGGCTGATGGTAGTACTATTTCCAAATAAGCAAATCTGGTGATTGAGGAAAAGATGGCCTGAATCAGGCAAGAGAAAAAGAGGCATTATTAGTGAGCTGGTCCAAGGGCTGGTCTCCATCCTCTCAGGCAGAACTGCCTCCATCTGTCTGAGGTTGAAGAAAAAAGTTAGTAATGAGCACCAGCTTTTCTGGGTTCTTAGTATTTGATGAGTACTTTACATCGGGGCCCCCACTTAATCCTACGATGACCCTCTGAGTAGGTCCCATTATCATCCTCACCCTACATTCCGGGACTAAGAAGTTGAATTATTTACCCACAATCACACGGGTAACAAGTGGACCCAAATCCAATCAGCTGCTCAGTAGCTGCCATGCTCCACTGCACTTCCTAATGTATTGGTGTCTCAGGAGGAA
The DNA here is from genome assembly GCF_042477335.2 of Ovis canadensis. Classification (NCBI taxonomy): domain Eukaryota; kingdom Metazoa; phylum Chordata; class Mammalia; order Artiodactyla; family Bovidae; genus Ovis; species Ovis canadensis. Next base: position 35,339,149 of record NC_091264.1, read on the forward strand.
CTCCTGAAGAACATTGAGAATTCCTGAAAGTTTCAAAAGAAAGTGCAGTTTTGGTCATAACGGCAAATTTTCAGCCACCTTAAAGAAGAACACAGGAAATACGCTGTGATCCAGGTGACCCACTCAACCACTCGCAGCTGATGAGCTCTGAGGGGGCACTTGGCCCAAGGGCAGCTGATCTTACTGTTGCCCATGAATATGCTATGATTGGGACCAAAATATGACCAATTTGAGTTATTCCCTTATAAAGTTGAGCTTGAAAACATCAAGGGAGTGTACAGTTATCCACAGAAACATAAGCTAAAACATCTTGCTTAGTAAGATGCCGGGACATGCGCACATGTTCTGTCATGTCCGACTCTTTGCAACCCGGGGGACTGTGGCCTGCCAGGCCCCTCTGTCCATGGAATTCTCCAGGCAAGGATACTGCAATAGGGGGCTAGTTTAAAGTCGAGGGAGTGGGGATTTCCCTTGTGGCTCAGTGGTAAAAAATCTGCCTGCCAATGCAGGCGACACGGGTTTGATCCCTGATCCGGGAGGATCTCCCATCTCGTGGAGCAGCTAAGTCCATGAGCCACAGCTGCTGAGTCTGTGCTCTAGAGCCGAGGAGCCTCAGCTATTGAAGCCCGCGCGCTCTGCAAGAAGAGAAGCCACGGAAATGAGAAGCCCTCACACTGTAACTAGAGAGTAACCCTGCTCACAGCAACTAGAGTAAAAGCCCACCCAGCACCGAAGACCCAGCGCAGCCAAAACTAAATAAATAAAACTACTTTTTTTAAAAAGTTGAGGGAACCAAAAGTATAATATGAGAAAAGAGAGGAAAGAATGGAGGTGATAAGATGTCATGAGGAAGAGAATATGTAGTTCATGAACGTGAACCTGAGAGAATCCAGCTTGTAGCGATTCAAGTCACCTGTAGCCATAAGTAAAACCACCTCTTCTGAGATAACTGAAGCAAGTCTTTATGGTATGCAACTGCAAGAGCTGATGGGGACAATGAGGGCGAGAAAGAGTATTTACTAGGACAGAGATTCTTAGAGTGTGTTCTAGGAACCCCTAGGGACCCCTCAGAATTTTTCAGGGGGTCTTTGAAGTTTAAATAATTAGGAGTAGATGAAGGAAAAGAAAAAGAAGATGGGGAAGGAGGGGAGGGGAATAAGAGAAGAAGAAGAAAGCAGGGGGGCCGGGAGCGGAGAGGGAGGAGAAAGAGAAGCGGGAGGAGAGGACATGATTTTCTACTCTTATTCTCTCACCTTTGTATATGGCTCCTCCAGTGGCTCAGATGGCAAAGAATCTGTCTGCAATGCAGGAGACCTGAGTTCGATCCCTGGGTTAGGAGGATCCCTTGGAGAAAGAAATGGCAACCCATTCTTTTTTTTTTTAATAGTCAGTAAACTATTGAGTTTATTTTTTTAAACTTTATAAATAAATTCATTCAATCACAGCTTGAACACACATAAAATTCCTTTTTGAAGAATCTTCTATTAATACAACTTTCTTTATTCTCATTTAATTAACATGTATCCCCTCCCTTTTGAACCTTCCTCCCATCTCCCTCCCCACCCCACCCCTCTAGGTTGATACAGAGCCCCTGTTTCAGTTTCTTGAGCCATGCAGCAAATTCCCATTGGCTATCTATTTTACATGGCAATGTAAGTTTCCTTGTTACTCTTTCCATATATCTCACCCTCCTCTCCCCTCTGCCCATATCCATAAATCTATCCTTTATGTCTGTTTCTTCAATGTTGCCCTGTAAATAAATTCTTCAGTAACATTTTTCTAGATTCTGTGTATACACATTAGAATACTGTATTTATCTTTCTCTTTCTGACTCACTTCACTCTGTATAATAGGTTTTAGGTTCATCCACCTCATTAGAACTGACTCACATGCATTCCTTTTTATGGCTGGGTAATTATTCCATTATGTAGATATATCACAACTTCTTTATCCATCCATCTGTCGATAGACAGGCAACCCATTCTTGCCTGTAGAATTCCATGGACAGAGGAGCTTGGCGGGCTACAGTCCATGGGGTCACAAAGAGTTGGACATGACTGAGTGACTAACACTTTTCACTTTCTCACATTTGTACAGAATATGAAAATTTCATTGATATAGGTTGAAATGTCACGTTGTCACCAGAATCATCAGTGAAGGGGATTAAGAGGTACAAAGTATTATGTATAAAGTGAAAAAGTTACAAGCATGTGATGTACAGCAGAGAGATGTAGTCAATATTTTATAATAACTTTGTATGGAGTATATGCTACAAAAATATACAACCACTATGTTTCACACTTTAAAACAAACACAATATGATAAGCCAACTATACTGCAATAAAAAAGAAAAATTTTCCTCGGACACAGCACTAAAGGTGAATTTAAAAAAAGAATCAAACACCTGTCAAATGTTAGTGTATTATCAAAGAAGAATATTCATAATCTCCTGGAAAGCTGTTAAAAAACTTCTCCCTTTTCCAACAAAATATGTGACAAGCTAGATTTTCAACCAAAATGAAATATCACAACAAATTGAATGAAAAAGTAGACATGAGAATCAAGTTATTTACTAAAAAGCCAAACATTAACAACTTTTGCAAAAATGTAAAGCAATAAAGCTTTTTTTGTTTGGGAAAATAAAGCTGTTTTTCATTTTAAAAATCACTACTGCACAATTGCACTCATCTCACATGCTAGGAAAGTAATGCTCAAAATTCTCCAAGCCAGGCTTCAGCAATATGTGAACCGTGAACTTCCAGATGTTCAGGCTGGTTTTAGAAAAGTTAGAGGAACCAGAGATCAAATTGCCAACATCTGCTGGATCACTGAAAAAGCAAGAGAGTTCCAGAAAAACATCTATTTCTGCTTTACTGACTATGCCAAAGCCTTTGACTGTGTGGATCACAATAAACTGTGGGAAATTCTGAAAGAAATAAGAATACCAGACCACCTGACCTGCCTCTTGAGAAACCTGCATGCAGGTCAGGAAACCACAATTAGGACTGGACATGGAACAACAGACTGGTTCCAAATAGGAAAAGGAGTACGTCAAGGCTATATATTGTCACCCTGCTTATTTAACTTATATGCACAGTACATCATGAGAAACTCTGGGCTGGAGGAAGCACAAGCTGGAATCAAGAGTACCGGGAGAAATATCAATAACCTCAGATATGCAGATGACACCACCCTTATGGCAGAAAATGAAGAGGAACTGAAGGGCCTCTTGATGAAAGTGAAAGAGGAGAGTGAAAAAGTTGGCTTAAAGCTCAACATTCAGGAAACTAGATGATGGCATCTGGTCCCATCACTTCATGACAAATAGATGGGGAAACAGTGGCTGACTATATCTGCTCCAAAATCACTGCAGATGGTGACGGCAGCCATGAAATTAAAAGACGCTTACTCCTTGGAAGGCAAGTTATGACCAACCTAGACAGCATATTAAGAAGCAGAGACATTACTTTGCTAACAAAGGTCCGTCTGGTCAAGGCTATGGTTTTTCCAGTAGTCATGTATGGATATGACAGCTGGACTGTGAAGAAAGCTGAGTGCCGAAGAATTGATGCTTTTGAACTGTGGTGTTGGAGAAGACTCTTGAGAGTCCCTTGGACTGCAAGGAGATCCAACCAGTCCATCCTAAAGGAGATCTGTCCTGGGTGTTCATTGGTAGGGCCGATGTTGAAGCTGAAACTCCAGTAGTTTGGCCACCTGATGCAAAAGAGCTGACTCATTTGAAAAGACCCTGATGCTGGGAAAGACTGAGGGCAGGAGGAGAAGGGGACGACAGAGGATAAGATGGTCGGATGGCATCAACGACTCTATGGACATGGGTTTGGGTGGACTCTGGGAGTTGGTGATGGACACGGAGGCCTGGTGTGCTGCGGTTCATGGGGCCACAAAAAGTTAGACATGACTGAGCGACTGAACTGAACTGAACTGAACTGATATTATCAAGACATAAATTTTATTAATTTTAAGTGAATCAATAAAATTTTTAATGTTCCCAGTTTTAACATCTAATAAGGTAAAAATAAGAAACAGTCCAAGAACACAAAAGCTCTTTTGAGGTCTGTAATAATTTTTTAAGAGTGTGGAGGGCTCAGTGGTAAACCTGCCTGAGAAGGCAGGAGACACAGGAGACTCAGGTTCCATCCCTAGGTTGGGAAGATCCCCTGGAGGAAGAAAGGGCAACCCACTCCAGTATTCTTGCCTGGAGAAATCCCATGGACAGAGGAACCTGGAGGGCTACAGTACATGGGGTTGCAAAAGATTCAGACATGACTTAGCAACTAAACAGCAGCAAGAGGAATCTAAACTTAGAAGTGTGAAAATGATTGCTCTAGTGTGTTTTACTTCCCTTTATCATTTTGCTTTTTCTCCGGCTTGCTTCACATGTTGGCCACAAATCCCCAGGTACTGCTTTCCCACCGTTTAATCCACAGCACTCTCGGGTCACATTAAGGAAAATAGTAAGTCAAAAGGTAGCATTCATGGCACTCTGCAAGGTCTGTCCCTACCACCCAGTCTGCTGGCACTGTTTTCAACTCACCCTTTAATTATAGCCTTAAGTTATAGCTCTCTGGCTGATTTCATTTAGCAAGAGCTTGTTGACGAATTCAAATGAACTCACTTCATAAGTAAGATGCATGGAGTTTGCCTCCTATTGAAACGGCCTCCCTCCTGTTAAATTATTTATTTCATTCCAAAGGCATGCTGATTTCACTTTGCACTCTCACTGGGAACATAGCACTAGGTAGCTTTGATTTAATTTTAGGATGGCTGGGCACAGTCTGAAGGGCATTGCATGCAGAGCCTAACTGACTAATATGGACAAACCTCTGGGGTTGTTACAGAGATTAAGGGCTTAGAAATAAAAAGTGTTCAATAAACAGAATGTGCTCAGAATAATGATGATTGTTACAAAAGCCTCTCACTTGCCTTTTGAGTTACTTATTGTTATCATACCCATGTTACAGATGAGAAAACAGACATTAAGCCACCCAGGTAGCATCGCCAGGCTTGGAACTAGACACTCTCTTTGGAGCCCATGTTTTTAGCCACTATAGTTATGATTTTATTTGCTAGAAATTTATAAAGGCTTCAAGTAAGGCAGACTTTTTCAAAATTTTATTTTAGACTTCACAATGGTCTTTGCAAATGGCACAATAATCCTCTGCCATTTAAGTTCTTTTGAGGGTTTTCCAGAAACAATTATAAATAAATTTACTATTACTTAGTGCTGATCTTAGCAATACTGTTTAAAAAAAAAGAATGAGATGACAATTACAAAATATTATAGAATACATATGGATAATTTGCCTTCAGATCTCTCAAAAGAGAACATTTCTCAGGGAATTCCCTGAGCATACAGTGGTTAGGACTCTACTATCACTCTACTATCACTGCCAAGGGCCTGGGCTTGATCCCTGGTCTGGGAACTTCCCAGGTAGCGCTAGTGGTAAAAAAAAAAAAAAAAATACAGGAGACGTAAGAGATGCACGTTTGATCCCTGGGTCAGGAAGTTCTCCTGGAGGAAGGCATGGCAACTCACTCCAGTATTCTTGCCTAGAGAATCCCACGGACAGAACTACAGTGCATGGGGTCGAAAAGAGTTGGACATAACTGAAGTGACTTAGCATGCATGCACTAGGAACTAAGATCCCACAAGGCACATGACACAGCATAAGGAAGAAAAGAAAGGAAAAAAAATGATTACATCTCTCCTCAGGTGAAATTATCTCTCTCTGTGGCCCTAGTTATCTGTATCAGTAATAACTCCCTTCTTTTGGGTTCTGGATTCTGGATCCTACAGGTTGCAAAGTAGTATTACATTTATTTGCTACTCAGGAAGATTGGGCCACAAGCTAAGTTAAAAGATAAGCTGGGGGAGAGTCTGTGTATCTGTGTGTCAGTGATGCAAATTTCTGTTATTATTCATTATAATAACCACAGTGGTGCTTTCACTTCACCGGGCCCTTGGTTCTGAGGGTCAGGACACAGGTCACAATTCATATCTACCTTCTACATACCCACTGAATAAGGGACAATTCTCATTTTACTTCCTGGGGAACTGAAAGCGTTAACTGTAGAGTTAAGCTTAAAAACGGTTAACTGAGGGAACCAGAGGCAGATGTGTTCTCAGAGTTGAATCATTAACAGAGTGTTTAATGAGTAAACATTGGAGTCAAAGTCAATTAAGCCCAAGTAGTCCAATGTCTTTCAGTGGATAAACTGAGGCAGCATGAGAGGGTTCTGAGTTCTCCAATCAGCTTCCGCTTCAGGACCAGAGTTTCTTTTTAGTTTTGCAGAGGAGAAACCTGCCCTCAGTTAGAATGGATGGGAGACGGAACCAGCAGTTTCTCTTCATGTTTACGATTAACAAGAAGAATAAATAAAAACAGAAGCAACATCCAAAGAGAACTGAGAGATGTCTCATCCCATATAAGAGAAGTTGGGGAAATGTTGCTTTTAGAGATTTCAGTTCAGTTCAGTTTAGAGGTTTATAGGCGTTGAAAAGAAAAAGGGAAAACCAGCGCTTTGCTGTGGGTCTCACGGACAACCAAGGGTGCGTGACACCAGCTCTCTGTACTCTCAAGTCTGAAGATGCCGGCTCTGAGGACGTCAGACCAGGACTGGGACCGTCTTTGGAAAAAGCACCCGAGTATAAATAGAAGTCTGGAGAAGGAAATGGCACCCTACTCCAGTGTTCTTGCCTGGAGAACCCCGTGGACAGAGGAGCCTGGTGGGCTGCTGTCCATGGGGTCGCACACAGTCAGACAGGGCTGAAGCAACTTAGCATGCATGCATGCATTGGAGAAGGAAATGGCACCCCACTCCAGTGTTCTTGCCTGGAGAACCCCGTGGACAGAGGAGCCTGGTGGGCTGCCGTCTATGGGGTCGCACAGAGTCGGACATGACTGAAGTGACTTAGCAGCAGCATAAATAGAAGTCATCTACACTCATAGAAGGAAGTGTTTTAACTCATCACAAACTCAACTCCTGCTAGTTGAGAAAAGGATCAGGAGTGCACATAGGACCCGAATGACAAGCCCCTTGGCAGAGACCAGACAGTGGATGCCAACAGAATGGTACCTGGGACACCTCGGCCAGGTTGACGGAGACCTGGCAACACCTGACCAGGAGGGTTGGAACTGTCCCAAGGTCTGAATCCGCCCCTCCCCACCCCCCACCTGAAGAATCTTGGAGCAGTGGGGAAGTGATATCGAGGCTTTCATTCAAGTTTGCATTTAGCAAAGTTAGCAGAACACAGCAAAACCAGATACAAAGCTGCAGAAAGCCCTGATCTTGGCCTAGAAGATAAAGCCCTTCGCTCTCCAGAATGGCTGATGGAAGACCCAGGTGAGAGGAAGTCCCCTCAGGAGGCTTGTCTGTGTTCTCCTTTCCAAGGCTCTATGGTGAGGATTTGCAGGATTCTCTGTGTGGGGTGACAAATATTTTGAAGCACACTGGAAATATTTTCAGGAAGAATGTGAAGCGTGCCCACCCTCCTTCTCCCGACCATGGAACAGGATAAACAAAGGCTACATAACTCCTTGCACAGGAGAAAGCATTCCTTCCTTTCACTAGGATAATATTTCCGTGAGCCGAGCAAGGATGTGGGTGAAGGGCCGGCCAGGGACAAAGCCGCAGCTGTCTCCTGTGACTGTTATCTCTGCCTCCTAAAACCTGCAATAGCTAAAAAGAAAGGGAGAGAAAAGAAAAAGAAAGAAACCTCAGGACTTCCCTCATGCATCAATGGTAAAGAATCTGTCTGCCAGTGCAGGAGACACGGGTTTGATCCCTGGTCTGGGAAGATCCCACATGTTGAGGGACAATTATGCCCGTGTACCTCAACTACAGAGCCTGTGCGCTGGAGCCTGGGAGCTGCAACTACTGAGCCCAGATGTTCTAGAGACCACGCTCCCCAACGAGAGAAGCCGCCGCAATGAGAAGCCAGCATACCGCCAACTAAAGTGTAGCCTCAGGTTGCCGTAACTAGAGAAAAGCCCCAGAAGCAATGAAGATCCAGCGCAACCAAATAAATAAATCAAATTATTAAAAAGATCGAGAAAGAAGAAAGAAATCTCAAGGAAAAGTAATATTGGCAGCCCATCCACACCCCACCCCCTGCCCCATCTCTTGGCTTAGAGGCTGGGGTATATTTTCTTTTCTGTGTTAATGCCACCAGCTATGAAGAAGCAACTTGTATCCAGGAGCATAAAGCCACCCTAACGGCCTGAGGGGTTCTTCTATGGCTCCTCTGTCAGAGACAGCAAAAGTGTTCAGAGATGATATTTTCTTTTTTCTATTTGTGTTTAATATACGTGGAGCCGAAGGGTACATGTCATCCCCTACAGTTCCAAAACACTTGGCAGATGGTGAGAAAAACCAACGCAGACAGCCAAAGCCCTGCTTTTAGGATTGGGAAACGGGCCAGGGACAAATCGCTCTGTGAGCCCCACGTATGTGGAAAATCAGGTGAGGGCAAGCCAGAGGAGCATCACGGTGCTCTTTGGACAAATAAGTTGTTGGGTTTTGCTTTGAAAGCACAAAAAAGCAGCAGCGTGATTTACAACCAGCCAAGCAACACTGCAAAGCACATGCCTAAAGCCAAGATCCTTCTTCCCTCCCATCCCTTCCTGCCCTCCAGGTAACTATTATATTATTAACTGTTTAGTATGTATTCCATGCACCATGCTTCAGTATAACCAAGCAAGCACACACATGCATAACATAGCAAGATTTTTTTCTTTTACTCTAACCCATCAGGAAATCCTATCAGCAATATTTTCATAAAACATCTAGGGACTTCCCTGATGGTCCAGTGGCTAAGACTGCTCCCAGCGTAAGGGGCTGGAGTTCAATCCCTGGTCAGGAAACTAGATTCCATATGCCACAACCAAGACTCCGTATAGCCAAATAAATATATATATTAAAAAATCTAGAATCTGACCATGCACCTCCTTCATGGTCAGCACGCTGGTCTGGGCAACGCCATCTCTGGCCTGGCTTGCTGTCATAGCCTCCTAAATGGCCTTCTTGTTCCCTTTAGGATTTGGTGAAACAGAAGATGTATGTCCCTTTGGGGCCTAGATTCTCTAAACGTTTCCAATCTCCCCGAAATCAAAGCTAAGGGGCTTCTCCCGCCTCCGCCCCCTCCCCACAAGTCCTGATCCATTTCTTCATCTGAGTCCTCACCTCCTCCTCCTTTTCCAGTACCTTCTGTATCCCAGCCTGAGCCTGACCCCCTCCAAATGTACCAGTGACACGGCCGCCGACCTTCCCACACCTGGCTTCACCTATTCCAAACGTCCTTGCTCAGATCTCAGAATGGCTCAGTTTCTCACTTCCTCCAACCCTTTGATCGTACATCACCTTCTCAGTGTGGCCTGAGCTGCAAACCCTATCTTAATGTTATAATGCTATCGCCCACTCTACATCCTTCTTACCTCCACTTGACTTGATTCAAAGCATTTGTTACCTTCTAGCATAACTTTCCTAATTTATAGCATCTAATAGCTACCGTTGCTCCCCCCAACTAGAGTGTATGCAGCGGTTTCCATCTGTCTGTTCAGTTTTCCAAAGGCCTGGATCAGTATCTGAAGCACAATTTATGAACAGTCAATGTGGAACCATAAAAGAAAATTACTTCTGCATACTTGTTGGAAATTATTGCATGACACTCCATAGGGGTGTGTTCTCTCAGTGAGTCACGCTTGATGAGGAACTAAACAACACAAACGACAACAAAAGGATTTTGACCAAGAAATAAACTATGATCATGGAATAGAACAAGGAAATTGTGGAAAGCAGGACCAGAGGCTTCAAACATGTCATATATTAAGACTGAACCTTTTTATAAAACGGATAAAGAACAAGGTCCTACTGTATAGCACAGAGAACTCCATTCAATATCTTGTAATAACCTATAATGGAAAAGAATACTAAAAAGAATATATGTGTGTATATATAATTGAACTACTTTGCTGTAAAACTGAAACTAACAAACCGTTGTAAATCAGCTACACTTCAATAATGTTATTTAGTCACCAAGTCTTGTCTGACTCTTTTGCGACCCACGGACTGTAGCCCACCAGGCTTCTCTGTCCATGGGATTTTCCAGGCAAGAATACTGAAGAGATTGCCATTTCCTTCTCCAGGGGATCTTCTAGATCCAGGGGTTGAACCCAAGTCTCCTGCATTGGCAGGTGGATTCTTTACCATTGAGCCATCAGGGAAGATGACTTCAATAATAGTAATAACAATAATAAAAGATGGACCTATTAAAACATAATAAACAGCACTTTCTCTGGAGTGTTGCCTGGTACCAGCAGTCTCACTGGTGTCATCTGAATACTGGCAACAAATAATAACAACAGAATAAAGATGCAAAGTTTCTAAGAATAGTTTTGGTCAAACCTCATGATCTAAGAAAAGCCACTCTTCATTCTTTATTCTCCTTTGAGTGATCTATCTGAAAATTGGAAGCTATCAACGCTCGGCTCTGCCTGCCTCATGGAGATGTGAGAACTAACACAGCCAAGAGGATTGGAGGAGATGAAGAGGAGAAACACAGAAAAAGCCCACAGAAAATCAATCTCTGCACCTTCTCCTGCACCAAGGCTGCCAGGCACACACCTTTGCTACTATTCATCGTGTTTGCTGCGGCTCCTTTTACAGCCTCCCATCCCAGTTGCTAGGGAAACAGTAGAGGGCAGGGATGCAGTTAGGTTGAGGAGGGATCCAGATGTCCACACTGCCAGGTGGAGTTTGTTTAAGTTACGAGAGGGAAGTACGAACACTCCAGGAATGATTGTGATTGCTCTCATGTCGCTAATGGTCTATAAATATAGGTGCCAGTAGTTCAAGCCTCTCTCTATTTGCTGGAGTTCAAGAGCCCGACAAGACCATTGGATCTGGCTAGTGGGGAAAGACTGCCAGGCATTCAACTAAATTATATGAAATTCAACTGAGTTTTTAAACACCTAGCTAGTATTTGAAATTTATTTCCATCCCAGCCTATTTCTCTTCCCCCGGCTCTTCCTTTCCCTCAGAAAAATCAAAGATCCCTTTGATCTGTGTAACATCATCACCTATGTTATCACAGTACTGGCCCCACTGAGCCAGTCAGATTGGTAGCTATATCCTCTGTTTCACCATATAGCCAAGGACCAGCCTCATGGCTCATATATTTTCAGATCGAGGCTTTGTTGCCTTTTTCCACATATTTTGTCCCAGAGGGGAGAGTGGGAATGGGATACAATGGCAAAGAGTCCCGTTGCCATGGCAACTTGCTCTTTCATGAAATCGCATTGCAGATGGCTGAGTGGTACCCGTGTATAGTAACTTTTGTGTTTGTCTGTTCCTTCACTCAACTCTTCCAACAAATACTTATCTGACCCCTGATACATACCCCAACCTGTGCCACCATGAGGAGAGTATTTAGTTTTATTTTGGCTGAAAGGTGTCATTGAAGCTTACAAAGATTCATAGACACAAACTCTGTCCATAATGATCATCTATCTTTAGAAGAGAAGTGGAATGCCTCCGTTTGTAATTACAACACAATGTAAAAATTAATCCTTGCATAGGAGAAATGGGGACAAATATCATCTGATAAAATGAGATCAGGGAACCCAGCGGATCAAACCTATGGAAGAGAGAGTATTCGAAGTATACTTAAAACATGAATTCATTTCTGAACAATGGAAGGGGAACAAAGTGGGGAGAAAAGAGAAGAAAAGGCGACATTTGCTTTCAGATCTGAGGGGAAGCTGTCGGGGACCAAAGTCAATCCATGGGAAACTAAAGAGGACATGAAGTCGGACCCCGCTCACCTACCCATTTTTGTTCATACAACATACCAGGCCCTCCCCACCCCATCTTCTTCCTCTTCCTCTTGTGAAGATGGAGGGGCTGTGCAGTCAGACACCTTCAGCCCCACCTGGGTGTAGCGGCTGTACCACCTGGTCTTCAGTGTACGTTCACCTCATCCCCTCCTCCCCTCCTCCCCTCCTCTCCATAGAGTCAGATAATCTGCTCTCAGGAAATGACTCAGACTGAGGTGTAAGTTACCAATATTGACACAGCACATTCCCCGCAAGGGGATCACACACTTTAATGAGAGATTAGCTGTTTTTATCCAAGTAAATGATGTCAGGCCTCAACCTGCAGGCTGCTTGCAAGAGGAGGGAGTGAACTGCTAGAAGGGCTAGGAGGGGCAGCTTCCCCAGCAACGCGCATCCCATCTGAATGTGGGGTCTGCTCCCCATTCTTTAGGGCTTATTTTAGAGTCTCCCTCTATTCAAGTGCTCTTTGAGGACAGCTCTGCCCATCTTTTTACCTCTATAACCGGTGGCTAGAATAGTGCCTGACTTAGAATGGTCAAATGAGGGCTAAACTTGTTAGAAAAGGCAGAGGAACCAGAGATCAAATTGCCAACATCTGCTGGATCATGGAAAAAACAAGAGACTTTCAGAAAAACATCTATTTCTGCTTTATTGACTATGCCAAAGCCTTTAACTGTGTGGATCACAATAAACTGTGGAAAATTCTGAAAGACATGGGAATACCAGACCACCCGATCTGCCACTTGAGAAACCTGTGTGCAGGTCAGGAAACCACAGTTAGAACTGGACATGGAACAACAGACTGGTTCCAAATAGGAAAAGGAGTACGTCAAGGCTGTATATTGTCACCCTGTGTATTTAACTTATATGCAGAGTACATCATGAGAAACTCTGGGCTGGAGGAAGCACAAGCTGGAATCAAGATTGCTGGGAGAAATATCAATAACCTCAGATATGCAGATGACACCACCCTTATGGCAGAAAGTGAAGAACTGAAAAGCCTCTTGATGAAAGTGAAAGAGGAGAGTGAAAAAGTTGGCTTAAAGCTCAATATTCAGAAAATGAAGATCATGGCATCCGGTCCCATCACTTCATGATGGGGAAATAGATGGGGAAATAGTGGAAACAGTGTCAGACTTAATTTTTCTGGGCTCCAAAATCACTGCAGATGGTGACGGCAGCCATGAAATTAAAAGACGCTTACTCCCTGGAAGGAAAGTTATGACCAACCTAGACAGCATATTAAAAAGCAGAGACATTACTTTGCCAGCAAAGGTCCGTCTGGTCAAGGCTATGGTTTTCCCAGTAGTCATGTATGGATGTGAGAGTTGGACTATAAAGAAAGCTGAAAGTGAAAGTGAAGTCGCTCAGTGGTGTCCAACTCTTTATGATCCCCTGGACTCTAGCCCAGAACGCTCCTCCATCCATGGGATTCTCCAGGCAAGAATACTGGAGTGGGTTGCCATTCCTTCTCCAGGGGATCGAACCCAGCTCGCCTACATTGCAGGCAGACGTTTTAACCTCTGAGCCACCAGGGAAGCCACATAAAGAAAGCTGAGCACCGAAGAATTGATGCTTTTGAACTGTGGTGTTGAAGAAGACTCTTGAGAGTCCCTTGGACTGCAAGGAGATTCAACCAGCCCATCCTAAAGGAGATCAGTCCTCAATATTCATTGGAAGGACTGGTGTTGAAGCTGACACTCCAGTACTTTGGCCACCTGATGTAAAGAGCTGACTCATTTGAAAAGACCCTGATGCTAGGAAAGACTGAGGGCAGGAGGAGAAGCGGATGAGAGAGGATGAGATGATTGGATGGCATCACCGACTCAATGGACATGAGTTTGGATAGATGCTGGGAGTTGGTGATGGACAGGGAGTCCTGGTGTGCTGCGGTTCATGGGGTCCCAAAGAGTCAGACATGACTAAGCAACTGAACTGAACTGAAACTTGTTAAGTGAAGGTTTAATGAATATTGTCTGTCTCTAGTCCCTAGCACCAAAAATGAGGAAGAGGATGGAAGGCAAGAAAACCTGAAAAATTTCAAATAAACATAACATTTTTTCACATACACTACGTGTTCATTGTTGGAAAAAACATTTTAAACCAGATAAGTAAAAATAAGAAAGCTGAAAGCATTCATCATCCTGTCCCCAGTCAATTATCATTAACCCATCCAGATTTTTATCTGTGTCTACATCTCTCATGGATTCCCAGGTGGCTCAGTGGTAAAGAATTTGCCTGCCAATGCAGGAGATGCTGGTTTGATTCCTGGGTTGAAAAGAACCCCTGGAGAAGGAAATGACAACTCACTCCAGTATTCTTGCCTGGGAAATTCCATGGACAGAGGAGCCTGGCAGACTCCGCTACAGTCCTTGAGGTCACAAAAGGGTCAGACACAGCTTAGCAACTAAACAAAACATCTTTCATATATATATATGTATATATATGTATATACATATATATGTATGTGTATATATACTTTAACAAAAAATCAATGCCCTTAATGTTTTATAATTTGCTTTTAAAAAATACAATAAACCATGAACATCTTACTATGTAATATTACATTTTGTAATCATTTAAGTGACTGTCTAACAGTTTAGCTTGTAGCTGTACCAGGAGGCCCTGCTTTACCAATTCCCTATTGCTGGACATTAGGTTCTTTCCAACTTTTCACTATTATTTATAAAAACATAGCTAAGAATGTCTTTATCACTAAATCTTTATGCTTGTTATTTCCTCATACAAGTGAAAATATTATCATGATTAAACATTGCCAGTATTTATCGAATGCCCTCACTATGCCAGGATGTTTAACATTACTTTATTTAATCCTCCCTCAAACCCTGTTATTACTAGATGAAGAAACAATTTAGAAGATAATGAGTAATTTGCCTGAGAGAAACTGCTGTTAGTCACGTCTTTACTGTTTTTGATACATATTGCCAAAACATCTTCTGAAAACACACTTTGGAGTGCTTCAGGGAATAACTAGGAACCTGCTTCGTCAGGTAAACCCTCTATTAAGGGAGATACTACACAGTCTCCTTTTGTAAATGATTCCCATATTTTATTGACTGGTCAACAATTTGTTTTTCCCTTATGTTTACCCAGAACCTTTGCGATAGTTTTATCATCTTGTACTTCCTGGCTGTGTTTTTTGACTTGCTCTCTAAATGAACCACACTCCAGAGAGGCAGAGTTCTAAAGTTCTAAATAATTTAGGACTCCTGGGTTCAGAGTCCTAAACCACAGACTTGCCTGAGTTCGTCTCCTTTCCTGAGGTAGGGTCCTCAGGCATACAGGTTCACTCACCTTAGCCTTGGGGTCCTTATGAAATAACAAAGATAGTATTGACCTAACTCATCTCCTAGGTTATAATGGGAGGAGAAAATGGAATTGAGAGAGCTTTGCAAGCTGGAAAGAACAATGGAAGGTATTGTTAACAGTACCAACATCATCTTCCTTATCACGAACCTTAAATCTATTGTGCTAAGTCGTTTCAGTCATGTCTGACCCTTTGCATCCCCATGGACTGAAACTCATCAGACTTCTCTATCTATGGGATTCTCCAGGCAAGAATACTGGAGTGGGTTGCCATTTCCTCTTCTAGGGGATCTTCCCAGCCTAGAGATCAAACCCGCATCTCTTATGTCTCCTGCATTGACAGGCAAGTTCTTTATCACTAGCACCACCAGTAAATCTATTACCTGGTTCTTTATTCAGGATTGAGCTGTTTTAATAAGTAAAAGTAATCAGAAATGAAAAAATAGGAGGAATTCCCTGGCGGCCCAGTGGTTAGGATTCCGTGCTTCCACTGCAGGAGGCACAAATTTGATCTCTGCTCAGGGAACTGAGACCCTTCAAGCCCTGCAGAAAGGCCCAAAAAAGAAAGAAAAAAAAAAAAAGAATGAGAGGAAAAAAAAGCATAAAAGAGGGAAAGGAAGATATGAAAAACAGAGGTCAGAAAGGAATGGACTGTGGCATTAGGAGACACTTAATAGAACACCCAGTAAGGAAGAGCAATTAATTGACATTCCAAACAAGCTGAATAAAACTGGATTATACATTCCAGTGCCTGCATTCAGAGGACAGTGCATTAGAGAAAGTACTTATGGGAAACCTAGCCAGACCTGTATAAACCTGTGGGCTGCAGCCATAACAACTTTGCATCTCATTTTCTTAATCTTTAAAATGAAGAAGTTGGATTATATACTTGGACCCTTTTAGTTCTGAATTCTACAACTATCAGAATTCTTTCTTCCCAAATTCCTTTGTCCTCAGGACTTTGAAATTTTCTTATCCTCTTTCTAAGACCCTGGAGTTTAAGAAAACTGAAATCTCACCCTCCAGGGAGAGAAGACTAGATTAACAGCTTCTGGTATCTGTTATTCCAGGTGTGGTCCAAGACATATTCGTCTTTCAGGCAACCACAACCCAGGCTTTACTGGAGATACTGTTCCTATTACCAGCACGGTCTAGTGAGTTTGGGAAAATCCACTTCACAGAGTGGAATTTTTAAATTTAATGTCTGCTTGGTAATCAGTCATTTCCAATGAAAAGAAAAAAAAGAGGTTAATTTAATAATAAAGCAGAAGATTAAAGTTAGCGTCTGAGTCAGGAAGAATTCTAAAGCAAGCACAAAGAGAAAGGAAAATGGGTAACTGATATTAAGCATGATACGTCAGAAAGAAATTTGAATGGTTTCTAAATGGAATTATTTTCTCACTTAATTTCTTAAAGATGCATTTCCCATCCCTTCCCCCAGGATGGATAGGAGACTAATGGCTTCCCTCCCCTCCCTTGTTTATATCTGAGAATGTCATTTCACTGCCAAATTATTCTAACATTATTACTTGGCCTTTAAAAGGCAAAGTGGGATGTTTCTATGAATTGAGACTGTAAAAATGCAAATGCAAGTTTACAAAGCTGTTGGTGGTGGGGAGGGGAACTGAGCCCAGAAGAGTGGGTCCTGAGGTTCAGACTGGTTTTCCCATTCTGTTGGAATCAACAAAAGTGGTTCCGCCTGGGTATCTCAGATTCTTTGCACAGAAAATTGGAGCCTATTCTCTTGAAGTCTATCATGTTAGATTGAAAAGCTTTGTCTTAAATAATTTAAACAAGAAGTTGGGCAATGATTCCTGTGAAGAAATCCAATTCCTGGAACCAAATGGACGAGAAAATGTTTAGAAACTGATAGATGGCTACGTGTCTTGTAAGAGGTACTTTGGAAAGAAATTTATTGGAAACCATGGGAACGAAATAAAGATGATTGGAGTGGATGGTCTCCATTACAGAGGCTGACCTGGATTTTATGGGGTTACCCTGAAGATTTCTACTGTGGGGAAATACCCTGGAAGTGGCTGGGCCAACCTCGTCATCACTGGAGGCACGCAGAAGAAAGGCAGGATTGACTGTATCTGTCTTTGGTGAACACTCTGGAAAGAGTCACAGAGCTGGGATCAGGCCAGCCTCACGTGCCCTCACTTTGCAGAAACCGGGGGAAAAAAGATGGTAGTTAGGAAGAACAGAGGTGTCCTGGGAACCCAACTGGAGGGGACAAAGGAAGGAGAAGTATAGTTAAGTCCAGCACATCAGTTACAACAGTCCTGCTCTGTGTAAGTCTGAGCTTCAGGGTCTCTCTCAGCCTCCCCAACAAGGGGAATAAACAATTACCCCTTCAGCTTGCCCTGAAATCCCCGTCTATCTCCCTAAGAGCAAAAATGCAGATCCTGGTACAAAAGCAAATGAGTAGTTCTTGGGAATGTTGGAATAAATTAAACCTTAATTACTCATGAGTAGTCCTGGAAAAGAGTAGTCCTGGAAAATCTGTATTTACCAGAAGCTATCCTTTTTTGCATGAATTCTGATGAAATAGGTATAGTTATTTCCACAGCAACAGTGGAGAAAATGCGATGGGAAATGCTTGCAAAGGGTGTCATTCATTAATGTAATTAACAAGTGTTTATTGCAGCAACATGGATTGGATGGACCTAGAGAGTGAAGTAAGTCAGTCAAAGACAAATACCATATGATATCACTTATATGTGGAATCTAAAAAAAAAAAAAAATATTGGTACAAATGAACTTATTTACAAAACAGAAACAGATTCATAGACTTAGAAAACAAACTTATGGTTACCGAAAGGGAAGAGGGGGGTAGGAATTAACATATACACAGTGCTATATGTACAATAGCTAGTCAACAAGGACCTACTATATAGCACAAGGAACTCTACTCAACATTCTGTAATAACCTACATGAGAAAAGAATCTGAAAAAAACTAGATTTATGTGTATGTATAACTGAACCACTTTTCTGTGTACCTGAAAGTAGCGTAACACTGCAAATCAACTATACTTCAATAAAAAATAAAAATTATTTGCTGCACAGCAGAAACTAACAGAACATTGTAAAGCAACTCTACGCCAATAAAAACTAATTAATAATTTTTAAAAGTTTTTACAAACAAATGTTTACTGAGCACCCTCTCTGTGCAAAGTCCTAGACTTGAAGTGGAGACCTTCAAAGAAGCTTAAGACCACATCACTGCCCTCAGGGTCTGATAGCACAACTTGAGACCTAAGTAAGTCCTAACCTGTAGAAAAGAGAACACTTACCAGAAGGCAAGACATGATGCTCAGTGAAAAGTAAAATTGATTCTAAGTGATTCAAGAAGTCAGAGGAGAGAGTAGAGCTTTGAAGAGGCTCAAAGCTACCCCAAGAAGGGTCAAGAAGCACAGACAATGCAAAAGAGGATGTTGGGACTGGGGCCAGGAAGGAACCCTGACAGTGGGTAGCTAGAGGATAAAGACACACAACACAGGAAAATGAAACTTGGAGCAAGGAGCTCCACAAGAGGATTCACAGCTGGGAATCAGGCCAGCACAACCCAGCCACCATGCCTAGTGAGGCAGTCTGGTAAAGCAGAAACAGCGGGCTTGTTATCAGGACAGCCGCGAGTCAGATTAATAGCTGTCTTGTGTTGGGTTCAAGGCAGTGCCATGATGCCCTTGTTTGTAATTTTGGGATAAAACCTCTATCTCATGGGATAAGAGACATAACCGTGAGCCTGACTCATGGTAATATCATCACATGAGCTCAGTTCCTTTCCCTGACATTCAGATCCTTACACACACAGACACACACACACACACACACACACACACACACACACCCTTCCCCAAGAAGCTAGGAAGAGAAAGGACATTCATCATAGGTTCCTGTCTAACTTGATCTATAACTCAGTGCTGTAAACTGTCTTTGGAAGAGTGAAATGAGGACTCTTAATGTATAGGGTTAGAACATCTTTTAGGTTGTTTAAAGAAAACCCACTATTGGGAGTAACATAGAAAACAGACATTTTATGTGTACCTGGAACGGAGGACATTCTCTATGTCTGAGTTGCTGCTGCTGCTGCTGCTAAGTCGCTCCAGTCGTGTCCGGCTCTGTTAGCACTCTACAAATGAGAGTATTGTTAGCAAATTAAGATCTGTGTAGCTGTGGTCTCTGTCTTCCCTCACCCTCAATATTCCATTTAGTCTAATAACTGCAACAGCATTGATTATTTCTTAGAGTTGAGTTCTAGTAATTCCTCCTCCAAGTCTAGCAATTTCCCCTCATTCTTGATCATTATTACCCAAAAGCAGTGATGCTTTTAAGAGGCATTCTCCTCCATACAGTTAGGGTTCTCAAACAAATCTGCATTCTTATTTGTTTCCATGGACAGATCCTAAAGCTCAGATGAAAGGGAGATGGTGATGTTGAAGAAGAAGAAAATTTCATGGCTATACACCCATATGAAAGTACTGAGCACTGTACTTAGGTTTTATGTCTCAGACACAAGATTTGTGGACTAAGAACTGGTTTCTGTCCCCTGAGCTTTTTGGCATCCTCCTTTTATACCATTGGCTTCCCTGGTGGCTCAGACGGTAAAGCGTCTGCCTGCAAAGCAGCAGATCCAGGTTCGATTCCTGGGTCGGGAAGATCCCCTGGAGAAGGAAATAGCAGTCCACTCCAGCACTCTTGCCTGGAAAATCCCATGGATGGAGGAGCCTGCTAGTCTATAGTCCATGAGGTCTCAAAGAGTTACCATTTAGCTATTCTGGAAAAGATCATTGTCAATAAGAACTAAAATGTTTGACCTCAGGGTTCTAGCACATAACATTTAGAATATGCAGTAAGGATTAATTTCAACAGACTTCATGTCACAGGCTCAGGTATGCTAAAGTAGTTCAAAACTTTGCCCCTCTTAGAATTCTGCCTACAGTTTCGATAAACTGCTCTAAGAACTCAGATCGATTATCCAAAGAGCTACATATCTTTTCATAGGACGATAGCACACATTTTCCTCCACTCTGCTTTTAAATAAAAATAGAACTTAAAAGTTAAATTTTAATAGCATGTCAGAAAAAATGTAGAAAACTTGGAAAAGGGAAAAAAATACTAAATATTCTTCCAATGAAATATTTCATAGTGGACCTTTTTGAGTTATTCAATGCCATAGGATCTGTGACTTCCATTGTCTTTGAGCCACTTTACAACTTTATAAATTACAGAAAACTGACAGCAATGCAAGTGAATCTTGTTACTAAAGATGTAAGTGAAAACTGTCCAGTGGAAATTCATTCAGTTTCTCCCTAGTGGAAGACACCGGTTTTGGATTTATTAGAAAATCCACTTCAGTATTACTGATTGCCTATTTAAATGTCTGCTCTATGGAGTTTTCTTTGAACTGGTTGTGACATCTTACTGGTTTACTCATTAATCGATGACTTACGTAAAATGTTTGACATGTGTTCACTTTACAGTTTTAAGAGAGTCATAATTTTACCATTTTGAAATGCTTTATCACTGGAAAGGGATAAAAATTATTGATAGCTAGTTCTGTACTTTAAAGAATGAGCAAAAAATTAGAGCGTGACTTCTTTAATACATGTCAGTGGATAGATTTACTGATGATAATTCTTATCAAGTCCTCCCAAAGAACTGTAAAATCCCTCTCAGTGTATTTCCATCTGGTTATTTTCCTCAAAAAAATCTATCAGTTCAATTTTTTCCCTAAAGAAAAAATTCACCTGGACCATCCTTTCTCCACTTCTACTGAGAGTGATTTATTCCACTGTGGTCCTGAGATTTTCCTTTCGATTCCCATATTTCTGGTCCCAAGTTTTCCTCTTACTTTGTTTAACCTCTTATTTTTGAGAGGCATATCCTACAGTATCATTTGAGAAAGAATTTACAGGGAATAAATTTCTCGACACATTGCTAGCCTTAAAACACAGATGTATTCAACTGTTACCCCTGTTTTGCTAGTTTGACTGGGTATAGAACACAGCTCCCCCGCTATGTACAGAAATAAGTGTAATTATTTCTTTAAAATTGTGAATGTTTTTCCATTGTTTTTTTTTTTTTGCCTCCTATTTGTATACTGAGAAGATAAATACCATTCTTATTCTTCTAGAAATGATCTAGAAGATAACTTTTCCTCCTGTGAACATTTCAGTTGTTTCTCTTTATTTCCATTTATGGATATTTCATGATGAAGCATATTGGTATGAATCACCTTTTTTTCTTTCATTGTACTGGGGCCTTGGTGTATTTTTTCTGTCAAAAAAGCTCAAATTCTACTCTTGTGAAATGTTTACTTGTGTTACTATTACTGATATTTTGATACTCTTCTCCCTGCCATCATATTTTTTTTTAAATTTCTATTTCTGGAATTCTTTTTATCTACTAGGTTGATTGCCCAAGATTCTTAATTTTTCTCTGTTTTTCAGGGCTTCTTTTACTCTTTGTTCTACATTCAAGAATATTTTTTCTAACTTTATTTTCAAACTTTTCTTTATTTTCCTTCTCTCATATTTTAAATTTCTAAGAATTCTTCTCATCTTGAACTGCTCCTTTCACCAGGATGTTGGTCTTTATTGTTGTTTGGTTAAGAGTATCCTACTGTTATAGTTTTCCTATGAGTTTGCATGTTTGTCTGTGTTTCTAAATCAGAACTAATTACTAAAATTTATTAACTGTCTTTAGGCCATGAAGATTTTTTCCTTTGATTGATATTAGTACAGTGCATTATGATAATATATGTCAAATACTTAGCTTTCAAGATAAACTTAATTTGCTGTATTTTAATGTCTTGTTGAATTATATGTTTTTAATATTTAATACAATATTTTTCAGCTTTATTCTTAAGTGAGATTGGATGTTAGGTTTCTTCTTTAGTGCTATCTTTGTAAGATTTTGATACAACGTTTTGGTTTTCTAAAAATAATTTGAAATCTTTGTTTATTTCTCTGTGCTCTGCAACAAGTTAAATAGCACTGGAATTATCTGTTACTTAAAAATTTGAAGCAACTCATCCATGAAGCAATCTAGGCTGTATTTTCAGTAGTGGCCAGTGGGTACAGAAGTCAAGGAGGTGGGTGGTAGATCTTTAATAATCTTTTCCATTTCTTTTGTGGTGGTTGTTCTCTTTCATATCTTTGTATCTTCTGAAATTAATTCTGTTACTTAGAAAATGATCTCATTCAAGTCTCCAAATACATTTAAAGACATATTTAATAGTGCTTTAATATTAAATATTTCAAGAAAAACATCTACTTTTGCTTCAGTGACTACACTAAAGCCCTTGACTGTGTGGATCACAACAAATTGTAGAAAATTCTTAAAGAGATGGGAATTCCAGATCAAGGTCTTTTCCAACGAGTCAGCTCTTTGCATCAAGTAGTCAAAGGTAGGTCAAGAAGCAACAGTTAGAACCAGACATGGAACAACGGACTGGTTCAAAATTGGGAAAGGAGTACATCAAGGCTGTATATTGTCACCCTGTTTATTTGACTTATATGCAGAGTGCATCATGCGAAATTGCCATGCTGGATGAAGCACAAGCTGGAATCAAGATTGCCAGGAGAAATATCAATAACCTCAGATTCACAGATGACACCACCCTTATGGCAGAAAGCAAAGAGGAATTAAAAAGCCTCTTGATAAAACTGAAAGAGGAGAGTGAAAAAAGACGACTTAAAACTCAACATTCAAAAGCAAAGGTCATTGCATCCAGTCCCATCACTCCTGGCAA
Organism: Ovis canadensis; assembly: GCF_042477335.2. Taxonomy (NCBI): domain Eukaryota; kingdom Metazoa; phylum Chordata; class Mammalia; order Artiodactyla; family Bovidae; genus Ovis; species Ovis canadensis. The sequence continues at coordinate 35,362,088 of NC_091264.1, forward strand.
ATAGATGAGAAAACAACAGAAAAAGTGACAGACTTTATTTTCTTGGGCTTCAAAATTCCTGCGGATGGTGACTGCAGCCATGAAATTAAAAGACGCTTGCTCCTTCGAAGAAAAGCTATGACAAATCTAGACCGCATATTAAAAAGCAGAGACATCACTTTGCTGACAAAGGTCCATATAGCCAAAACTATGGTTTTTTCAGTAGTCATGTATGGACATGAGAGTTGGACCACGAGGAAACCTGAGTGCCAAAAAATTGATGCTTTTGAACTGTGGTTTTGGAGAAAACTCTTGAGAGTCCCATGGACTGCAAGGAGATCTAACCAGTCAGTCCTAAAGAAAATCAATCTTAAATGTTCATTGGAAGGACTGATGCTGAGGCTGAAGCTCCAAGACTTTGGCTACTTGATGCAAAGAGCTGACTCGTTGCAAAAAACCCTGATGCTGGGAAAGACTGAAGACAAGGAGAAGGGTATGACAGAGGATGAGATGGTTGAATGGCATCACCAGCTCAATGGACATGAGTTTAAACAAGCTTGGGAGATGCTGAAGGGCAGGGAAGCCTGGTCTGCAGTCCATGGGGTCACATACAACTGAGTAACTGAACAAGAACAACAAATATCTTCAGAATGTGTTTTTTTCTAATTTCTCTTTTATAATTATATTCATGATTGGTGATGGTTTTTCCTTTTGTCTTCTTCATTAAGCTGGGTTGGGGTTAGCACATGGTTAAGATGAAATGGGCTCCCTTGTAAGAATACCTCGATTCAAATACTGTCTCAATTACTACTTGTCCTTAGCGTCTGCATCTATAAATGAGTGTATCCATTAGAGCAAATTAGGTTATGTCATGGAAACAACCTCACCAACATCTCCCTGACTCGCCCTCCACTGTTCCCCATGTTCACTGCAGGTCATGCTCATCCTTTCATTGTGTCGCTTTCTCTGTAGGACCCCAGCTAGCAGAGCTGCCTCTTTTTGGAATCTTGCCTGACTCTTAGCAGAGAAGGGAAAGAAAAGAACACAGAGGCTCAGATGCCGGTTCTTAAAACTTCTGTTCAGAAGTGATATATTACACCACTTCTGCTTAGATTTCACTGGCAAAAGCAAGGCATGGCCAAGCCTGCATCAACGAGGCAGATCAGTTTAATCCTTTCCAAGGAGGGACATCAAATATCTTGAGGGATTCTACAGTCTCCTGGGGTAGATGATATTAATAAATTTGTTGGATCAGTCCACACAACTTCCTATGCAGATGCCTAAGCATAGTAAGGACTTCTCAGGTGGCACTATCCACCTGCTAATGTGGGAGACCCAGGAGACTTGGGTTCAAACCCTGGGTTGGGAAGATCCCCTGAAGAAAAATAGTGGCAACCCACTCCAGTATTCTCGCCTGGAAAATCCCATGGACAGAGGAACCTGGTGGCTACAGTCCCAACTGAGCATGCATGCACATATGCAACCATAGTAAAGACTCACTAAATGTTTCAATTCATCAAATATCACAGAACACCTCTTATAGCCTATGCACGATGCCAGGGATAGACTGTAAGTACAGGGGTTCTCAGTTACAAATTTATCCTAGCCAATTCAATCTGAAGAATTGAATGATTTATCTGTATTATCTGTTTCTCAGAATCTGCAGGACAGCCAGAGAATTTGACTTTCAGACTGTCAAGGCATGAACAATCCGCAGTCCAAATGCAAACCTACTTCAGGCAGAGCTCACAGCCCCATGACGACATGAGCACAGACTGGTCCCACATGGCTGAATGTCAGATGCCAGAACCTTCACCACTCCTGTCTTTTAAACACTTGAGGCCTTCATCACCATCCTGGCTAAGATGTGTGTTCCTCACGGATCCTGCTTCTTCATACTGGTGCTTCTCAATCAGCTTCAAGCAGGCTAGTGTGAGTGGCAGAGCCTGGACCACTTGCCTGAACTCAAGTCGAAAGGGAAGATATGTGACTTCTGCCTGCTTTCTTCAAGATGTAAGACTCACAATGAAGAAAACTGGCCAAATTTTAAAAGGCAGTTTGAACATACCCAGTGACTACACCCATGATAAGCATCTACCTCCTACTGTAAGGGAAAAGGCCCTTACTCTTGTGGAGCTTTGTAGTTCAATAGAGATACTGATATTAATCAGAATTTTATCAGATATGAGTGTATAAGGGACTATACACAGTTCTGTGAGGGCTGAGAATGTTCAGGCCTAGGCAGATGGTCAAATGTTCCCTGAGGAAGTGTTAATTGAGTTGAGCTCTGAAGAAAGTGTAGGATGGGGGCATTTATCCGACTCAAAGTGAGAAAAAAGCATAAGAGGCAGAGGGGAGGATTTGAGCAAAGACCCTTCTCAGGAAGGAGCCAGGAACCTCAGGAGGGACTAAAAGAGAAGTCCCCAGGTCAAGTGGGTGGAAATCTGGCGGTAAGAACACTAGAGAAGGGGCTTCCCCGGCAGTCCAGTGGTTAAGACTGCATTGCAGTACGGAGGGTATGGGTAAGAGCTGAGGTCCCACGGGCCACAAGGTAGAGCTTAAAAAAAAAACCAATTTAACTATATCTATCTGTCTGTCTATATAAAGAAGACTGGAGAGGTGGGCAGGACTACCCCCTTTAGACTCCCATGCAGAGCTCTGAGATTCTCTCCTTGTTGGGGGTGGGAGAGGAAGTAGGGGAGACCATGAGGAGGGCATTATCCCCACCACTTGTGAGTCACTTCGTGAACAGGAGACAGGAGCCTGTATAATTGTAAACTTTCCCCAGGGGCTCTCGTGCACAGTCAGGATTCAGACCCGTCAGTCTGGCCTCATACTTCAAGTGACTTTTCCAAGGGTATCAGTAAGGCCAGTGGGAGAGAAGGAGTGATTGTTCTTTAAATACATATCATTTGCCAAGCGCTGTGCCTCGGCACTACAGAAATGACCTCACAGGTGGGTGTATTTGCATCTAGGAGGGAATTCATTCTCAACATGGTTAAGTAGCTTGCTCAAGGTCATTCAGGTAATAAGGAACAGGAACAAACTTTGGGTTTTTTCTTTTAATATAAATTTCTTTATTTTAATTGGAGGCTAATTACTTTACAATATTGTATTGGTTTAGGAACAAACTTTGTGCTCACAGCTCTCTGGTTCCAGACCCCACAGTCTTCCCAAGATAGTGTGTGGCCAATGCATGTTGGGGGAATGAGGCTCCAGGCCAGTGATTCCCCAAGTAAGGTCCTCAGACCAGCCATATCAGTGAAGTATATTCAATATCCTGTGATAAACCATAATGGAAAAGAATATGAAAAAGAATGTCTATATATGTATAACTGAATCACTTTGCTGGACAGCAGAAATTCACACATTGTAAATCAATTATACTTCAGCAAAATTTTTTAAAAAGAAACACTATAGCTTCTCAGGCTCCACTCCAGACCTACTGAATCAGATCCTCTGAGGGTGGGCCCAGGGAGTTTACCCGAGTCTTAGTCACTCATCCAGGTGAGTCTGAAATACACCAAAGTTTGAGAACCAGTGCATAAGGCCAGTCATTCTCAAGGTTATTTGATGAAGGGCTTCTAAACCTACGTTTACTACTTTTCATGCCTCTCTTCTCCTTCAAACAGGAAAAGCTGTTTTAATGGGGCTTTCTAGAAAGAACTTCCCATTGCTTCCAAGATCCTGCTGTCAGCAGCAGTCCAGTGAGGCCACACCACTCCATACAGAACTGGTGTTTTCACAGATGCTATTGCTCTGCTCTAAAAATAGTCCAACGGGGCCTGCCTCAAGGGCCTGTGAGTAACAGCATATGCTTTCTCCCCTGCCCTGGAGAAAAAAGAGCAGATGAGGAAAAGAGAGACTTCCTGTCCTTTTGTATTTGTAAAAGGGGTGGGGAGTGGGGTGGGAAGAATTCTCACCTTCTTTCATAAAGGAAATCTGGCAAAAGGGGCTCTAACTAGGCACAGTTACCCCCAAGAAAGCAGGAATCCATCAATGGCTTGTGCAGTTCTTAGGAATATTAGCAGCTGAAACCTTGTTGGAAAGAACATGGTAAAAAGAACCAAATAATGCCATTCGCAAGAGACACAAGAGATGGGTTCAATCTCTGGGTCGGCAAGATCCCCTGGAGTAGGACAACTCCAGTATTCTTGCCTGGAAAATGTCATGGACAGTGGAGTCTGGCAGGCTACAGTCAGACACAACTGAGCAGCTGAGCACATAGGCAATGCTGTTTGCAGCAAGATGGATGGACTGTCATAGAGATTGTCAGATTGAGTGAAGTCAGACACAGAAAGACAAATATGGTAATGCTTATATGCGGAATCTTTTTTAAAAGGGTACAAATGAACTTATTTACAAAACAAAAAAGAATTATTCTTCACTGAAGTACGGTTGATTGACAATGCTGTGTTAGTTTCTGCTATACAGCAAAGTGACTGTTATACACATATATACATTCTTTTTTATACAGAATGTTCCATTACGGTTTTTCCTAGGATATTGAATATAGTTCCCTGTGCTCTTAAGCAGGACCTTTTTGTTTATCCATCCTAAATGTAACAGTTCACATCTACTAACCTTAAACTCCCAGTCCATCCCTCCTCCTCTCCCTTCTCCCTTTGGCAACCACAAGTCTGCCCTCCATGTCTGGGAGTCCATTTCTGTTTTGTAAATGGGTTCATTTGTGCCATATTTTAGATGTGACATGCAAGTGATATCATATTGTATTTCTTTTCCTTCTTCTGACTTACTTCACTTAGTATGACATCCCTAGTTGTATCCGCGTTGCTGCAAATGGCATTAGTTCTTTCTTTTTTAAGACTGAGGATATCCATACCACTTCTTCTTTACCGAACTTAAAACTTTTGACCCCCAAATTTATACCACAGTAAAATGAAACTTTTGAGCAAGACTTGCCTTCTTGGAGCACACACAATCTAATAAAATGCAGGTGAATGAGAATTTTGTCTTTTAAAGTCCAGAGTGTTTGTTTTTATTTTGGAGCATTTTGAAAAATGTCGATACTAGTTGCTTCTTCCTTAAGGATGCAACCTTCCTTATTTCATGCAGTCACTCACAAAAATTATTTCCTTAGCTGACAAGCCTAGAGATTCAGGCACAGACATATCTCATTCATCTTAATATATCTCACAGTGACATGACTAGCAAAATGCAACAGGAAAATAGCATTCAGTTTTGGATGGCCTTAAAACGTGGAGCAAAATGAAGCTAGCACAATCCTCACACTCTCAGGCCTGTCTTTGAGGCAGATTTTTTAGTGGCCTATAAATGAAAAGCCTGCAGCTAGAAAACACAGGGAATTCCAGAGTTCTGCCCCCAAAATTCCAAGTGTTATCCCTATTTGCATAAACCAGGGATTTTTAAAGCTACCACAACAACCCAATATTATGCACTGAATCCATTTCAAAGGTCTGTGAAGCAAATAGAGAAGGAAGCCTTGCTTTTTCCTTTTTTTTTTCAATTGAGTGATTCTAGGAATATGGAACATCATGGGAAATGCTGGGCTGGATGAAGCACAAGCTAGAATCAATATTGCTGGGAGAACTATCAATAACCTCAGATGTGTCCATGACACCACCCTTGTGGCAGAAGGTGAGGAAGAACTAAAGAGCCTCTTGATGAAAGTGAAACAGGAGAGTGAAAAAGTTGGTTTAAAACTCAACATTCAGAAAACTAAGATCATGGCATCTGGTCCCATCACTTCATGGCAAATAGATGAGAAAACAATGGAAATAGCAAGAGACTTTATTTCCTTGGGCTCCAAAATCACTGCAGATGGTGACTGCAGCCATGAAATCAAAAGACGCTTGCTTCTTGAAAGAAAAGCTATGACCAACCTAGACAGCATATTAAAAAGCAGAGACATTACTTTACCAACAAAGGTCTGTCTAGTCAGAGCTATGGTTTTTCCAGTAGTCATGTATGGATGTGACAGTTGGACTAGAAAGAAAGCTGAGCGCAGAAGAATTGATGCTTTTGAACTGCGGTGTTGGAGAAGACTCTTGAGAATCCCTTGGACTGAAAGGAGATCCAACCTGTCCATCCTAAAGGAAATCAGTCCTGAATATTCCTTGGAAGGACTGAAGTTGAAGCTGAAACTCCAATACTTTGTCCACATGATGCAAACAGCTGACTCATTTGAAAAGACCCCGATGCTGGGAAAGATTGAAGGTGGGAGGAGAAGGGGACGACAGAGGATGAGATGCTTGGATGGCTTCAGTGACTCGATGAGTTTGAGTGAGCTCTGGGAGTTGGTGATGGACAGGGAAGTCTGGTGTGCTACCGTCCGTAGGCTTACAAAAAGTCAGACATGACTGAGTGACTGAACTGAGGAATATGGAAGATGTTTCTGTTAAACAAACAAAAATACTAATGCTGATTCACTGCAGACCTAGAAAAGCAAAAAAGCAATTTTTTATTCCTGGTGATGAAATTCAGAGGGAGATGGAAAGAGAGAAGTATGCCACCTTTGGGATTATTGTGTTGTTTTTTCCCCCTTCATCTTTCTCACCTAGTCTTCAGTATGACAGATTCTTGGCAAACAATAGTGAAAACTGCTCTGCCACTGTATTTAGAAATTTGTGGCTATAAACTACCTGCTAGGTGGGTTTGAGGTCAACTGATGGGCAAAGGTGCTTCTTCTAAGTCCTTAGCAGCATGCCAAATGCTATAGAAAACTGAGATGTTTAAAAACTGGTCCAAGGACTTCCCTGGTGATCCAGTGGTTAAGAAACACCTTGCAATACAGGGAGCAAAGGTTTGATCCTGGTCAGGAAATGAAGATTCCTCAAGCCACAGAGCACTATTTGTACACCACAACTGATGAGCCCATGCACCACAACTAGAGTCTGTGCATCTCAAGGAGAGATCCTGCATGCTGCAACTAAGACCCCATGTAGCCAAACAAATATTTTTTAATGGTCCCTATGCTGAAAGAGTTCATATACTTTTATGGAAAAAGATGATCACAAATGAAGCAAGAGTGAGCCAATTAAGCATTAAATTCTTATACTTTCTGGCATGTAGTGCAAGTGCTTTAAGATTTCATAGAGAAGGAGAATTCATTAAATTCCTTAACCCGAATCTACCCCTTCCGCAAGGCCAACTCCAAGCTTTGAGGCTTTCATGCCAGGCCAGTTGGCACTTTGCTTTGGTATTAACCATAAAGACTTCAGCCATTCATCACTTACTAGCTTCCAGTCCAAATAAACAGACATGTATTAATAAACGACCACGTGCAAAGTACTTCCTGTCTTTTGAGGACACCGCAGTCACTGAGAAACCATTAGCGAAGAAAGCATTGAAGAAAGCATTCTTGAACGACACTTGCTTTCAGTCTTTGGATGCGGGCTGCTGCAGGAAGGAGCCGTGTGGCTTTGAGCAAAGCAATTCTCTTTAGCCAAGGTAAATATTCCAGAGCGCTGACAGCTGAGGGAATCCGCGTGCAGCACTCCCAGCAGGTAGAAGAAGCAGACCTTTAGTGCTGACGGGGAAACGAGGCAGGGCGTCCCTGCATACACTAGTCTTTCCTTTATATCACTGAAGTCCATGCCTTTCAGTTCTGGAAGCATCTCCTTTAGAATTCCAGGGAGGGTGGTGAGGGATGGAAAGATTCTTTTGAGGGAAACTCAGAAAAGGAATGTTAGCCCTGGGCACTGCAGCTGGTTTCAGGGTCAAAACTGAGGGTCGTGATCTCCTTTCTCTTCAGCCATTGTTCTACTTCCTGGTCAGCACTTCTGGGGTCATGGCATCACCCACGTCCTCACCCCTGAGGAATCTCAGCTCTAATCATCCCGCCTTTATCAGATTGTGGCTTCTGCACTCTTTCATCATCAAACAAGGGAAGTTTGAGAGGTGTCTAGGTGAATTACTTAGGTTTCTCCATTGTATAACAGAGGGGCTTCCCAGGTGGCTCAGTGGTAAAGAATCCACCTGCCAACCCAGGAGATGCAAGAGACACAGGCTCCATCTCTGGGTCAGGAAGATCCCCTGGAGTAGGAAATGGCAACCGACTCCAGTGTTCTTGCCTGGAAAATTCCTGGCAGGCTACCGTCCATGGCTTCCCTGGTGGCTCAGATGGTAAAGCGTCTGCCTGCAACGCGGGAGACCTGGGTTCAACTCCTGGGTCAGGAAGATCCCTTAGAGAAGGAAATGGCAATCCACTCCAGCACTCTTGCCTGGAAAATCCCATGGACGGAGGAGCCTGATAGGCTACAGTCCATGAGGTCGCAAAGAGTCGGACACAACTGAGCGACTTCACTCACAGTCCATGGGATCGCAGAGAGTTAGACATAACTGAGCACACACACACATTGTATAACAGAAGCCATATTTGATCCTAATATGAGGGTTAATTACCCCTTTGGGACTGCGACATGAGCTAGCATATACAGCCACTGACCCTTGAATCATGCTCAGGTTTCTCCCTCATTCATCAGACGGTTGTTAGGGATTCTCTGCATGGTCATCTGTGTGAGCTAAGAGAGAGGTCCTGTTGCAACAGTATGCCTCATCTCTTCTACCTGTACTACTTGCTGAGAAATCTTGCTTGTCAAGAAATCTTGACTATTTTGATTGCTCAGAAAAAATTGTTATTTTTCTATAGCACTGGCCCTGCTCATGCTCCATCCGTCTTGTATCTTACAGTCGATGGTTATTGGACCTATCAAGCTTTGCGACTCGGTGGGTCTAACAAGACTCTGACCATGATGGACAGTTCTGACTCCACGATCTTTGGTGTCTCCTGATCAGTCATTCCATCACTGCCTCACAGCACAGTAAAAAAAAAAATTTTTTTTAATTAAAAAATAATTTTTAAAAAGGAGATAGAAAGGGAAAGAATTTCAAGGATAACACTCATTTCCTTTGTTCCCCCAGGACATAATATTCTTTTTCTCTTACTACCCCGCTAGGGGAGCTGCAGTCCACAGGGTCGCAAAGAGTTGGACACGACTGATCGACTGAGCTTAACTGAACTGAGGGGAACAAGGTGACATTTCAGAGGCTTCCTTCCATCCAGTCTTCCCCATTACACTAGGTCAAGAACCAATGTTGAGCAATGTCAACCTATTACCAAATATATCTTCTCCAATTATACACTAGAGACTGGAAGAAAGACTCCGGACTGAGTCCACATGGTGGACATTGAGTGAACATTGTGCTTACCAAGAACTACCCAATTTCACTATCTTCAGAGTTACAAGAATTTCCCATATTTCCACATATGGCACCTGTGAGAATATTCTCTCCCACAAGAATACCTGCCAGCTCACCTCTGGTCTAAATATGGATAAGTGCACTGCTGTTTTGTGCCGGACACTGTCTGGTGGTCAGGGCAAATCCCCATTGCCAACTGAGTGGCAAGTGACCCAGATCCAAACTCTCACCTTAGATTTTGCTTCTCAAACCACTCTCAGCACCAACTGTCATGGGCTGAGTTCCCAGGAAGCAGATGGGAGACAGAGAGTAGAATGCAGGAAATCTATTCCAGATTGTTCCTGAGCATGACACCTGTGGAAGAAAAGAGTTCGGAAGCAAGACTGTGCAGAAGGAGAAGCTGGGCTAGAAGGCAGTTTTGACAAAGCATCTGTTGACCCGCTGGGCAGCTCAGAATCTGAGATGACCTGGAAGGCTGTGCAGAGTTGGGGTGAGGGGTTGGGCATTGCATCCACATCAACTAGACATTGGATACAGGCTGATTCAGGAAGAAGGTCTTCAATTTGAGCAAGGTAACCCTTCTTAAAAAACTGAGGGCTCTGTGGACATTGCTCCCTGAAGCTTGAGGAAGAGGGTCCTTTAGTGTTAACAAGGGACCTAGATGACACATTGCAGCATTCACACCAGCCACTTTCTTCATTGCATAAGGAGATGGGGTAACTAACGAGGTCCAAAAAGCTTTAGAGGACCAACTTTGAACAGTGGCAGTAGAAGGCCATGTGCCCAGAAAAGTACTGTTGGGTTAAAAAAAAAAAACCAAAAAACTGCAGATTAAATTGAAGAAAGCTTGCTGAGTCAGCAAGGTAAGCTGTAGGAAATGCACCATATGAAGATTCAGGAGACAAAGATTTCGACCTTCTCTTCCTCAGCTACTAAGTGATGGGTAAAGTCACTCTTTCTCTGTCCCTCAATTTCCTTATCAGAAAATGAAAGATATACCTAGAAGATAACACAGGAAAAAACCCGAATGACCTTGGGTACGGCGATGACTTTTTAGATACAACACCAAAGGCATAATCCAATGAGATACAATGGCACAATTATTAGAATGATGTGAATTCAAACCACTGACAACACCAAATGCTGCTTTGGAGAACATGGAGCAACGGGAACTCTCATTCATGGTTGGTGGGAATGCAAAATGATACGGCCACTGTGTAAGATAGTTTGATGGTTTCCTACAAAAGTAAACATACTCCTACTATACAATCTAGTAATTGTGCTCCTTGGTAATTTGCCAAGATGAGACCAAACAAGAACAAGAATTACTTAAAGCAAAATAGCCTGGAGTCTTGAGAGTGACAATGTGGAGCAGGTATAATGTGCAAGGGCCCAAATTTAGGTTGGAGGGGCATACAGAAGCTGGGTCATATTAAGCTTCCAAGGCCCTATTGAGGACGTTAGCTCAGAGCAATGGGAGGACATGGAGGAATTTTGAGCAGAGTACGGGGTGATTGCAGCTGCATGAGAAATCTTAGCTATTTTAAGTTTGCGATTCCAGTAGTAATTCAGCACTGGAATAAATTATCAACAGAGCTTGGGGGAACATTCTCCCAGAATAAATTAAGTAGACAGTTAAGGAAGATAAATAACTTCACATGGGAAAGTTGCAGAAGAGAGCACCAGGGGGCTACAAATGAGGTCAGAGTTGGGGGTGGGGGCAGGGCAGTTTAAACAAAGCAAAGATTTCAGGCTCTTGCCCCTGAGATTGAAGTATTCAAACAGGGAAAGGAAGGATAGACACTTTGGTTCTTTTGTCACAAGCCTAAGATCCATTTTGAAGGAATATAGGAGCATTTTCCTGTTGTATCTTAGGCTCACTAAGATGCAGGGTCAGTTCAGTTCAGTTCAGTCACTTAGTCGTGTCCGACTCTGCGACCCCATGAATCACAGCACACCAGGCCTCCTTGTCCATCACCAGGGTAATAAGACAATATTTCAACAGGGTAGAAATGATTATGATAGTCAAAAGAACTCACCCTGACATCCACCAAGACTTTTTTCAGAGACTCCTCCATCCACATCAATGAATGATCATTCCCCTGGAGCACCTTCTGTGCCCAAAGTGGGCAACTCATGAGAAAGAGAAATAGGAAAGAAGATAGTTTTCAACATATTCTCAGGAACTCTTTATTTTTCTATCCAGTCTCCCTAATCTCAAACTAAACTCTGTGTGACTTCTTTCCTTTTATTTCACAATTTCTGCCACTTCAGGACAAATAGTTTCACAGCTGGAGTGGGGAAACTTGTAAAATTCTTGGTAACAGTGGTCCATGATAATCATTTATAAGTACTTTCTAATTCCATATGTGAAGTGAAGTCACTCAGTCGTGTCCGACTCTTTGCGACCCCATGGACTACATGTAGCCTACCAGGCTCCTTTGTCCATGGGATTTTCCAGGCAATAGTACTGGAGTGGATTGCCATTTCCAATTGTACTTAGTAATAACATGAATGTCTACTGATGACATATTAAGTGCCTTGCTACTATAAATTTTATGTTTTATACATACAACTTTTAGAAAAGTATTGTCAGAAATAGTTACTGAATGAGAGACTGAGCAATAACTGGTAGTCATCATTAGGTAACCGAAAACTGACAAATCATGTGAATGGCTCAATTAGAGAATCAGTGAAAGAGAGTCCTACTAAGTTAAGAAAAAAAAACAAACCCTGATTGTACACTTTTATCAGAGAATAAATCTGGCTGAAAAAAAGGGCAATCCTCTAATAACCTGTATTGAGAGATCTCTAAGTTGGTTTGACACCTTGAAAATGCAAGTATATTCTGACTTTTCCATAATCATGGATTTTTTTAATCCCTGGACCACCATTTTCCTCTCTGCCTCATATCTTGAAATAGTGTAGGTTAACTTCAATTCCCAAGTGGATGACCCATCCAAAACGCTAATCTTCCCTTTACATGGCATCATTTATGAGGACTGAATAAGCTTAAGTCCAAAGAGCTTAGAACAGTACCTAGAACAAGAGGAAGTGTTACATAAAATTCCTTATTGTTGTATTTCTTTCAGCGCTCTTATAGAAAAATATGACTCTGGTCTAGAACATAATTCAGGTGTTCTTGGTTCCTTCGGCAAATATACTTGTACACCCACTTCCATTTCATTTTTATTTGGGGCCAAAATATTTGTTTTCCTATCATACTTTTCCAGATTTTCCAGTGGAAGTCCCCCATAGTGGAAGATCTAACTTCCATGAGTTCTGGGTCTACCGAAATCATCCATTATTGAAATAAGTCACACCTCCTTTCCCGTTCCTTTGGAAGGATAGTTCTACTCAATTGTTACCTGCTCATGATCACTACAACATCTTGTGAAGATCTGGACTTCACGTCTTGGAGCCAGGCCTGTACCTCATTTAGTGAACTTCATTTTCCCTGGAGTTCTGACGTTATAAATTGTCCAGTTGTGTTAGTCATTTCTACCTCCTCCCCTTCGATCACACTGCCATCTTGAAATCTGCCAATACTCAAGAGAGCTTACTCTGATCTTATTTAAGAAAATTGCTGGAAACTGTCCTTCTTTGTCAGGGTCAAATACGTGTTAGGCATTACTATTTGGGAATTAAAAGCATGTGTGACGGGCCTTGGAGTTTACCAACTAGAATTCCCTCCAAGCCAGGAGAGACTTGGAAAGGATAGCAGAGATTTAGATGAAATGACTTCTGCACTGATTATGTGAGCCACCAAGCACCATCTTTCATTTTTAATCTCCACCGGGCAGAAGTCATCAAAACAAGTCAATTTACAGGGCCTATGAGAAGATTGTGTCTCAAGCAGCCTGGATATATGGTTTATAGGCTTATTTGGAATGGGATATGGAGGTCTTACAACAGTGCCAAGAGACTTCCCTGGTGGTCCAGTGGCTAAGATTCACACTCCCAAGGCAGGGGCCCAGGTTCCATCCCTGGTTAGGGAACTAGATCCCACATGTTGCAACTAAGACCCAATGCAGGTAAATAAACAAGGCCAGAAGACAGCTTGCTCAGTCAGGAACTATAGCAGGTACTGGCATGGGTCAAAAACAGAACAGAAAGAAAGGTGGATGAGTAAGAAGAGTGGGAAACAAGAATCAGATAACAAGGGTTGGAGAGGGGTCACACACTGGACCATGCATGCCTTAGAATCATTGAATTTCAGAACTGAAAGTGACCTTAGAACCCGTCTAATTTAACCATCTCACTTTACAGTTAGGAAAATTTAGCTCACAGGGGTGAATGGATTTGTCCAAGGTCTTAGAGCTGTCAGCTGATGGAAAATCCACTTGAGGGAAATCAAATTTTTTGTTTATATCAAGAAGTTTGTGATAGCACGCAAAAATGCTTGCTATATTGAAAGTTAAAGTAGCATGATAATGTATTGTGACAAGATCATAATAAAATAAAATTAACTGAGAGTCAGTGTTGTTCCCCTGGTCAAGATACCATTATTACTATATGTAGGCTCTTCATCAGTAATGGCAGTTTTCTCTGGTACAAGGAATTAAAGGTGTTTTTTTTTTCTTCTGCTCTTCTGTGTTTTCATTATAATCACTTATTTCTTTCACAATGATTAAAAAAAATGGTTTACCCATTTGATTTACAGTTATTGGTCCCTGTTGAGTTTTTCAGAGGGTAACAGTAAGTTAGATAGTCTCAAATCTCGTTTTGCAATGTGGAAAACTTGTCAAACTTCTTTTGGTTGCTATTCTTAGGGAAGGACCATTTTAACATTATGTTTCACAAAGATTCTCAGATACCTTTTCCGCTCTCCAGTTTCCAAAGCACTAATACAACAGTGATCAATGAGACAGAACAAATTCCTATGAGAAATGTGTCCTTTCTATGTCAGTCATATTACAAACACAAACTTGGAGGGCAGGGATAAATTGGGGATTTGGGATTAACAGATACACACGGCTGCGGCTGCTGCTTGGTCACTTCAATCGTGTCTGACTCTGTATGACCCCATGGACTGCAGTCCACCAGGCTCCTCTGTCCATGGGATTCTCTAGGCAAGAATACTGGAGTGCATTGCCATTCCCTTCTCCAGAGGATCTTCCCGAGCCAGGAATCAAACCCGGGTCTCCTGCATTGCAGGCAAATTCTTTACCACTGAGGCACCAGGGAAGCCCCACTGTATATAAAATAGATAAGCAACAAGGACCTTCTGCATAGTACAGGGAATTATTGGAGGAGGAAATGGCAACTCACTCCAGGATTCTTGCCTGGGAAATCCCATGGACAGAAGAGCCTGGCAGGCTACAGTCCGTAGGGTTGCAAAAGACTCAGACACAACTTAGCAGCTAAACAACACAGGGAACTATACTCAATATCTTGTAATAAGCTATGATTGAAAATAATATGAAAAAGAGTGTATATATATATATATCTCTTAATCACTTTGCTGTGCACCTGGAACTAACACAACATTGAGATCAGCTATACTTCAAACTAAAGATATATTTTTTAAAACCACAAACCTAGGAGGATTCTGGGCTTCCCCGGTGGCTCAGATGGTAAAGAATCCACCTGCGATGTGGGAGACCTGGGTTCAATCCCTGGGTTGGGAAGAGCCCCTGGAGGAGTTCATGGCAACCCACTCCAGTATTCTTGCCTGGAGAATCCCCATGGACAGAGGAGTCTGGTGGGCTACAGTCCATGGGGTCACAAAGAGTCAAACATGACTGAGTGACTAAGCACAGCATAGTACAGGAAGATTCTAGAAAGACAGTGTGTTCGGTTCCAGACCACCATCATAGAATGAGTTACATGGATGTTTTTGGTCTCCCAGAGCATATACAAAAATTACTTTTACACTACACTGTAGTCTTTTGAGTGTACAATAATATTGTGTCTAAAAAAAAGTACATAGCTTAATTTTAAAATGTTATTGCTAAAAAAATACTAATCATCATGTGAGCATTCAAGTTGCAATCTTTTTGCAAATGTAACATCAGAGATGATGGATCACAGATTGCCATTACAAATATAATAATAATGAAAAAGTCTGAAATGTTGAGAGAATTACCAAAATGTGACACAGACAAGACATGAGCAAATGCTGTAGGAAAAACACCATCAGTAAACTGACGATGCAGAGTTGCCACAAATGTTCTGTTTGTAAAAAAAAAAAAAAAAAAAAATCTGTGAAGCACAATAAAGCAAAGTGCAGAAAAATGAGGTATGCTTGTAACAAAATATATATACTCTCTCTATATCATGTAGGATATAATGTATATTATATAATATAGCATAGTATATATAGTATAGTATGGAGCTTCCCAGATGGCACAGTGGTAAAGAATCTGCCTATTAATGCAAGAGACACAAGAGACTTGGATTTGATCCCTGGGTCAGGAAGATCCCCTAAAGTCAGAAATGGCAACCCACTCCAGTATTCTTGCCTGGAAAATTCCATGGACAGAGGAGCCAGGCGGGCTACAGTCCATGGGTTGCAAAGAGTCAAACGTGACTGAGCGACTGAGTGCAACATACAGAATATAGTATAATATAAAACAATCTGTATTATGTAGTATATAATACAAGAACTGTATATATTTTTTCTTGTTTTACTGAGATGTTGACATGTAACTACTTTCAAATACGCAGCACAATATTGTCATCTGTAGTTACTCTGTTGTATATAACATCTCCAGGATTTACCTTGTAACTGGAACTTTGTAACTTCTGACCACCTTCATTCATTTCTCCCACCCCTCACCCCCCGAGGCTGGCAACAAACAACCTGTCCTCTGTTTCCATGAGTTTGGGTTTTTCAGATTCCACATACAAGCAAGATCATGTGGTAGTGATCTTCCTCTGTCTGACTTATTTCACTTAGCATAGTGCCCTCAAGGGCAACAACCATCACAGTGCTCTTCCTCTCCCTTCCTTCTACCTGTTGCTAGAATTCTCATTGTCCTTTTGAGCCATCCAGTTGAAGGTGAGATCTAACTCCAGCTTTCAAGACAATCATGAAGCCTGTGAATGGAGTCTGTCTACCCACACTGACCCCTCCTTTACCCAGGAGGTGTCATGGTGATCCACCCTCTCTTCTCCGACAGAACCTTCCTCCTGTGCTGCCCATCAACTTCTCCAGCATCAGGGTCTGACTCTCTTAACATCCCTAAAACCAAGGGTTTCGTACATCACAGCAGACCATTCTGTATCTCTCCACTCCAACCCATGAACATTTCCATGGCAAGGTCCTGATAACAGAATTTTTGTTGTCATTTCATCGTTTGTTACACTGAGGCTGCTATTAACATGTCAGACAAAAAGAGCCATCATACGTCATTAGAGACATTTAGGGGCAAATTACTTGGTTTTAGGTTTCCCGGGTGGCACCAATGGTAAAGAACCTGCCTACCAATGCCAGAGATGCAAGAGCTGTGGGTTCAGTCCCTGGGTTGGGAAGATCCCCTGGAGAAGGAAATGGCAGCCCGCTCCAGTATTCTTGTCTGGAAAATCCTATAGACAGAGGAGCCTGGTGGGTTACAGTCCATGCGGTCACAAAGAGTCAGACGTGACTGAACTGCACACACATATGCTCTGTTTAGCAGAGTTACCCTGGATGTCAAAACAGGGAGTAGGTGTTAAGGCAGCAGGACTTAACTTTCTGTTTTTCTTCAGGTTCTTGCTGGTAACGTGTGATTATTCCTTTCATGTGGCTCTTGGCTATACCTGCTTGGTAGGGAAGAAAGAGTTGAGTTTGGAGACAGAACTGAATTCATTGCTAACTCACTTTGTGGCCCTGGTTCTTAATGTTTCTCAATGGGCCTCAGTTTTCTTATTTGAAAAATGGGAAAGGCAATATCTACTCTCTGAAATTGTAGCTTAAAGCACCTGGCATATAATAGAGGCTCAGAACATGATGACTCCTTGTTCTAAGACTCCATCCTTGCTGCCTCCTTCTGAAGCACAAAGGAGGCATGAGCACACAGGTTTGGGGGACCTTGGACCAACCAGGCATGGTGTCCACATTCAGAGGAACACCCTAGGGCGTGGTGACCCTCTTGTTTTCCTTTCCCCTAATCACTTCCCTCTCCAGCTTCCTGCCACTCACTCCACCCCGGGGTCACCACACAGCTTCCTGCCAGCATCCTCACCCCTCCCTGAGTCCTCTCAGGGCAAAAGTGTCAGCACTCCGTGTTGAGAAACAGAATTTT
The DNA here is from genome assembly GCF_042477335.2 of Ovis canadensis. Taxonomy (NCBI): domain Eukaryota; kingdom Metazoa; phylum Chordata; class Mammalia; order Artiodactyla; family Bovidae; genus Ovis; species Ovis canadensis. The sequence continues at coordinate 35,379,478 of NC_091264.1, forward strand.
GAAGCCCATCAGGTGCAGCCAATAGCCATAAAAAGCACTTGGTCTGGATCCATGTGTGGCAAACAAGGGGCACCAGCGGGTATGCAGGCAAAGAAACCTCCATTCCCCATTTCTTTTTTAATGTGTTCTATTTGCAGAATGCCATCCATAATTGCTTAATAGTTATATTCATGGACCAATCTCTTCCTGCCCCAGACTTCCTCACACTCAGGCTTTCAACTCTTGAGACTCCAGAACAATGAAGATTGATGTCCCCGGTTGCCGGGAGCCAGCGTGAGGAATTCCACCCGTGACAAGGTCATGCGGCAGAGCTCTGATGACAAGGCCAATCAGACCTCAGGTTTTCCCCCTGGAATTTCCTGAGCATCCACCCCCTAAAAATAAGAATCTGCCTGCTTTTCCACTCTTCCAATATTCTCTGGAAAAAGTCAAATCAGGGCTTTAGTCTTCTGCATTTGAAAGGGATGTTTCAGTTAAAACCCCTCTGATAGCTCTCTAGCTTGCCTAACAGGTTCCCCCGGACCTCTTACAGCTTGTGAATTGCTTACAGCCCCCCAACCACAAGAGACACAAAGCTTAAAGCATCTTAAAGATACAGAGCCTTTTCTAAAGAGTTAAAAATCATATTGGTAGAGGGTTTTCACTATTGACTCAATGATTGCTGCCAGGCCTCCATATTCTTTATCTTTTAGGCACCTTGGAGGATGTTAATCAATGTAAACGGGAAATGGGAAAAGATATATAGTAGTTTTGATGTTAGCAACACTAGACTTTTGAGTTAATTACTTTTCTTTTGTTATAAATCACTGTACTCCTTTCACTTGTTATAAACTGCTGTATCTTTGCTATGTAAGAATGTAACTTTATTTAGTGCTTTCTGAGACTGGCACCAGACTTTGGGAAGATCAGCACAAATAAGTCTTCTGGTTGACAAACCCTTATCAGAAAAAAGGCTGTAAAATGTTAATTGGCCCTTTTGGCCGGAAGATGATGTAAATTATCTAAGACTTGTGTATACAATTAAGTATGCAGAGAGAAAAGCCTGGTTTTGATAAGAGTCTGGGCTGCTAACGCTGCATAGCTTTGTGTTACCCATTGATCTCCATGTTTTATCAAAAGTATAAAAGGCCTTCTGAACAATAGAGGACGGGGCCCCGTGTCTCCTCTTTACTCTAATTTCAGGCTGAATTCCCATCTGGAGCGGGGCGGCTCACCATGTCTACTTACTTGTCGCGGCTTTTAAGATCCACGCGATGGGGAGCCCAAGGCAGGGCACCCCCCAATATTCAAGTGGGCGCCGGTGGCCCAACGTAGATGGTGCAAGCTCCTTGTCTGGAACTTTATTGGCCTTCCCCGTAAGCCAAGTTATTCAACCTTCTTTCTCCGCTTAATTTTCCTGCCACACTATTTCTTTCTAATCTAATCTTATATTAATAAGATAATATAGTTCTGCCTGGGTGATACTTAGCTGACCCCTCAGGCTGACTGAGGGCCTCTCATGCAAATGCCTCTACTGTGGAGGTCAGCACCATTTTTTTGTAAAGGCCCAGTTAGTGAATACCTTAGGCTTTGTGGACCAAGAGACAAAAATCAAAGAAATCATGTAGGTACTTATGCAGCCCTTTCAAAGGCAACTATATTTTACTTTTATTAATTTCAGTTTTTGTTTCTGAAAGTCCTGTTTGGGTGTCCAAGTGGCCTAGTCAGTTTCCATACTCTCTTATTCTTTTGTTTATTGGAGTATGTAGTCGCTTCACAACGTTGTGTTAGTCTCTGCTGTTCAATGAAGTGAATCACCTGTATGTATGCCTATACCCTCTCCCTTTTGAGCTTCCCTCCTCCCCTCTTTGCCCACAACAATCTCTTTCCTCATCTATTTGACTGCATCTTTTCTTTGGTAAGCATACTAAATATACTTCAATTTATTCCCTAATCAATAACCGAATAGTCAAAGTGGATGTCGGCCCCTGTCTGTTGTCTGTTTTTTCTGCTTGTCTCATGGGGACTTGTTTCCTCAAGTGCCCTGTGATTCTTTTTAATTGTGAATTCCAGTTCCATGGAATTTTAGATCTGGGCATCGGAAAGTTCTGTGATAAAGGTGATTCCTTCAATGAGGATTTGATTTATTTCTAGACTGAAAACCTTGGCTCACATTAACACTATAAACGGGGGTTTTTCAAACCACAGGGAAAGTGTGAATTTGGCTGCAAGCCTGCATAAAGGTTAACTGGTTATAAATTCTCAGCTTTTTCCTCCTGTTATCCAGCAGCTGTTGGAGCAAGCAAGTTTCTTTTCTATCCTCTTCAGTGGGGAAATGGAGTTGCAGAAATTCCAGGTTTCAGCTGTCACTGAAGAGATATCCTTTGAGGACAAGATACTTTATAAGAGGGTCTGTGATCTGACTTCTCAGAGTCCCTGGTCTTTGTCTCACGTAGGGCTGTGCAGATATTAAAACCAATAAAAACCAACTCTCTGGGTCACTTGAAGATAGAAAGATGCCCCCAGGGGAGCCTTCAGCTTAACCACTCCTCTCTCTGCTTCCTCATTTATTTGTTCATTTTGCCTCTTACTTTCCAATCAGCATACGATGACTTTTGAAATATTTTTAAAATATTTATTCAGAAATTATAGGTATGTTAAATAAGAAATTTTTTTCGATATCCAGGGCCCCTATGACCTCTGGTACATATCTTGAAAACTCTGTGTTGTGCTGTGTTTAGTTGTTTAATTATGTCTGGCTCTTTGCAACCCTATAGACTGTAGCCCGCCAGGCTCCTCTATCCATGGGGATTCTCCAGGCAAGAATGCTGTAGCAGGTAGCCTATCCCTTCTCCAGAAGGTCTTCCCGACCCAGGAATCAAACCAGCATCTCCTGTATTGCAGGTGGATTCTTTACCAGCTGAGCTACCAGGGAACCCCCTTTGAAAGCTCTAATCTCCCCAAAATATTATTTCAGTGGTACCAGCATTTCAGATGGTCCCTAGTGATGCCACCTGCTGGTATAATTCCCTTCCATATTGTATCAATGATGGTCTGCATTACCAGCAAAAAACTGCAGAGGTGATGCTTTCAGAAACTCAGTCATAAAAAGCACCATGCTTCCTATTCATGCCTTCTTTCTTCCATCACTTATTACAAGGGAAATAAGCTGCCTTGTTGTGAAAACATGTGGAGAGATCCTCAAAGCAGGGCTCTTGCCAACAGCCATGTGAGTGAGCTTAGAATCAGACCATTCAGGCCCAGGCAAGGCTTCAGATGACAGTATCTGGCCAATATCTTGATTACAAACTCATCCCATTGGTTCATGGCAAATAGATGGGGAAACAATGGAAACAGTGACAGATTTTATTCTCTTGGGCCCCAAAATCACTGCAGGTGGTGACTGTAGCCATGAAATTAAAAGATGCTTGCTCCTTGGAAGGAAAGCTATGACCAACCAGACAGAATATTAAAAAGTAGAAACATCACTTTGCCAACAAAGGACTGTCTAGTCAAAGCTATGGTTTTTCCAGTAGTCGTGTATGGATGTGAGAGTTGGACTAGAAAGACAGTTGAATGCCAAAGAATTGATGCTTTTGAATTGTCATGATAGAGAAGACTCTTGAGAGTCCCTTGGACTGTAAGGAAATCAAATGAGTCAATCCTAAAGGAAATCAGTCTGGAATATTCATTGGAAGGACTGATGCTGAAATGGAAGCTCCAAAACATTGGCTACCTGATGTGAAGAGCCAACTCATTGGAAAAGACTGTGATGCTGGGAAAGGCTGAAGTCAAAAGGAAAAGAGGGCGGCAGTGGATGAGATGGTTAGATGGCATCACTGACTCAGTGGACATGAATTTGAGCAAACTCAGGGAGATACTGGAGGACAGAGGAGCCTGGCATGCTGTAGTCCATGGGGTTGCAAAGAGTTGGACACAACTTCGTGGCTGAACAACAACAACAACAAAAAGTCTCCAGCCAAACCTACCCAGCAAAAGCAGCCCCTGAATTCCTGACCCTGAGGAACTATGTGAGATACAAGTTTGTTGCTTAAAGAGCAAAGTTTGAGGCGAATTTACTGCATAGTAATAAATACCATGAGTTCTGTCCTACTTGTGATTCCAAAAGTTTAGAAATATTTTATAGCAATATGTCCAGAAATTCTTCATTTCAATGTACCTCAGTTATGTGGGTGGGTTCATATAGTAATGGGCTTCCCTTGGGGCTCAGCTGGTAAAGAATCCACCTGCAATGCGGGAGACCTGGGTTCAATCTCTGGGTTGGGAAGATCCCCTGGAGAAAGGAAAGGCTACCCACTCCAGTATTCTAGCCTGGAGAATTCCGGGGTCGCAAAGAGTCAGACACGCCTGAGAGACTTTCACTTTCACTGCATTTTCATATAGTAATATCTAACCCCAGATTCTCTTATGTGGCTAACTAGTGCCCACTGGACGTGACACACATGAGACGCAGGATGGGGAAGTTCTGCGGAAGGAAGCCTTGAGCTCTGGAATGAAGACTCTGCTTCAGAAGGGCTCATTGTCTTTGGGTGCCGTGCAGGGGTGATGCTATGCAGTGACTGGGGTCGCTGAGGTGCAGCCTCTCCGCACACTGTCGCTCACATTATATTCTCAGCTTGCAATCCTGCCTGGTCTTCTCTGGTTTCCCCAGCCCTACCCAATCTTCACTCAACTCAAGTCTTATATGGTATAATCTTCTGTAGCTGTACCAGAAAAGGGTGATTGTCCACTCTCTCGGGAGCTCCTCTTGCTCTCACAGTCTACAGCACACGGATAGAACAGAGCTTGCACTGCCTACCTTCAAAGCTATATTCAAAATGTGCAACCATTTACGTAGCCCATATCCTAGAACCTGGCAGAGTAATCTGCACATAGAAGGTGCTCTATACAATGAGGCTGATGAAGGCCCACTTGGGAATGGTGTACCTCCCAAAAAAAGTCTATGACTCTTGAGTTGGTCAATGCATGTTTTATTCTCAGATTTCCCTTGTGGCCCAGTAGTTAGAAACTGCCTGCCAGGCCAGGGGACCCAGGTTTGATCCCTGGTCCAGGAAGATTCCACTTGCCGCAGGGCAACAGAATCCCTGAATGTCAGCTACTGAACCTGTACGCTAGGGCCCATGCTCCAGAACAAGAGAAACCACTGCAGTGAGAAGGGCAAGCACTAGAGAGTAGCCCCCAATCACCGAATCTAGAGAAAGCTTTCAGGCAGCAGTGAAGACCGAACATAACCAAAAACAAATAAATAAAGATTTTAGTCTCCTAGCTTCCTCACTGGTGAAAGGGGGACACACTTATAGAAAAGTAAAGAACTTTTCAAAGCCACAATGAACAGTTACAGAGTGCGCCATGCCCAGTTGCTAAGTCCTGTCTGACTCCTTGCAATCCCATGGACTATAGCCCACCAGGCTCCTCTGTCCATGGATTTTTCCAGCCAAGAATATTGGAGTGAGTTGCCATTTCCTATTCTAGGAGATCTTCCCAGTCCCGGGATGGAACCCTCATCTCCTGCATCTCCAGCATTGGCAGACAGATTCTTTACCACTGAGTCTGGTAAAGAGTGTGGTAATGTAAGCCTATTACAAGATGTAGGGTCCCTCTACAAAGGGACCCAGCTGAGGGGGATCTGGGGGCTTAAATCCAGCAAAGAGTCCTCTCCCCAAACCTTGTGCCAGCCCAGAGGAAGAGTCACATTTTTGCAATTCATCCACCTACAAGTTTCCTTTTGTAACTGTACACAGGGTGTTCACTGGATAGCAGGGCCCTGAGAACTCCACAGTATAGAGTGGCATGGTCTTACCAATCGTATCCTGCCCTGAAGTATAAACCAGTGGGCTCTACCCTTAGAAATCCCAGGATTGGCAAAGTGAAAGTGAGGTCACTAAGTCGTGTCCGACTCTTTGCGACCCCATGGACTGTAGCCTACCAGGCTCCTCTGTCCATGGGATTTTCCAGGTAAGAGTACTGGAGTGGGTTGCCATTTCCTTCTCCAGGATCGGCAAGGAGGCATCAAAGAACCAATCCAGGCAGGAAGCTGGTTCTGTTCCTTGCACAAATGGTAAAGAAGTGAGTGTTATTTGCTCTCTTCCCATTGTGACTAGCAACTAATATTCAGCTCAGACGGTAAAGAATCTGCCTGCAATGCCAGAGACCTGGGTTTGATCCCCGGGGTCGGGAAAATTCCCTGGAGAAGGAAATGGCAACCTGCTCCAGTATTCTTGCCTGGGAAATCCCATGAACAGAGGAGCCTCGCAGGCAACAGTCCATAGGGTTGAAAAGAGGCGACATGACTTAGCGAGTAACATTGTGACGGACCGTACCTGGCTATGACCTTGATTTGGGTGCTTTTCCCCTGGCCAGCACCCTTGAAAGTTGTCACACTACTCTCTCATGACTCCTGTGTAGTCTCTCTTTTTTGTTTGTTTTTACTGCTCATTTGTTTCCCCGTTAAACCAGTTTTGAGTGTTGATACTTAATACATCTGCTCTTAATAAACCCTACGGGGTGTTTCTATTTGTACCAACAGAAGAAAGTCAAATAAATGGACCTTACAACTGCTACTTGAATGAGCTGCTGATGAGCCCAGGGGCCTCTGGTTCTATAGCACGGGTGCTCCTTTCCACCCTCTTTTAAAAATCTTCCTGAATCCTGGTACTTCCCTGATGGTCCAATAGCTAGAATTCACACTCCCAGTGCAGGGGGCTGGGGTTCAATCCTTGGTCAGGGAATTAGATTTCACAAGCTGCAATGAAGACCCAGCAAAACCAAATAAATAATTAAATATTTTTGAAAGTCTTCCTGCATCCCATCAGCAGCCTCCTATGGCCAAGAGAAGATACTTGTTGTTGTTCAGTCACTGTTGTACCCAACTGTTTTGTGATTCCATGGACAGTATCTCACCAGGCTTCTCTGTCCACGGGATTCTCCTGGCAAGAATACTGGAGTAGGCCGCCATTTCCTTCTCCAGGGGATCTTCCCAACCAGGAATCGAACCTGCATCTCCTGCATTGGCAGGTGGGTTCTTTACCACTGAGCCACCTGGGAAGCCCCGAGAAGATACTCATATTCCCTTAAATTACCAGAGTATGCTCTTGATTATTGGCATGTAAATGAATTGACTCAACTTGTTCTCAACTTGTTTGTTTTCTTCTTGAGCAAAAACTCATTACAGGATGAAAATATTGAATATATGAAAAGGAAAGTGGACAAACTTCTGTTTCATTTATCTCATTGGAGCCAAATAGCTATTCTTTTTTGAAGGATAGCTCTTAAATTTTGGACTATATTTCCACTTCCCAGCACTATTATTGTGAAAATCAATATCTATCAACAACCCCAACATCCTCATTAGCAGATGCAAGGAAATTCTATGTACCAGGCACTGAAATGATTTCTGTGTATGCATATATCTTCCAGTCTTTACAACCACCATATGAGGCTTATTGCTGTTACAATTACTACTAGTACTGTTCTGTGCTTAGTCCCTCAGTCATGTCTGACTCTCTGTGACCTCTTGGACTGCAGCCTGCCAGGCTCCTCTGTCCATGGGAATTCTCCAGGCAAGAATATTATTATTTTACAAATGTAGAAATGAAGGTTCAGAGAAATTAACTTGCTCAAGGTCACAAACACACAGCTTGTAAGTGATACAGCAGGCACTCAGAACCCAGCAAGCCCACTCAATAGTCAACATTCCAGCAACATTTACTGAACACCTGCTAAACCCACCACGATTCTAGGCACCAGGTACACAGCGGTGATCAAAACAGGCTTGGTGCCTAGAAGAACTTACAGTTGAGTGGAGGAGATATATTAAACAAATAAACATGCCAATTGTGCTTAGAGAATGAATTTTCATGGAAATCACGAGTGCAAGATTGTGTTACGCCTCATTTAGCAATCTAAAAAGCCCTGAAATTCTCCAAAATGAAACTGGCTAAAGATCACAGTCCAAATAAGTAGGCCAATGGTACTGAAAGAAAGATTAGCTTCCAACTATGGATTGTTAATGGCACATGACAATTTTCTTGGCAGGGAAGACTTCCTAAGGTGACCTGAAGTCGAGAGAAAAGGGAGAAGTGAATATAACCAGAGAAATCCTTAGACTAAAATGGAAACAAAAAGAAGACAATTCTATTGGGCACAAGAAATGAATTGTACAGCCTCAGGCAGCTCCCATTCTGGCCTGGAGAAAGATGGAGTGAAAGAGTGAAGCTCACAGAGAAGAAACAAGTCTTTGAAAATGAGGTAACTTGCTGCGGAAGATTCAAAAAGAAAGCAGTGTAAAGTGAACTTAAGAAGTCAGGGGAAAATCACCAAAATACCTTTTCAAGAACTCTTCACACAGCAGGAGAGCAGGACATGCTGTTTCTTCCACCTCGGCACTTCTGAGCAGTTGCGTCCACATTTCCACAGTTCCACAGAACGTACTTATAGCTAGGATTGATCCCAGCAACGTGACAAATAATCCTTGACTACAAATCATAGAAAATGGGTTTCCCTGGTGCTTCAGTGGTAAAGAATCTACTTGCCAACACAGGAGACACAGGTTCGATCCTTGGCCCAGGAAGATTCCACGTGCCAAGTGGCAAGTCAGCCTGTGTGCCACAAATACTGAGCCCATAAGCCCTAGAGTCTGTGTTCCACAAGAAGAGAAACCACTCCAGTGAGAATCCCAGGCACTGCAACTAGAGAGTAGCCCCCGTTTATCACAACTAGAGAAAGCCTGTGTAGTGACAAAGATCTTAGCATAGCCAAAAATAAAGAAATAAAGAAACACTTTTTAATGTGCAAAATTTCAAGGCACAAAATACAAAATATTTCTAAAAATCATTAAAAAGTTTAAGGGCCCATGTTCCACCAGTGGGGACAACGGGAGGGGGAGGTCAAATTAGACTATGTTTGATCCTTCTGTCTTATGACCTGATCAACAGGCCGAGAGGAAAGCAGTACAATTGCAATGGCTCTCAAAAGCAATTAAATCAGAATCTCTGGGAATGGGGTCCAGCCGTCAGTCCATTGGACATATGGGTTGATTTAAAATGTGCAGCCAGGGTGAAGAACCACTGGCTTTGGAGAAAAGAGCCTGAGGGGTGGAGTCAGGAAAATGGGTTTGAATTGCAGCTAGGAGTTACCAGCCTTGAGGCCTTAGAGTGAGTTACTAACCTCTTTCATTCTGTTTCCTCATCCTCAAATTTGAGATAAGCACATAAACCTATGAGCGCTTGTGAATATTCAGTGGGACACTCTAAGCCAAGCATCTCAGGGTGCCTGGTAGAGGGGCCATTAAAGACAGGGAGAGTGGGTTTTGCACTTAGCCTAGTAGAGTTAAATACCTGTCAGACTTGAGTGATTTTGCTAATAGCCACTCATCCAACTGTGCCTGGGTAATTAGGAGAAGACAGAATGACTTATTTCTTCTCGCATCATACACACACACACACACACACACACACACACACAGAGCACATTACACACAGTTAACACTTTACACACACACAAAAGGCAATAGTATCTAAGCAAAGCGGCAAATGATTTCTAGCTAGGGAACAAAGCACCCAGGATCTGGGGAAAGTGAGAAGAAGGAAGTAAAATATGGTCATAAAGGGCTGGATAAGAGCGTATACCATCTCGGGGAGCTATAGAGGAGTCTTAGAAATAGAGACAAAGAACTGACATCTTAAAAAGCCAGACAAGTACATTAGCCCAAGAGAAGGACATACCTTTAACTTGAGATACTGGAAAGAAAAGCCAAATAAGATGCCTCTTCAAAGGAAGACTGGGATCCCTTCTGCATTTTTCTGTTTGCAACCAACATGTGTGTGCTAAGTCGTTTCAGTCGTGTCCAACTCATGGTGACGTACATTCAGAGCATAGAAGGTAGGTAGTACCTAAATAAAAGGTATCCTGTCTTCTTCCCATTTTACAGTCATGAGTGGGTAGCTTGCTAAGGCACACGTAGTAAGTCTAGTGATAGGAACACAACACATTCTGGCCCTCTATTCCAAAACTAAGGCTCTTAAGAACTGTGCTCATAACCGCTGGTGTGACAGTCCCTTTACTCACCAACAAGACTTCACCAAGCAACTCCTTGGAGGAAGAAATAAGAGGATGCAGAGATGAATCCTTGCAGACAAGCTTACTACTGTCACATCTTGTGCCATTCAATGAAGGATCCAGAAAAGTCTACAACTGTTAAAAAGAGTCAGGTGTGAGGGGCTTCCAGATACACACACACAATACAGAGTGCTCAGTTAAATTTTAATTTCAGATAAATGACAGAAAAAATTTAATGTAAGCTTTCCCCCTTATAATATTTGGGCCATATTTATACTGAACGAATGTACTCTTTGTTTATCTGAAATTCAATCTTCGCTGAGCATCCTGTATTTTATCTGGCAACCCTGCTGTGTAATAAGTTTAATGGCAGAGATTCAAAGCAGAAACGCAGGAAAGAAAGAGCTCTGGGAACAATTAAAGCCAAGATATGGAAATTGACAAAGAGATGGGACACAGAGATAACTCCGAAGATCACACCTCGTTGTGCGGGTAAGAAGGGCTCACAGTGGTATTTGCACTTGACCTTAGAGGCAACCTTAGAGCCTGTCTTCCCTGGCGGTTCAGTCCATAAAGAGTCTGCCTGCAATGCGGGAGACCTGGGTTCAATCCCTGGGTTGGGAAGATCCCCTGGAGAAGGAAATGGCAACCCACTCCAGTATTCTTGCCTGGAGAATCCCATGGACAGAGGAGCCTGGTGGACTCCAGTCCACGGGGTCAGAAGAAGTCAGACACTACTGAGTGACTAACACTTGTACTTTCACTCAGAGCTGAATAGGGTTCGCCTGTATGTGAAAAGCAGAGATACGATTTCAGGCCAAGATAATGGTATGAGCAAGGGTGGGGAGGTGGGAAAGGTCACGTTACAGCCCCATCTAGTTCAGAACGATGGATTGAGCTGGATCAGAAGCCAGATTTTTCTGTTTCCAGAGCCCATGCCTAGAACATTCTACCAAGTAAGAAAAGGCACAGGTCTCACGGGGCAGAAGCCAGTGACAACAGTTGGCTGGGAACAGACTGTCCAGGGACTAGACTGCCAAGCTGAGTCCTATAGGCTTAATTAAGAATAACTCAGTATGAGGAAAGATGCAACCATCCAAGGACACTACGTGCCCAAGCCCTAGCAAACAGACAGATGCCAGGACCTTTGGGACTAGGGGCCAGGAGAGAGGCAGGGCCACAAAGCTGGTAGTTGGCCGGAAGCTGTCTGTCCCCATCACTCCAAACTCATATGCTGTGTGGACATCTGCAGGACCTGTAACGTTGTGTGACTGGGGACCCCAAGCAGGCCCATGCCATTTTACTGGCCAAAAATACCTTTGGCTCCAGATAAATATCAGTATTCCAGGTACTGCATTCATTTAGCACTTATTTTTCAAAAAAAAAAAAAAAAGCTGCCACAGTGGCCTCTCTGTTGTAAATTAAACAAAAAGACAAAAGCAGTTTAACAAGCTCATCCATGATTGCGCAGCCTTTGCAAATGCTTTTCTGATGAGTAACAGGTCAAGAAGCAACAGTTAGAACTGGACATGGAACAACGGACTGGCTCCAAAAAGGGAAAGGAGTCCGTCAAGGCTGTATATTGTCACCCTGCTTATTTAACTTCTATGCACAGTACATCATGAGAAACGCTGGGCTGGAAGAAGCACAAGCTGGAATCAAGGTTGCCGGGAGAAATATCAATAACTTCAGATATGCAGATGACACCACCCTTATGGCAGAAAGTGAAGAGGAACTAAAAAGCCTCTTGATTGAAAGTGAAAGAGGAGAGTGAAAAAGTTGGTTTAAAACTCAACATTCAGAAAACTAAGATCATGGCATCCAGTCCCATCACTTCATGGCAAATAGATGAGAAAACAATGGAAATAGTGAGAAACTTTTTATTTCTTTGGGCTCCAAAATCACTGCAGATAGTGACTGCAGCCATGAAATTAAAAGACACTTGGTCCTTGGAAGAAAGGTTATGATCAACCTAGACAGCATTTTAAAAAACAGAGACATTACTTTGCCAACAAAGGTCTGTCTAGTCAGAGCTATGGTTTTTCCTGTGGTCATGTATGGATGTGAGAGTTGGACTAGAAAGAAAGCTGAGCACTGAAGAATTGATGCTTTTGAACTTTGGTGTTGGAGAAGACTCTTGAGAGTCCCTTGGACTGCAAAGAGATCCAACCTGTCCATCCTAAAGGAAATCAGTCCTGAATATTCACTGGAAGGACTGATGTTGAAGCTGAAACTGCAATACTTCGGCCACCTGATTCGAAGAACTGACTCACTAGAAAAGACACTGATACTGGGAAAGATCGAAGGTGGGAGGAGAAGGGGAAGACAGAGGATGAGATCATTGGATGGCATCACCAACTCAATGGACAAGAGTTTGAGCAGCTCTGGGAGTTGGTGATAGACAGGGAGGCCTGGTTGCTGCAGTCCACGGGGTTGCAAAGAGTCGGACACGACTGAGCGACTGAACTGAACTGAAGCTGGGTCATGGTGACAGTCATTCTAACCTTATCTTGGCCACCAAAAAAAATGCATCTTTTCAGCCAGTTGTTCTACCTGCGGTGGGTGGGGAAGGCCAGCAAGGGCAGGGGAGATTTTGGAGAGGGGGTGGAAGGGGTCCAGGGAAGGAAACGTGGACAGCTGCGCCTTGTGTTTCGTCTGCTCGTTACCAATGACTCATTTGAGAGCACCTGATCTTTGGGGCCTGCATGCTTCCCAGGTTTCTCATCCTAAAGAACAAACTCACTGACCACACAGACATTCACAGGCTACTCATGCCTCTGAAGCTCTGGAAAGTTAGGGAATTTGCCCGTAATAATCATACCCACGATCTCAATGTTGAGGAGCTTTGTGCACTTTTGCATAAAGTGCCTGAGGTGGGGGGAAGGGGCACGGTGAAAGGAAAAGGAAGGGAGGGATGAGGGACAGAGGGTCCTTAAAGAAATCAGATTTTGCAGACAGGGATGTTAAACTTTTCCTGGCCAGAGAAAGGACAGCTTTGACCACCAGTGCGACCTAGCCATTGCTGTTTGACAGTATTTGCTTGTTGTCAGGTACAGCATACTCTTTGAATAATGGACAAATTTCTTCTTTAATTCTGATGTTGAACTCACTTCAAATGTTTTTACCCTGACCACTGTGGAGCTCAAAGACACCTGTTTAGCAAAACTTATGGGTACAGCTTTGTAGACGGCGCCACCCCAGAGCCTTCAGCCACGGTCAAGCCCACCGTGTTCTTTGACATTGCCGACAATGGCAAGCCCTTGGGCCCCATCTCCTCTGAGCTTTTGTAGACAAAGTTCCAAAGACAGCAGAAATTTTTCATGCTCTGAGCACTGGGAAGAAAAGATTTGGTATAAAGCTTCCTGCTTTCATAGAATAATTCCAGGATTTTTGTGCCAGGGTGGTGACTTTGCCACCATAATGGCACCAGTGGCAAGTCCATCTATGGCGAGAGATTTGATGAGAATTTCACTCTGAAGCATGCAGTCTCTGGCATCTTGTCCATGGCAAAGGCTGGCCCCAACACAAACGGTTCCCAGTTTTCCATCTGCATTGCCAAGACTGAACGGTTGGACGGCAAGCACATGGTCTTTGACAGGGTGAAGGGGGGCATGAATATCGTGGAAGCCATGGAGCGCTTTAAGTTCAAAAATGGCAAGACCAGCAAGAAGATCACCATTGGTGACCGTGGACAAATCTAATAAATTTGACTTATGTTTTACTTTAAAACAAACAAACTTATGGGCACAGAAACCAGAGAGTACAGCATATCTAAGGACGGAGCCTCTGGGGACTGAATTTAGAATTTTAAGAGCCCTCCTAGGCCCAATCTTCCCCAAACCAAACATTCTTAATTTTCCTTTCCAGCATCCCTGGGAGACTTGGGTGGTTGAGGTACAGTGACCTAAAGTCCCTGAGAGCTGGGTTTTCTAAGTGTGGGAAGAGATATCACAGAGGACTTGCCAAGACACATAGAGACATATCTTCCATCCACTCTTGAGCCATTCATCAGTCTGATTAACCCCTTTCCTTTCTGGGTCTTTAGCCTCCAGCCTCATGACTCATCCATCAACCCCTACTCTCTTCTCTACAAACACCAGCACCTCTTTAAGTTATGAAACAGTGGGTAAATAAGGAAAATGACTAAGATATCAGAGCACCATGAGGACATCTGTACTACTCAAACTGATTAGAAGGTGATGGCCTTGGGGATTTACTGAAAGACGGAGTAGAACCCTTGCCTGCTCCTCGTGCTCTATGGCAAGAGATGGCAGATGCTGAATTAGGAAGACAGTGTTCTCATTCACACTCCTCTTCCAATTCATCACGCGACCTTGGGCGAGTCACTTCTGGTGTGCTTCCATTTCTTCATCTAGGCTGATGTACAAGGCACCTCACTCTGTGAAGTTGTAATATCACCCGAGAGAGCCAGATGTAGCATCACACAGCCTGAAAGCATCACCTTGGTTCCACCACTTATTAGGTAGATGAGTCTGGGTAAAATACTTGGCTTCTCTGGGTCTCATTGTTCTTATAACTAAAATAAGTATGCTAATAATGTCACCATCTGTAGACTTATTGTAATGATTAAATGACCTAATATGAATTATACCTTTAGCACAGTGCCTGCCACATAATTAGCCCTTAATGAATATTAGTTATTGTCGTGGCAGGTTAGTGATTCTCAAAGTGTGGTCCCTGGACCAGCAACATCAGCCTCACGTGGGAACTTGTTAGAAATGCCAATGCTCAAGGCTTCCCTGGTGGTCTTCTGGCTAAGAATCCACCTGCCCATGCAGGGCACACGGGTGGATTCCTTATCCGGGAAGATCCCACATACCCAGGAGCAACTAAGCCCATGTGCCACAGCACCTGACCCCGTGCCTAGTGCGCATGCTCCACAGCGAGAGAAGCCGCCACAATGAGCCGCCCTCGCGCCAGCACTGGAGAGTAGCCCCCCGTTACCACAACCAGAGAGAGCCCGAGTGCAGCAAGGAAGATCCAGCACAGCCAAAACACGAATGATAAATAAGTCTTTTTAAAAGAGAAACGACAAGGCTCAAGCCCATCCCAGACTTTGTGTACCAAGAACTCTGGGGGTCTGGAACACAGCGACCTGTGCTTTAACAAACTCGCCAGAGGATTCTGATGCCATACGTTAATGTTTGAAGAACCGTGGGTATAGACGGTTCCAAGATCTCTTCCAGTTCTAGAATTCCATTATTTCCTTCAAGTGTATAAACATTTATCCAGGGCCTAAGGAAATTATTATTATTCACCCACGTTGTTCCACATTTGTTGAATCTCTCTTTAAACTGGGGCCTGGGGGTGAAAGAAAAAATGAGACGTAGCCTAAACCCTAAAGTCATTTATAGTTAATCTCATGACACTTAATTTATAACTTTAGACTTTACAGATTTATTTGTGAATCTCCCTTCATTTCTTCATGGATACCTGAGTTTCACTATATGAAGATATATAGCGTCATTTTTTCATTGACAGCCTTTCATCATTATCCTCAATTTACAAATGAGGCAGAGAAGTTGTAATTATCTAAAAATTATAGGGTCAGAAATTTATAGAATAAACAAGGGACTGTGGTGCAGAACAAATAATGCATTCTTCAGGATTAAGAGCTTAACTTGAAACTATGCCAGTAACTAGCTCTGCAGGCTTATACAAACAATATATTTTAAAAATGATTTTCTTGTGGTTATCATTTGAGGAAGATGTTAGCTAAGTGACCTTGAATCTCTTGAATTTCTTCATTCTAGAACAAGATTAACAATATGTTAATAATATTAATAATGACAGAATTAATAATTAACTTCTCATGAAGATTAATGTGATTACATGTGATGAAGTGTTTGAAATGGCATATAGATGTCCAGTAAATAGATCTCAATTTGCATCTAGTTCATAATTATCATTGATGAGCATAGATTTGCCTTTGTGGTATTCAGTTCAGTTCAGTCACTCAGTTGTGTCCGACTCTGAGACCCCATGAACTGCAGCATGCTAGGCCTCCCTGTCCACCACCGACTCCTGGAGTTTACCCAAACTCATGTCCAGTGAGTCAGTGATGCCATCCAACCATCATCCTCTGTCATCCCCTTCTCCTCCTTCCCTCAATCTTTCCCAGCATCAGGGTCTTTTCAAATAAGTCAGCCCTTCGCATCAGGTGGCCAAAGTACTGGAGTTTCAGCTTCAACATCCGTCCTTCCAATGAACACTCAGGATTGATCTTTAGGATGGACTGGTTGGATCTCCTTGCAGTCCAAGGGACTCTCAAGAGTTTTCTCCAACACCACAGTTCAAAAGCATCAATTCTTCAGCACTCAGCTTTCTTTATGGTCCAACTTTCACATCCATAAGTGACCACTGGAAAAACCATAGCCTTGACTAGATGGACCTTTTTGACAAAGTAATGTCTCTGCTTTTTGATTTGCTGTCTAGGTTGGTCATAACTTTCCTTCCAAGGAGCAAGCATCTTTTAATTTCATGGCTGCAATCTGATACACAAAATAAATGGCAAATCAGTAATTCCAGAAAGCTATAAAGAGTGTTGTCACTTCCGCTTTCTCTTTTCTAGAATTCAACTGATCAAGATACTCAGAAGGCACTTCGTACTTCAGAGATAAGTCAGAGAAGTAACTGGTGTTTATCCAAAAGGTCTTTTGATTAACCAGACAGACTACAGATTCCAGAGAAGATTCACCCCCTTTGTTTAAAATCTAGAACCTTCCCTCAGCTTAAATTGAAAATGAGATTCCTTGCAATTTCCCAAGTTCAGTTCAGCAGATATCAAAGACCATGATGGACTGCCTTTGAAGTTCAGAGCTTCTTCAATGAAGAGGGCTCACTTGGAGCCTAGAAACGTTCTACATCTGGGGAGAAAGATAGCAACAATCAGTTCATTGATATGTACCATTGTGTCTGCTTTTTGTTTATCCACTGGAGCTACTAAAGAGTTTTTCTTGAATCTCTCCAGGTTGAGATTTCAAATGTGAACCAAGATTTCAGTGCTCCAGTAAGTCCCAAGCAGGGAGGAGAGGATTGCTAAAAGTCTAGTCTGTCATCCTACGTCTTATCGACAGATGGGGACATTACTTTTACTTACTGAATCATACTTCTCCAGGCACTAACTCTCTGTCCTGTTCCTTATCCTTTCCCAGCCCAAATCTAAGTGACTTCTCTGTTGTCCCTGAATCAGGTAAGCCTTGGAGTTCCAACAAAGCAGTATTGTCCCTGGTCTTATGAAATGAGATAACAAATCAAAGTAAGAATGCTGTGAGCACTTTGGTGTTGAAAATGTCAGCTAAAGGAAAATGCACAACCTAAAAGTTGCAAGTGAAGTTTTATTTGGTGACCTTATTGAGGACTCAGCCCAGGACTCAGCCTCTCAGTAACTGGCATATGGTAAGTGCCCCATAATTTTCCTGGAATGAAGACTGAAGGTAGTATATGACAGGTGACAAGTAGGTTGTTCAGAAAATGAGACAAGAAGTGTTAAGGGTTTGAGAGAAGAAGGCAATCATAGTGGACCAGAACTTCCGATAACATCCTCAGTTTATGTAAGAGAAAACCAAGGCACAGAGAGGTTAAGTGTGTTGCCCAAGGTCACACAGCTAGTAAGTGGTAGAGATAAGATGTGAATTAAATTGTCAGGTACCAGACCCCAGGCTCTACCTGTATATACATTTTGTATTTTAACTGTTACATATTTAATTTACAGAACATAAAAATACAAATATGAACCAGTGGTTTCATTGATATTGTTGTTTGCTGCTACTGCTGCTAAGGCGCTTCAGTCGTGTCCGACTCTGTGCGACCCCATAGATGGCAGCCCACCAGGCTCCCCTGTCCCTGGGATTCTCCAGGCAAGAATACTGGAGTGGGTTGCCATTTCCTTCTCCAATGCATGAAAGTGAAAAGTGAAAAGTCAAAGTGAAGTCGCTCAGTCGTGTCCAACTCTTAGCGACCCCATGGACTGTAGCTGACCAGTCTCCTCCGTCCATGGGACTTTCTAGGCAAGAGTACTGGAGTGGGGTGCCATTGCCTTCTCCGGATATTGTTGTTTAGAATGAGGATAAGAAAGCAACTAGTCCATTTAAGGCAAAAGATTGAAACAGACATTTCTCTAAAGAAGACATAGGCTAATAAATCCATGAAAAATGCTCACCATCACTTATTATTAGAGAAATGCATATCAAAACTACAATGAAGTATCATCTCATACCGATCAAAATGGCCACCATCAGAAAAAATCTACAAACAATGAGTGTTGGAGAGAGTGTGGAGAAAAGGGAACCCCCTTGCACAGTTGGCGGGAATGTAGATTGCTACACTCACTATCGAAAGCAGTATGGCGATTTCTTTAAAAACTAGGAATAAAACTACCATATGAACCAGCAATCCCACTACTGGACATATAGCCTGAGAAAATCACAATTCTAAAAGATACATGTACCCCAGTGTTCATTGCAGCACCATTTACAACAGCTAGGACATGGAAGCCACCTAGATGTCCATCGACGATGAATGGATAAAGCCGTGAGATAGATATATATATATACACACACATATATATATGTATATATACATGTATACATATATATACATATATACATACATGATGTAATATTCAGTTCAGTTCAGTCGCTCAGTCGTGTCCGACTCTTTGTGACCCCATGAATCACAGCACGCCAGTCCTCCCGGTCCATCACCATCTCCCAGAGTTCACTCAAACTCACGTCCATCTAGTCGGTGATGCCATCCAGCCATCTCATCCTCTGTCGTCCCCTCTTCCTCCTGCCCCCAATCCCTCCCAGCATCAGAGTCTTTTCCAATGAGTCAACTCTTCGCATGAGGTGGCCAAAGGACTGGAGTTTCAGCTTTAGCATCATTCCTTCCAAAGAACACCCATTCACATCCTTTAGAATGGACTGGTTGGATCTCCTTGATGTAATATTACTTACCATAAAAAAAAGAACAAATTTGAGTCAGTTCTATTGAGATGGATGAACCTAGAGTCTTTTATACAGAATGAATAAATCAGAAAAAAGAAAAATAAATATCATATATTACTACATATATATGGAATCTAGAAAAATGATACTGATGAACTTATTTGCAGGATGGCAATAGAGACACAGTATAGAGAAGAGACCTGTGGACACAGCGGGGGCAGGAGAGGGTGGGATGAATTGAGAGACTAGCATGTGCTCGGTGATGACCTAGAGTGGTGGGTGGGGTAGGGTGTGGATGGGATGGGGTGGGAGGGAAGGCCAAGAGGGAGGGGACATATGCATACCTATGGCTGATTCAGGCACAATTAATGCATGTATAGCAGATGCATGTATGTAACGTATGTATGGCAGAATTAATGATGTATGGCAGATATAAAGCAATTATCTTCCAACTAAAAATAAATAAAATTGAAAAAAAGAAAGCATGAGTCCATTTAAAGAAAATAATAGGAGGAGGGTAGTTGTCTGAAAGATCAAAAATCAGCAAGGGGGAATGCTAATGATTAATGATTATTTTTATGTACATATCTGGACAGGTAGTTGATGAGATGCTCTATATATCTTCACGTTGACCTGACTCGATGAAATGTATTGAGTGGGTAAACCTTGTTCAATTCAGTTCAGTCATTCAGTCGTGTCCAACTCTTTGCGACCCCATGAATTGCAGCACGCCAGGCCTCCCTGTCCATCACCAACTCCCGGAGTTCACTCAAACTCACGACCGGTGATGCCATCCAGCCATCACCTCCTCGGTTGTCCCCTTCTCCTCCTACCCCTAGTTCCTCCCAGCATTAGAGTCTTTTCCAATGAGTCAACTCTTTGCATGAGGTGGCCAAAGTACTGGACCTTGTTACTGTAATCTTAAACCTCTCATTCCACTGTCAATGAATTCATTTACACTTTGGACCTTGGGCTTAAACACTCACCTTTTTCTTTCCTTTTCTTTTCTTTGCACTGCTGAGCACTTAACTTTCTCTTTAACCTAGTTTTTTACCCTCTCAAGTGTAATTTGAGATTATACCTAATTTCTCCTACATCTCAATCAAGAAAGCTCACATTCTCATTACCTTCCACTCCACTGTTGCTTCTGGATCATCTTTGCAAAAAACTTTCTACCTTCTGAGCTCAACAAACTCTTCTCCCTTGAAATCCATGTCAGATTATCACTTTCTCTCCATCTTTGTCCTGCTATCTACCAACTTTCAGGTTATTTTCCCACATTCTGAAGACTATAACCACAGCAATATTTGAGTGTGACTGCCTTTTCCTTCTGGAAAAATCTCTTCATCTGCTCTTTGCTGACTTTATGTTCCTGCACTGAAAAGGAGAGATTTCTTCAAGGTCCTTCTCTCTTTGCTTTCTCTTCTCTCCCTGGGGACTTTCACATCTTCAGCTATTACCTCTTTTCAAATGTCTCTCAACTCCATATTTCTTTTCAAACCTTCTCTGAGCTACAGGCTGGAATTTCCAACTGTCTCTTAGCAATGCCTCCAAAGTATCCTTCCTATCAACTCAAACCATATAGAAAATGATCTCACTCTTCTAATCTTTTTCTCCTTTGTCTAATCGCATTTCTTCTAATCCTGGCTCTCTCCCTGCACTCCTTGTCCCCGTGAATGGTAGTGACAAGAGAGTGAATCCTCTCTTTCATCGTCCCTTAGCATACTTTGATAACTATGCATCTTAAGTGGATGATCATCTTACTGTCCTTAGAGTTGCTCAACCAGACTATCCTGTGTGTCATTTCTCCAGCCACACTACACCCATTGATAGGACAGACTAGTAGACTAATCGGAGAAGGCAATGGCACCGCACTCCAGTACTCTTGCCTGGAAAACCCCATGGACAGAGGAGCCTGGAAGGCTGCAGTCCATGGGGTCGCTGCAGGTCAGACATGACTGAGCGACTTTACTTTCACTTTTCACTTTCATGCATTGGAGAAGGAACTGGCAACCCACTCCAGTGTGATTGCCTTGAGAATCCCAGGGACAGGGGAGCCTGGTGGGCTGCCATCTATGGGGTCGCACAGAATCGGACATGGCTGAAGCGACTTAGCAGCAGCAGCAGCAGCAGCAGCAGTAGACTAATGCTAGAACATGGCATTCTCTAGCCCAGGTGTTTTTCAAGGGTCAGTTTTGTCTATAGAGTGGAGTTAAAACTTTTCTTTGAAAGCCGAGAATCTCCCCCAATCTATTTTTCCCCCATCTCTTTCTGTATGCACCCTGTTTTAACTAATGCAGATTGTTTTATGTCACCTGAATAAACCATCCATTCATTCATTTAAGAAGCATTTATTCAGAGCTTGGTATTAGTCCACCACTCTCCTAAGTGTTAGGAATATAATGGTGAACATGACTTCTGTATTTAGATTTAGATGATACAAGTATTGAAAATACAGTGTTGCCAGTACTTATCTAGGAAGATATCTGAGTACTATGGGTGTTCATCTAGAGGCTGCTGACTATACAGGGGCAAGATTTGGGGAGGAGTAGAGTAGGGAAGACTTCCTAAAGGAAGTAATAATTGAGCTGAGGGACTTCCCTGGTGGTCCAGTGGCTAAGACTCCAAGCTTCCAACGCAGGGGACTTGAGTTCTATTCCTGGTTGAGGAACTAGATTCCACATATGGCAACTAAGAGTTCACAGGTCACAACTAAAGACCCCTCAGGTGTCAATGAATGTTGAAGATCCCAAGTGCACCAACTAAGACCCAGTGCAGCCAAATAAATAAAAAATATTTTTTAAAAATAATTGAGCCGAGATCTGAAAAGTAAATAAGAACTATTTGGGGGACTTCTCTGGTGATCCAATGGCGAAGAATCTGCCTTCCAATGCAGGGAACTCAGGTTAGATCCTTGGCTGAGAGATTAAGGTCCCTCATGCCACAGGGCAACTAAACCCACGTGCCACAAGTAGAGAGAAACCCGAGCACCGCAACTAAGACCCAACAGAGCCAAAAATAAATGAGTAAATATTTTAAGAAAGAATGATTTGGATATAATATGAGAAGGGAGCATCTGTTGCGAGAGAAGAAAATGTATGTATAAAGAATTGAGGTGAGAAGGAATGGCCAGAGAAAGGGAACTGAGAATAGAGCTTAGGGAAAAAGAAATGTTGTAGAAAACAAAGGAGGAGTGAAAAGGCAAGAGCAGCCATGGCAGCCCTGTTACCACGGGGTCAAATGAGATGAGGATTAAAGGACATCCACTGGATCTTTTTTTTTTAATTTGACCAAAATTTGTACTTTAGTTACTAATACTGTATCAGTGGTTAATTTCTCTTTTTTTTTTAACAATATTTCTTTATATTCTCAATATTGGATTAGAAGTTTCAAGCCTCATTCAAATTTTTTTCAAAAAAATCACTGATGTTAATAAGCTTTCTGGGTTTTTAGCAGTAATATGCTATACTAAGTCACGTTAGTCGTGTCTGACCCTTTGCGACCCTATACACTATAGCCCAACAGGCTCCTCTGTCCATGGGATTCTTCAGGAGAGAATACTGGAGTGGGTAACCATTTCCTGCTCCAAGGAATCTTCCTGACCCAGGGATCGAATCTGAGCCTCCTACAGCTCTTGCATTACAGGCAGATTCTTTACCGCTGAGCCCCCAGGGAAGCCAAAATGCCAGAATAAATGTACCATTTCAAAGTTTTGAGTGAATATAAATTAGAAATCCAACTTTCTATTCATGCTTAGTCAAACAAGTTGCATAAAAATGTCATAAATTTTTTGGCTAGACAGAAGTTCATAAGTTTTATAAAATATATACATTATACACACGGTTTATATATATGTATACAAAAGCTTTTCTACTACACTTGATAAAGGCTTGAGAAAGAACCACAAAAAATGAGAAACAGAGAAATTAGAAAACGTAAACTAAATGAAATGGAAGCACTGAATAGAAAATAGAAAAAGTGAAAGAAGGTGGATAAAAGTGAAAGCTCATCATATAGTCCAGTTGTTTTTAAACATGGCTGCTCATTAGAATCATATCTGGGGCTTTGGAGAAAAAACAATACCTGGGTATTATATTTTTCAAAAAATTCCAAGATGATTCTAATGTGCATCAGGGTTCTAGAAAGTGATTACAGGTTTTTCTATTAAATGATAGTTTTAGTGATAAGGGCTTCCCTGGTGGCTCAGACAGTAAAGAATCTGCCTGCAATGCAGGAGTCCGGGGTTCGTTCCCTGAGTTGGGAAGATCTCCTGGAGAAGAAAATGGCAACCTATTCCAGTATTCTTGCCTGGAGAATTCCATGGACAGAGAAGACTGGTGGGCTAGAGTTCATGGGGTCACAAAGAGTCAGACTCAACTGAGGGACAAACACTTTCACTTTTATTTAGTGATATAGAATTCTAATATTTTCTGTTGACCAATGATTATACAATTATTGAAATGAATAATAGTTGCATAATCACAATAGTAAAAGATATTTATCAGTTTTCACAATCAATCAGTTCAGTTCAGTTCAGTTCAGTTGCTCAGTTGTGTCCGACTCTTTGAGACCCCATGAACTGCAGCACGCCAGGCCTCCCTGTCCATCACCAACTCCCGGAGTTCACCCAAACTCATGTCCATCGAGTCGGTAATGCCATCCAGCCATCTCATCCTCTGTCGTCCCCTTCTCCTCCTGCCCCCAATCCCTCCCAGCATCACGGTCTTTTCCAATGAGTCAACTCTTTGCATGAGGTGGCCAAAGTACTGCAGTTTCAGCTTTAGCATCATTCCTTCTAAAGAACACCCAGGACTGATCTCCTTCAGAATGGACTTGTTGAATCTCCTTGCAGTCCAAGGGACTCTCAAGAGTCTTCTCCAACACCACAGTTCAAAAGCATCAATTCTTCGGCGCTCAGCCTTCTTCACAGTCCATCTCTCATATCCATACATGACTACTGGAAAAACCATAGCCTTGACTAGACGGACCTTTGTTGGCAAAGTAATGTCTCTGCTTTTGAATATGCTATCTAGGTTGGTCATAACTTTTCTTCCAAGGAGTAAGCATCTTTTAATTTCATGGCTGCAGTCACCATCTGCAGGGATTTTGGAGCCCAAAAATATAAAGTCTGACACTGTTTCCACTGTTTCCCCATCTAATTGCCATGAAGTGATGGGACCAGATGCCATGATCTTTGTTTTCTGAATGTTGAGCTTTAAGCCAACTCTTTCACTCTCCTCTTTCACTTTCATCAAGAGGCTCTTTAGTTCCTTTTCACTTTCTGCCATAAGGGTGGTGTCATCTGCATATATGAGGTTATTGATATTTCTCCTGGCAATCTTGATTCCAGCTTGTGCTTCTTCCAATCCAGCATTTCTCGTGATGTACTCTGCATAGAAGTTAAATAAGCAGGGTGACAATATACAGCCTTGACGTACTCCTTTTCCTATTTGGAACCAGTCTGTTGTTCCATGTCCAGTTCTAACTGTTGCTTCCTGACCTGCATACAGGTTTCTCAAGAGGCAGGTCAGGTGGTCTGGTATTCCCATCTCTTTCAGAATTTTCCACAGTCTATTGTGATCCACACAGTCAAAGGCTTTGGTATAGTCAATAAAGCAGAAATAGATGTCAGACAAAAATGAAAGATAATCACAATTGCAAGCCATAATGGGAACATGATTAACCTAATGATATAAAATAATTATATACAATTTGGGGAATCAAGCAAAGTGATGTAGAGAGTGGATGTGCATATATACACATGTTTTCATCCACCCAGCCAGTCTATGTCTTTCGGTTGGTGCATTTAAACCCTTTACATTTAAAGTAATTATCAATGTATATGATCCTATTACCATTTTCTTAATTGTTTGGGATTTATTTTCTGTAGGTCTTTTCCTTCTCTTGTGTTTCATGCCTAGAGAAGTTCCTTTATTTGTCATAAAGCTTGTTTGGTGGTACTGAGTTTTTAATTTTTGCTTGTCTGTAAACCATTTGATTTCTCAATCCAATTTGAATAAGAATCTTGCCGGGTAGAGTATTTTTGATTGTAATTTCTTCCCTTTTATCACTTTAAATATATCATGCCATTCCCTTCTGGCTTGTAGTGTTTCTGTTGAGAAATCAGCTGATAACCTTATGTGAGTTCTCTTACATGTTGTTTGTTGTTTTTCCCTTGTTGCTTTTAATATTTTACCTTTAATATTTGCAGTTTGATTATTATGTGTCTCGGTGTCTTCCTCCTTGGATTCATTCTGCTTGAGACTAAAAGTGTCTGTTGGGTTTGAAATGGAGAAATCACTGATGACCTGGCCCGAAGCCCTCAGAACAAGTGATGTCAACAAAAGCTAGAAAGTGCAAGGGATAGTCGCTCAGTTGTGTCCAACTCTTTGCAAACCCATATGTCCGTGGAATTCTCTAGGCAAGAACACTGGAGTGGGTTGCCATTCTCTTCTCCAGGGGATCTTCCTGACCCAGGGATTTGTCCTGCATTGCTGGAAGATTCTTTACCATCTGAGCTACCAGAGAGAAATAAACTAAAGGTGAGGCATTGCAATTACAGACAAATCTGAGGAAATTCAAAACCCGCTACATCTTTTATGTTGTATCCTCATTTATACCAGTTTTCTCCTCTCCTGATTCTTTCCCTATTTTACCTATTCTGCCATCCCCAGTTCTCTTCCTATGGAAAGCTTAGCTTTTTTTTTTTTAAGATCAAACACCAACTTATCTTGAGCTGCTCCGCACTCCTGGCAGTTAGGACAGATTGCTCAGTACTTGCTTCATAAATCTTTGCTGAATTAGCCAACTGTCCCCAGCTCATCACATGGAATTCCCCTTGTATGTCTGTTACAGCACTGGCTTTTTATTACCTCGTAATCTATTTAGTCATACGTGCTTGCCTATACAACTTGACTATACGTTTTGATGACAAACTAGCTAGTCATCTTTAAGCCTCTCATAGTTTCCAAGTGTGTTGGGCAGTGTCATCATCCAAACTGAACTCTACTGACCGCTTTCTATCTTGCATTGATATAAGCACATGCTATGTTTGGCATGATCTTTGCTCTTGGAGACAATGATTTTTAATGGTACCTATAGCCCTAGGATTTGCTTGACTCATCCCTAATCTCTCAAAATCTTTCCACTATTATTCACATGCTTTACATATTCTAAATTCTATAAAGTTTTATCAAATTGGCTCTCTGTATGAATGAATACAAGCCAACTTTTCAATTCAAGGAAAACAGCCCATTCGATTCTTAAGCTCAGAAGACTCAAATAGCAGCTCATTAATGAAGTTAGTATTCACCTATATCTCTCTTTCCAAAGAACAACATAAGAAATGTTAAACCAAGACAAAATAGAAAAATGACATTGAACTTTTGAATTTCTAAGCACTGAAACCAAAAGAATAAGTCATATTCTTAAATTCTACTTACCTCATGAGTATTTGGATTTGGCTAATTTGAAGAGGGTAAGGACCGTAGAGTGATAAATGGATTTATTATGTTGTAGACAGGAAGACTTTCAAAAACTTTCCAAAAAAACCTTAGTAGTTGGGGAAATTAAGAGCTACTTAAACTTTGTTAAATTCATACACTTGATAAACTAATAGTTTTAAAATATTTTAAAATGTCTGTTAGGCATATTTCATAATTCTTCTAAAATAAAATTTGGAACTTTTGTCCCTCTCAGAGCTACACCTTTCACCTCATTTTAAAGACAAAACACAGAAATAGCCAACTTATCTCTAGGTCACTTAATAGAATTGGGATTAAAGTCCAAAGCTCTGTTCCTTTTTTTCTTCTTTTTAATGGAGTATAGTTGCTTTAATGCAATATTAGTTTCTGCTTTACAGCAAAGTGAATCAGCCATCCATATATCCCCTTGTTTTTGGATTTCCAAAGCTCCATTTATTTAGAAAATGAAATTCAGAAGGAGTGATGGCTAGATGCTAGTGTCTAACATAACTAGGTGGTGAGAATCCAGGAGACTGCAGTACTACTCTGTTCTTTTCTCTTGGTGTAAAATGATTCATACCTTTAAAATGAGAAGGAAGAATTCCCTGGTAGTCCAGTGGTTAGGACTTGGTGCTTTCATTACCATGAACCCGGCTTAGATCCTTACTCTGGGAACTACTTAAGTCCTACTACTACTTAAGATCCTACAAGTCCTGTAGAGTGACTGGGAAAAAAAAAATAAGAAGGAAAATATCCACATTGTCCAAAATTCCTGGAAAACTCATTAAGTGGAAGAATTTCTTGTACTAATTCTTAGTTACCTAATTTCTCTATTTGCCCCCAGAGTGCTTAGGTCAGAGCTATTTTTTCAGTTTCCAGAGACAGAAACAAAAATAGTTAAGAGAAGCCATGTGATTCTGGAGTAAAGGTAGGGAAAAGTTCAAGTCAGAGTTAAAATTCCTGGAGTATCAAAGGAAGAGAGGCTGCCTCCAAATACTGAAGGTGTAATAGACATCCAGTTAGTACTGATTTGATTAACTGATTGCTTGTTTAGCAGAAGCGAGACCTCAGTTCCTTGGGAAAGATGGCAGGGGTCACCTGCCATTTATCATTGGCCATGGCAGTGCTGGCCCAAACTCAGGAAATCTTCATGTCACTTCAAGAATAGTCACAGTTTAATGCGGAACCAATTGCCGTCTCAAGGGGCTGTGCATTTATAAGGTGACTGACCCAGGGTTACAGGTACTATTAATAGCCTCAGCATGGAGCAAAGTTAATAAATCCAATGCTAGAAAGAACTACAGAGCCTAAGAAAGAGCAAAAACATCCGCAAGGATTGACATCCAATCTCCCTCATGGTGCAGCATTTCTGTTGCATCGAGATGACTAGATGGTGCTTTTATTTGGTCCAGGAGTCCATCAAACAAATAAGGCAATGCATGGTGGCTCCAATCCAGCTCTTTAATTCTGCCTTGCCCTCCAGTTTAATACAACAGCATTGATTAAGCACGAACCTTTACTGAGCGCCAACAGTAAGAGACTAGACTGCCTTCTTCTCCCTTGGCTCTTCATGGTGTCGTCTCTCCATCCATCCTCCATCAATCTCCTTTCTCTCTCTCTGTCTCTCTGTATGTGTTACTGTCTCTCTCTCTCTCTCTCTCTCTCTCTCTCACTCTCTCTCTCTCACACACACACACACGCGGCATGGCTAGCAATTTTTTCTGCCCGCAAGAAAACCATCCTCAGAGTCTATGAGGCATCGCTTGAAGCAGTTGTAGGGAGTAGAATGAACAAAAGAACCTCAGCTCTCAGGAAAGGTATTGGCTGAAAAAACAAACGGAGCTCTTGTCAGTGTTCATTTCCTCATGGCTGTCTTAGGATTCCTGGGCAGTGCTAACTCATAACTAAGTCACGACAAGCAGCTCACTTTCTGCAGCAGCTACACACACAACCTGGACCCGCCATTCCGGGTGCCAGCTGTTGAGCTCATCCCCAGCATCCTTGACTGATGCCTCCTTCTTTCTCCAGCATCATCTCCCACTGCCCATGAACTCTGCCTCAGGCAGGCAAGCCCAGGCTCATCTGAGACCCCATATTTCTCACATGCGTCTTGGCTCGTGTTCTTCTGGGAAATCTCCCTGAGTCCATTCCACATACCAAAGCCTCCAGTCATCACATCTGTGCATCCAGAATCACCTCTACAAAGCTCCCCTGAGTCTATCAGCTCCTACAAAGGAGGACCCTTGTACCACTGCCAGTCTGGCCCCTCTCTGGGTAGTTATCACATAAACCTCTCTGAAGGCCCATCACCTGTCTCTCTTAGCCAGACTGATACCTTCCTTCAAGCTAAAACCCTGGCCTGCCCTGGTCTGGGACAGCATCGTGGGTCATGCCAGAGCCTTGAGGACCTGGGATACCCATCTCCTGTTGCGGGTCAAGAATAGCAGAGAAAAGGATCTGGCTATTCAAGGGAAAGGGGTAGATCCAAGGGTCTGGTAGACTCTCTGACTTAGGGACCACATGAGCCCATTAAACATATAAAATTCCCCTTGGCTTTGTCTCACCCTAGGGCCATTGCACGATGCAGGAGGATTCCAGTGATAAGGGCACGGATGGTACCTTCATGGAAGCTTCTTGGGAGAAGTGTGGTTCAAATGCATCCTCTTGGAGAGAAATGAGTCAGAATCACAAGAAACAGAGATGTGTGTGTGTCTATGTGTGTGAGCACAGGTGTGACTCCTGTTTGCAGAGGTGGCTCCTACACAGAGGTGGCATTTGTGTGCCCTCCCCGGGCAGCCACAGCCCTGGTTGGAGCCAGGACTCTGCCTGGGCCAGGGCTGAGGTTGGGAAGGCCCTCGGGGGATCCAGAAGGATGGAGCTGGAAAGCATTTAGCAAGACTTGCCCACTCCACAACCATTGCCCAATGGAGAATTAGAACCTGGAGATGATGCTTCGCAGGTAGCGCTAGTGGTAAAGAACACATCTGTCAATGGAGTAGACAAAAGAGACATCGGTTCGATCCCTGAGTCAGGAAGATCCCCTGGAGAATGAAATGGCAACCCACTCCAGTATTCTTGCCTAGAGAATCCCATGGACAGAGGGGCCTGCATGTTATAGACCATGGGGTCGCAAAGACTTGGACACGACTGAATGACTTAGCAGGCGGGCACTATGATACTGAGCCAGGACCAGACTCTGACAGTGAGAAAGTCAGCTCAGACTCTGTTCCTGACCTGCATGGGGTGGGGTAGAGATGCCCACCAGGGGCCTTCTTTGTCATCTATAAGACACCACCAGTGACTGAGAGGAGGAGGCATGCGGCTCACGCTCTCGTTAAGTCACCCTCCCAGGCTTGGCAGCACTCAGCGTCTTTCCAAACCTTGCCCCTGGAAGCTGGCAGTGGGATTTCTCCTCTGTGGCTCCATGTGAAGGAGCCAGAGAAAGTTAGAGATGGTTTCAAGGAGCTCAGTGAAAGAACAGGTGGGAGTAAGGGCTGCACAGAGAGAAGGGGTATGAGATGAGCCACAAGGAAGCTGAGATCAGCCCTGGGCTGATGGCAGAGGCCAAGTTGAACAATGCCTGTCTCCTCTCTGCAGGGGCAGAGAGCCAGACCAGGCAAGTTCTGGGAATGGCCTCTGAGCACTCTAGCCTGCTGGATGCTTTGGTTCCTGGGACCTGGAAGTGGCTGGTGAGGGGACGGGGCGGAGGCAAACCTGGCGGTAGGAGGAGTCCCAGACACACCCAGTCAGAGTCCCCGGGGAAAATCATCCTTCCTAAGGAGGCTGCTGTCACTGCACCTGGGGCCCAATGCTGGGCCAGGCATTGGACTAGGACCCCTCCTTCCGGACTTCTCATCAACCTTTGGCCTGAACTTGCCTAAGACCAAGACATGCTGTGCCTCAGCCAGCCTAATCCTCCTGAAAAATGCTTTCATCTCACCCCTCCCTGGATCAGATCACTCTCCTGGCTCCTGACTGCCTCCTGTTTCAAGTCTCAACTGCTCTGTCCCCTGGTAGGTGCCCCCCAGTCCACCCCCTGCCTCCTTGGCATCCTCAGATCCCACCCCTCCCCGCTCACCTACTCTGCTTGCTCACTCCCGCCTGCCTTTCCCCATCTTCTCTTACCCAGGACATCCTGTCTTCTTTTCTCCCTGCCTAAAAAAGAATCAGCTTATCCATCCCAGGGTGGCTTGGACTGACTTCTCCCATGAATCCTGCTTCTTTACCAATTCACATGGATCTCTCTCTTCTCAAAATGTCATTGTAACAATCCAACACACACCCAGGAATGTAGCCTCTGTGCTCTGGGAAAAGCCCATGTTGACTCCTGGGAGGCGAGATGAAGAGTCAATGGTCTGACTCCCAAGTCTTTTGGGCAGGTTCACATGGGGCATCCAATTGCTTGTATGACATCTTTGTGCCCATTAGAAAGGGGTGCCCTTAGACATCCTGGTGGTCCAGTGGTTGAGATGCCTCCTGCCAACGCTGTTTCGATCCCTGGTCCAGGAAGATCCCACATGCTGCAGGGCACAAAACCTGTGCACCACAACCACAGGAGTCCTCCTGCCCTAGAGCCCACGCTCCCCAACAAGAGAAGTCCCCGCAATGAGAAGCCCTCACACCACAGCCCGGGAGTGGCCTCTGCTCACAACTAGAGAAAGCCTGGGCACCAGTGAAAACCCAGCACAGCCAAAAATAAAGGAAGAAAGTGGTGCCCCTATTTGTACAGTGGTACACAGAAGGCTGGGTGCCAATCCCTGGCCTGCCGCCCTAGCAGTGTACCCTGAGGCAAGTCCTCAATTTCTATGAGTCTCAGTTCCTCATCTGTAAGAAGGAGATAATAGTGCCTATCCCACTGGGCGGTTCTAAGAGTTAAGTAAGAAAACTGAAACAAAGTGCTCAGCATTTGCAAGCATGGATCCGCCCTGTCATGTGTTACTCTCAGGAGCCTTCACTGCCTCTTTGATGAGCTACCTCCAGAAAGAGGAGAGGGCAGCAGTCATCTCAAGACAGCCACTGTTACATCTGCCTCCCTTTCTTCTTTTTCCTTTGCCAACATATCACCGCATCTCATAATGGGCAACTTGAAAGACCCTGGAGCCAAAAACAGTATATCTGAGGAGTTAGAGGATCAGATTTAGCCTAAGGGAATCCAGGCTTCAGGTACACAAGAGAGAGAAAAAGGTAACCTCTAAAATGGGAGAAAGGGAGTGAGAACGTTGTCCCTAAAGCCAGTATCCGAGAACAGGAAGATGGGAGCACAAATGAAGTGGGTGTGGAAACCATGAAGTGCGTGTGGAAAGCAAGGCAGCATAGGGTTGACTCAGACACTGCTGAATGAGTAAATGAACTGACTTTGAGGTCTGACACCATAAGGTTCAGATCTTCAGTTTACCCCTAACTCGCTGTGTGATATTGAACAAGTTACTTAACCTCTCTGTGCATTAAATTTCCTGTCTTGGGATAGTGGATGAATGGACTGATATAACAGAGATAGCGGGGTAAGTGTCCCCATCTTTGGTGGATAATTGGTATGTAAGAGGCCCTTTGTGGAATCCTCTCAGAGAAGATATCTACATCCACTTCTCAGTTGCGATATCACCTCCTCCAGAATAAATCATCCATGACCTGAGCCAGGGTTCAGGACAACCAGGATTCAGACTGAGGAGGAAGCAGGAAACAGGGACAGTTACCCTGATCACAGTAAATATGTGATGCCTTGCCAAGTACCCGGCACATTAAGACATGTATACATAGGCAGTTAGTGTATCATTCAGCTTGGTAAGCTACTTAGAACTCATATTCTCCATGAGGATTTATTTTGTATTTTTTATTATGAATAAACAAAAGCAAAAAAGTTTCATAAACTCCAGGGTATTCATTACCCAGATTCAACAATAGTCCATTCACGAGCAGACTTCTTTCATAGATAATCCACCATCTCCCTTCTCAAACCCACATTATTTTGAGGCAAATCCAAAAACACCGTATCATTTCTGATGAGATTTTTTTTAAGGAAAGGGAGAAGGGACATATACCATTCAGAAACATTTCATTTTTCCTAAAGCAAGGCATCCATGGCACTGAAGAGACAGGATGAGCACAACGTGACTAGTTGTAGTCCTTTTAAACTGATTTTCCACTCTATATTTACACCCTGTATTTATTTACTAATTTTTTATTTTTTTGTCCATGCCTCTTGACTTGCTGGATCTTAGCTCCCCAACCAGGGATTGAACCTGGGCCACAGTAGTGAAAATGCCATGGCCTGGTCTGTGGCTGAGTGTGGCTGAGTTTTGAAGAGTAAGAATGAATTAGCCAATAAAGCAGACAGAAGGCAGTGGAGAAGGCAGGAGGATTATTTTAGGCAGAAGAAGCAGCCCTGACAAGGTCTATGAAGAAAATGTGGGGTCTATTTGGGAAACTGCAAAATGTACCATGTAGCTGGACCAATAGATTTCAGTGGCTGGAGGGGGAGAACAGTAAGGATTATAAATGTTGAGTTAAACACAGTACAGTCCTTGGAGGATAGTACAGATTGGCTGGGGTGGGGACGTGGGCTTAGAGCTGGTGGGAGAAAGGAGGCCTGCCATGATGGAGACACAGCTAGGATGCACTCTGCAAGCACCTGGAAGTCTTTCCAACTTCCGCAGCATCTCCTGGGAAAGCATGCTCCCAAGACTAGCATATCTCTTTGCTGGTTTATTGAAGACTTCCTCCCACAAAGATTTTTCCTTGATAAAGAACCTGCTTGTCGAAGCGGGCATAAGACCCAAGCAGGCACATTTATTTTGTTTGCAAACATTTGTTTTCCCTGAAAACATTTTCAAAATAGAAGCTAGACGAGATCTTATTATCTATTTCTTCCACTTGGAGCAATAAAACAGATGTTAATTGGGATGTGTGCTCAGTTGCTTCAGTCATGTCTGACTCTTTGCAACCCTATGAACTGCAGCCTGCCAGGCTCCTCTGTCCATGGGATTCTCCAGGCAAGAATACTGGAGTGGGTTGCCATGCCCTTCTCCAGGGAATCTTCCCGACCCAGGGGTCAAACCTGCGCCTCTTATGCCTTCTGCATTGGCAGGTGGGTTTCCTACCATTAGCAGAAAGGCAGTAATATAGATAAATCACTTTTATGGTGGTTGTTTTGATTAGATTGACTGTATCTGCATTGCACCTGTGGAAATATATTTGGAAATAATCACTTTGTAGTCTAAGAATTGTTTAATCATGTAGCTGAGGCTTTCAGTTAGATTCGTAGAACTTGAAATCTAGAGTTGCCAGTTGACCACTGGATTGGAGTATGTAGATAATCATTTGCCATGGACTCATCTATTCTATCATTACTGCCCCAATTTGCTTGGCAGTTAAAAATTTCACACTTTGCACTTGAGTTGTTGCACTTGACTGCTTTTAGAGCTCAAGGGCTAGATGGATGTTTTTAAATTTCAAGGGTCATGAATCTGAATGCCGTGAAGTATGCAGTAGAGTGTTTTGGAGTGAGAAATGTGATTAAATGACCTCTAATGTTCCTTCCATTTACGTAATACTCTAGTCCTTGGACCACAGAGATCTGGAGCTATGAAATTTAACTACATATGTTGTTTTTTAAAATTATCACTTTTGATGTTCCTTAAAAAAGAAAAGGCTAATTTCTACCTAACAATCCTAGTATGGTCAAAGAGAGGCCGTACACCATGGGACAGGCGGTGTTTTGATGGACACTTTCCCCTTGCGGGGCTGGCAAAGAGAGTCAGAAGTGGGTTGGAGTCAGAATTAAGCTAAATTTCAGAAAGATGACTCAATGACCAGTTAGGTGGAAGTGTCCGTATTGAGTTCTAGTCTCATACTTTATGAGCTGTGGATTCAGGGACCACCAAGAATCTCGTTGCAGGACAGTTCCACTTTCCTGCATCCAGCTGTGACTTCATCTGCACTCATTTGCTCCCCCTTTGAATCAGGGGCTCACTCACCCATCTTCCTCATTTCTGGTGATTTTTATGCTGATTGTATTGTCTGGCTTGGTTCTGGGAGTGTCTGTTCACTCACCTCTCACCTTCATCCATAAGGCAATTGTGCCCCCAACTTCATGGATAAATCTGATCTTGGAAGGTGTAGGTCTCTTTGGGGAGTACTTAAGGCTTCCCTGAAGACTCAGCAAGTAAAAAGTCCATCTGCAATGCAGGAGACACGGGAGGTGCGGGTTTGATCCTTAGGTCAGGAAGATCCCCTGAAGGAGGAGGAAATGGCAACACACTCCAGTATTCTTGCCTGAATAATTTCATGGACAGAGGAACCTGGCAGGCTACAGTCCAAAGGTTGCAAAGAGCTGGACATGACTGAGTGGCTAAGCACACACGCAAAGCATGCACTGAGCTTAAAATCCCTATCTTTTAAATCTCCCCACTCTCAAATCATCATGAGGGGGGTTTCTCTTTCTATTTCCAATCTTTGAAGGGCTGCGTGCGCCATCCATGTTGCTAGCCTTCTAGGTACTAACATCCTGCCCTCTGGGCATTGACTCACCTCCCACCGTGCTCCGGCTGGTGGCCACCACTTAATTGTAAACTGGGCAGCCTTGAAAATTGTCCTTGACCCACAAGTTCTATTTTAGATCCCTGGGACACAAACCCTCTGGGACCCACCTCCAACTATTTCTCCCAGCTGGGCTCCTACATGAACTTTCAGATTCTGTCTTGACTCAAGCTAGGCTCATAATCCATAGTCCATAATTCCCTAGTCTGTCCCACCCACTGCCAAGCCTATGGCCCCGGACTTGGTTTCGGGCCAAGGAGAAAGTGAAGGTGAAATCTCTGGCTCTGCTAAAGCCTTTCCTCAGTTATCAGCTCCACATTGTCATTTTCTAATTGCTTTTCTCTCATCTCAATTTTCTTTCTAGTATGTCTGAATCCTGGTCTCTGATCCAGAGCTTGACCTGACCATGGTAACAATGTCTGTCTTATGTCTCTTGCTTCCTTGAAACTCTCAGAGCCTCCTTAGCCCTTTACTCTGATAGATAGCTCAGATGTGCTCAGACCTTCCTGGTCTTTTTTCCTCCTTTGCCAGGTCTTAGTTGCGGCAAGCAAGATCTTTGATCTTCATTGCAACACACAGAAGTCTTTTAGTGGTGGGGCCTTCATTATGGCATGCGGGATCTTTAGTTGTGGCACGTGGGATCTAGTTCCCGGATCGGAGATTGAACCCAGGTCCCCTGCATTGGGAGTGCGGAGTCTTAGCCGCTGCACTACCAGGGAAGTCCCAGACCTTTCTGGTCTTAACCAACAGCAGCTGTAAGTTAAGGACTTCTGACCCCAAACTCAGCGTTCTTTCTGGGATGCCACAATGTTACAATTTATATCAGTGCCCTAACTTCCCACCTGAAAACCACAGGCTCCCTGGATGATATCCAAGGTTCTGTACAAAAGTAAGGACTATAATTTTGCTAAAAAAAGACTGGATTTACTTTTCCCAAGTTGAGGGTCAAGGTAGGTTAGCTGCTGCATCTACAGGACTGGACAATGAGAGTGACACCCTCGTGGCCCAGGTGTTGCAAAAGTCTGAGATTCTATTATATCAGTGCAGCTTTATTTCTCATGATATCTTATTTCATTTCTTTGAAAATTGGTAAA
This sequence comes from Ovis canadensis, assembly GCF_042477335.2. Classification (NCBI taxonomy): domain Eukaryota; kingdom Metazoa; phylum Chordata; class Mammalia; order Artiodactyla; family Bovidae; genus Ovis; species Ovis canadensis. The sequence goes on from NC_091264.1 coordinate 35,415,595, forward strand.
TCTTCAATCAAATATATATAGAAATATAAATCAGAATAGCATCATTTCCCAAGTGTTCTTGTTTCATTATACATTCATAACATCCCTTCCCAAATATTCTTGATTAGTCATACCTTATATATTATGCTCAAAGCCACAAGAATTGATTAGTTGCAGGTGGGTTCGTCAGAGCAATTAAGCCATAAATTGTTGCCCCAACTGGACTTGAAAGTGTATACATTCCTAACAGTTATATAACATGTTAAAGCATGGTTATGGGTCCTAAAGGCCTTCCCAGGTGGGCTCAGTGGGTAAAGGATCTGCCTGTCAATGCAGGAGATGTGGGTTCAATCCCTGAGTCAAGAAGACCTCCTAGATGAGGAAATGGCAACCCGCTCCAGTATTCTTGCCTGGAAAATTCCATGGACAGAGGAGCCTGTCTACAGTCCATGGGGTCACAAAGAGTCAGACATGACTAAGCACGCATGCTATGGGGCCTAAAGCAAGTCTGCAGAGTTGAGTGGAACTGGCGATAGCAAGATTCCCAGGTTACCTCCCTGTAAGACTTACCCATCAGATCTAGGGTAGAGCTTTAGAAGCACACTCTTCGTTCACTCTTAAATCAGTGGTTGTCCAAGCTGACAACATCAGCATCTTCTGGGGAGCTTTCAAAAACACTCATGTCTGGGTCCTATCCCTGAGATTCTGACATGACTAGTCTGGAGTTTAGCCTGGGCATTACATTTCTCAAAGCTCCCCTGGCTGATTCCAGTTGTTGTAGGTTCTGACCAGGATTGCCTGACTCTGGAAATCTCTTTGGATCATCTCTCCTGTGGAGTTGGTGTAAACTTCTCTCATATCAGTGCTATTCTTTGTAAGCCTCCTTGAAACCAAATCTTAATCTCAGACTGCTCAATGTGATCTGGTGGTCGGCAGCATCCAAGTCCAGGTACCTACCCCCACCCCCAACAGCTGAAATAGAATCTGCACTTTGACAAGATCTCTAAGTGTTTCATTGCTTATTAAAGTTTAAGGAGCACAGCAAAGTGGCCTCAAACTATGCATTTCTAAAAGCTCCCAGATAGTGTAGCTGGCTGGTCTCCGGTCCAGAGTCAAGAATCTAAACCACTTTTGTCATTGTGGCCCAATGAGGGTGTTCAGAAAAATTGTGGGGGAAGCTCGTTTTCCATGTCACCACAAATCTCCTGAATCGTACTCTCTGGAAATCTGCCTTGTTAACAACATGCTCATTCCCAGACAATGCTTACTTAACACAAAGAGGAACACTGAGGCACAGCCAACATCTCCCCAGGGTGGGAATCATTCTCTCCTTTGAAAAACCAGCCCTCTCTGTTTCAAAGCTCCACTGAATTTAGCCTAAATTGGCCTACAGGAAACAGTTTGACTCTCTAAAGAAAAATAAACTGTCCCTTCCTTAGCCTTTCAGATTACTCAAGATAGTGTTTCTCTAGCCTCCATGGATCTTCATCATCAAGTGTAGATTTCCCAAACATTGCTCCTCTTTCTGTTTCTTACTCTCCTGTTTATTCTCCTCATCTCTACACTGGAGACCTTCCAGTTTCCCAGACCCCTCAAAGAAAGGCAGCTCCAACCAGAGAGAAAACCTCCAAGGTGAGCAACGTACTATATGAATCATATTATCATTAACTCTGACCAGAACAAGCTGTTTATTAATAGTGCAACTAGCCTTAGCTTTTTTTAAAAAAATAGGTATATATGTTGTATTAATTCAATATTAAGCTTCTGAAATCCCAAAAAGATTTTGCACAATAGAAACTAACAACATTGTAAAGTAACTATACTCAAATAAAAATTAATTTTTTTTTAATGTTAAACGTCTGTTTAACCACAACCCCTATGTTCCTTTCCCCTTGCATCACCAAGAGCTGTCAGCCTATCGCTATATTTTCACAATTATTTATTCAGCTTAAGTATAACATTTTTCCCTACAGTGAAAAAGTGAAATTGTTACTCACTCAAGTCGTGTCTGACTCTTTGCAACCCTATGGAATGTAGCCTGCCAGGCTCCTCTGTTCATGGAATTCTCCAGGCAACAATACTGGAGCAGGTAGCCATTCCTTTCTCCAGGGGAACTTCCCAATCCAGGGATCGAACTCGTGTATCCTGCACTGCATATTCTTTACTATCTGAGCCACCTTATTTATTCAACTTAAGTAGAGCATTTTCCCTATAACCCAGATACATTTCATCACCATGATCTCTGACAAACGCGTTCTGGTTCTGGTTCTAGTACTGAATAAACAGTCTCAGATTCAAGTTCCAGTCTGATCTCTACAGCTCTTCTGTTGGTCCTTAAGCAAGTTCCCTAGCCTTTAAAATAAAGCCTATTTTTCATCTATAAAATGGGCATAACAGTTCCTATCTTATAGGATAAATGTGAGAAGTCTCTGCGGCCTACCAGGCTCCTCCGTCCATGGGATTTCCCAGGCAAGAGTACTGGAGTGGGTTTCCATTTCCTTCTCCACAATAAAGTATAAAGCTGTGTAAACAATAAACAAAAGCATCCCCAAGCTATGAAGAATTTACGAATTTAATAACCACAATGCTGACTCATTCATTCACGTTTTCCACCCCCACATAAAATAAACAGTGCTCCTGAAACCTTAAGAGAAACAAACAAAAATCTGTCTCTACCACCATCCAGGACCCATTCTGGTTTAGCTTTTTCTTTTGTGAAGAGTTTCTGTGCTCTGTCGACAAAAGAGGAAGGGAAACCTGGCCCAAGAGCCACGAAACCAAATCCCAGGATGGCTCTCTAGAAACCAGCCACATGGAAGCACACAAAAGCAGAAAAGCCCTTTCATGTCACTGACACGGGTGTCAAAGTGTTCAGACTAGCTATCCACTTCCAATTTCTTACTGAAAGAGGAACTCAAAGTTGCTGAGGGTTCTGACTGTGAGAATTCCGTAGAGCCAGGGTTCCCAAGCTAAGGGGGATATGCAGTGAAACAAACTATAACATAATAGATAAAATGTAAAGTAATATGTCCCACCCACATAAGATGCCATACTTCCCAGAAAGTTCCCCATAGTTATTCAGGGGCAATGGGGCTTCATACAGAAGTCTGTGAACTTGTATAGACCCGCCCATGAGTGTTAGTTTCCTAGATGGAAATGAGTAAGAAGCATATAGTCCAAGGCCTAGTCAGCAATTAAATCTCTCCACCTCCAAATCCTCACTTCTTAAAGTAGAGACAATTTCAAAAGCAGAAGCCTCAGATTCACCTCCATAAAACTAGGAAACGCTTGGAAGTCTTTCTCTATGAATTTCCGGGTACTTTTACAAACACAAATCTTTGCTAATATGCATGATTCACAAATTAGAAAGGCTGAAGTTTTTATTTTTTTAATTTTTGAAATGCTTCTTTCTTTGGTCGTGTTGGGTCTTAGCTGCCTCACATGGGATCTTTCTTCGAGGTATGCAGACTCTCCAGTTGTGGCGAGTGAACTCTCTAGTTGTGGCCCAGAACACGTGGGCTCAGTAGTTGCAGCATGGGGGCTTAGTTCCCCAACCAGGTATGGAACCCAGGTCCCCTGCATTGCAAGGCAGATTTGTAACCACTGAACCACAGGTCCCTAGAAAGGCTGAAGTTTTTAGAATATACTTTTCCAAGAGACTGATCAAAGAGTTCTGCCTTGAACACATAGATAAGGATTAAATATACTCCAACTACTCAAGTAACAAACACCTAATATTTATTAATAAATTAGTACACTTGAAGGCATTTTTCTGATATCAGTCCCTCACCATTATACCCACAAACCCCACCCACACAAAGGGAGTCCACACCACCTTTGCGTTAGAATCCATCAACTGAGCATCAGACAGCACGTCTATAAATGGGAGCAGAGTTGCAAATATATCAGGTAAGAGTTCTTACAGCTGCAGCCATTTTTAATTAAAGTGATTGAATGAAGGAAACCCACCAAGACCAAGGCCTTGAGGGCAGACTGGACCTATTGACTATGTGTGTATAAAAAACAAGACATCTTGTCAAGCAAAGCTGGGCAAATTCCCTTTGGAAAAGGTGCCAGTTGTCACCAGCACTTCAATTGTGACTTTCCAAAGTGCAGCAATAGGTTCCAGAAGAGCTCAATCCCTAAAAGATGAAGTTCAAGTTCTTTGGTGGCCTGGTTGTCAAGCCACTCGAATAGTAAAGTCGTGATGGCTTGTGAGGACTTCATGTCTCCAGCCCAGAGCAGATTAGCGTAAGGGGAGCACAAGTAATCAAGCATTCAACACGTATCCAGGTGAAAACCATACAATCAGCAACAGTGTGGTCAAGTTTCAGCCATGAATATGAACTATCCAAAAAGGCATATTAAAAAGATAACTCAAAATCTAATTGCATTACAGTAACTCAATGGGGTCTTACGTTTCTCGAACCCTTAAGAAAACCCATAAATGACAAATAATAAAATAGTAATAATAAAAGCAGAAGTGGATTTTGAGACACGAAGACGGCTTATAGCATTCATAAGATGCCATGACGCTTAAGAAGTTCAGAGCCTCACAATCCAGTGTGTGAGAAGAGCCACACTGCATTTGTGGTTCATTAAGTGAATTTAAAGTGCACAGAACAAGTTTGAGAATACATCCAAAGGCAAAACAGAGAAAATAGGGAACCTAAAAAAAACTTCAGTGGCGGATATTCTGAAACAGTCAAAAAGGCTTATATGCTAATTTCCCAGATGGGTTTTTAAAAAGAAAGAACTGGCCATATACTCCGTTAAACACACACACGTGCGCACACACACCAAAAAAAATAAAAATTAAAAAAGAAAAAAAAAACGCCACCCTGCCACTAAATTGAGTAATTTCCAGAGTGCAGTATTCCTCGTGTTCTACAACAAGTCGGGAAGATGACTATAAACAGAGTCCAGGAGGGTCTGGCTGGCTTCCTGGCTCTTGACTCCAATGATCTCAAACAGCCGATCCAGCTTGTCCTCGGCCTGTGGAGTTTCTTCAATCGCCCGCAGCTCCTCGGGGTTCAGGATGTGGAGCATGTCATCAAAAATAGGCTGCAAGTCGCAGGGGTCCAGACGCACCTGTCGCAGGACTGTGTCCTTCTTTTCTGCAGGGAAGAAAGGGGAGGGGACAGCTGTAAAGGGACTGCGTTAGGGAACAGGAGGGTTAAGGTGACAGTGATCCTCTCCCCAGGCTGTCCCCACCCCCGACAAGGTGAGGGAGTGAAGCTCTGGCACATTGCAAACAACACGGTGGGTTTTGCCAACATTGTGCTTAAGATAACAAGCAAGATTGGCCTAATAGAGATCAGACAAGGATCTACTTGATTGGGTTGTTGATGGAACATGACATTTTTCCTGGACTCAAGTGACTTCTAAGTTCTTCCAAAACTCAGGAGGATGCTGAAATACTTAAAGGAACTTAAAAGAAAGAGACGTCACTACTTTTCCCATCTGTAGTGTGTGTTAGTAAGCAAAGATCAGCCCAGTCTTTTCCCCACAAACATTCCAAGTTAATAATCAGCTTATCTGACTTTCTAATTACATTGTTGTATTTTGGGCTTCCCTGATAGCTCAGTTGGTAAAAGAACCTGCGTGCAGGAGACCCCGATTCGATTCCTGGGTTGGAAATATCTGCTGGAGAAGAGAGCGGCTAACCACTCCAGTATTCCTGGGCTTCCCTTGTGGCTCAGCTGGTAAAGAAACCACCTGCAATGTGGGAGACTTGGGTTCTGGGTTCGATCCCTGGGTTGGGAAGATCCCTTGGAAAAGGGAAAGGCTACCCACTCCAGCATTCTGGCCTGGAGAAATACATGGGGTCGCACAGAGTTGGACACAACTGAGCGACTTTCACTTTGTTATCTTTTAAAAGTAAACTTCTAGGAGCCAAGGCACATAAATAAGAAAATACTGCTTGTTGGGTCATATCTTAAAATGGGGTAAGAAACTAAACTATTATTACCATTATAAAATGTATTCTCTAAAAGATAATATGTACCAAATTACAAACTAAAATATAAATCTTTATATGGATATATGACTATATAAAGTATAAAATATAAACATGTAAAATAGAATATATTTTATAAATATGTAAAATATAACAACACAAAATATAGCCCTTTCAGTAAAATATAACTGGTGTTACCCAAACTAGGAAATTTCTAACAAAAGTCAGTCATCAATATAGTATACCTGTTAATTCCCTACCCTGCTATTCAGAACTGCAAGTAGCAAATTATTTACCAAAAGCGTCAGTCCAGAATCTTTAAAACATTATTTGCAACCAAGCTTAACAGAGCGAATTTTAATTTGAGTCAATAAAACCTATACTCCAGACTCTCAAGATAAGTTATACTTTAAATCCCTGTGTTCTACAAGCTTGGTAAATAATTTGCAAAAAGGAAAAAAAAAAAACACAAAACCCTGCCAGACTACACGTTATCGGACTTTCCCTGAAACACTTGATAACATCATGAGGACTAAGGGTGACTGATACTCCTGGACACAGGCTCCCGGCCAGACAGTCAGGACTGTAAAGATTTTCCAGGCAGGTCCCAGGTGGGTAATGACGTAGTTTCTCACAGGCTAGCCTCACCTCAGAGGCCAGAGTAGGTCATTCAGTTGATCCTACTGCTACTGGAACGAGGAATTGATAGAGGGAGAGATCCCAGGGGCTGTTCTGGAGGAGACTTAAGAACGAATGCGGGTTGCCAGCCATCTGTACCTTTGGTTATAAAGGAGCCATTCCTGCTCAGCGCGGAGGACCCGCTGGAGGTGGAGTCACAGCGAAGGAGGGGCTCAGACTCGTCCACGAAGAAGCCCTTGTTCTTGTCCAGAGGGGACGGTTCCACCGTCAGGAGTGTGGAATTCTCAAGTTTCGTGTTGGGGCTGGGGATCGGGCTGGGGCTGAGCGGGCTGGGGCTCATGGGGAGAGCCAACTTGTCAGTGTCCAGCTGTGGGAAGAAGTAAACCATTGTGAACTACACAGTTCAAAGTTATACAAATTATAATGGACAAGAATCTGAAAAGGATACATATATATATATATATAACTGAATCGCTTTGCTGTACACCAGAAACTAACAGAATATGGTCAATCAACTCTACTTCAATTGAAAAAATAAACATGATTTTTTAAATTAAAAATTATAGAGAAAAATGAAATTGAAAGCCCTTTCCAGACACTTTTTGTTCCACCTAACATTTTATAGAGAAATTCTCCCATTTTGACTGTCCATAACTTACATTATTGCTACACACATACTCATAAACCCTTCAAAATATACCTGAGGATTATGTATGAAGATTAAAAATGAGGAATTATGTGTACATGAAGCTGTTACCTCACAGGAGTGTAACTGGACAAGAAAATGAAAAGGAAGATCCCCAACCTAAAATATAATTTTGTACCACTGGAAGGAGTTTAGATAATATACAGCATATTCTTGTCTGTTTCAAGATGAATTTGTGTGCCCCTAAAATTCATATGTTGAATTCATAACTCCTGATACCTCAGAACATGCCTGACTAGTTTTGGAGACAGGACCTTAAAGAGGTAATGAAGTGGCCCTCATCCACTGTGACCAATGTCCTTGTAAGAAGAGATGAGGATACAGACCACAGAGGGGAAGCCACATGAAGACACAGAGAAGATGGTCATCTTCTGCACACCAAGGAGAATCAACCCTACCAACATTTTTACCTCAAACTTCTAGTCTTCAGAATTGTGAGGAAATACACTTCGGATGCTTAAGCTTCCCTGTCTGTGATACTTTAGCATGGCAGCCCTCGCAAATGAATATCCCCTTCTCTTTATAGGTACGGAAAAAGGCCCAGAGAAGATAAGTGACTGTCTTCAGGGCCCTCAGCCAGGAAGTGGCAGGACTCAGACTAGACCCTACCTCTCCTGATTCCCATTTCAAACTAGCTCTGGGACTCAATAAAACTGTGTCAAAGAATGAGAACACCAGAGGCAAAAGCAGCTAGAAAGAGAAAGGGAGGACCACCCTTCTGAAACCAGCAGATGGCCTCTTTAGGATGTAGTGAAACCATGAAGCTCGCATTCCAGGGTGGCGGTCAGAGAGACAATCACAAGAAAGCCACCAAACAAGATGATTTCAGATAGAGACAGTGACCATCGTGACCACTTTGGCTGGACAACGAGACTGGATTTTAGGAAGGCAAAAATCAATGTGGGGAGACCAGGCAGGATGATGCCATGGTGGCCAGGTGAGGTATCATCGTGGCTTGTACCGGGATGCACAGGGAAGATGGGCAGAAGTGACAAGTAGTATCACCCCATTTTGCAGGTGAAATGACTGAGGCCCAAGAGGGCACACAGATCCTGGGAGAAAGCCAATTCAGCCCAGCTGGATATCTCTACTTGCCCTTGTCATTTGACACCATAGGCTAGAAATGTGGCAGGCACTGGTGGCATCTCCCAGTCGGTTGACTTATCTTTTTATTTGCTCTTCTGGCTGGGAGGGAAATCCGGGAGCCAGGTGGCCAGATGACACAGGGCAGGGTTCAAGGGATGATGTGTGCTCTTCCTAGAGCTGTTAATCACCCTCATTATAAACCTCATGACTAGACTCCACGCATGTCAAGCGAAACATGTTCAAGTTCCTCAATCAGGAGGACACTGACCCTCATTTCAAAGCATGATGCTGACTAGTGTTAAAATGCATAAAGAAAAGCACAACTGCCTCTTTTACAATCTCTGAGCCCAGATCAATTCTTGCAACTGAGTGCAGATTCTGAAGACCTCTGATGATGGCATGTCTAATGTCCCAACAGCATCCGTCCCCTGCACAAACCACCAACATCCTGCTTCTGCTTCCAGGGCAAGCTGAAGATTTGGGTAACACCCATTCCCACCAGTTCCCTTCTGATCCACAGCCAAGCTTTACAGATAGGTTTTTTTTTTTTTTTTTTTTAATGTGGGCCATTTTTAATGCCTTTAGTGAATCTGTTACAATATTGTTTCTGTTTCAGGTTTTGGTTTTTTGGTGTGAGGCATGTGGGATCTTGGTTCCCTGGCCAGGCATCTAACCTGTACCCCCTACACTGGAAGGGCAAGTCTTAACCACTGGACCCGCCAGGGAAGCCCTTATAGATATGCTTTGAAGATCTGAATTCACTAGGCCTTGGCACGCGCCCCTCCTCCTTGAAAATGCACATGGCCATTCATGCCAATACGTGTTTTTTATTCACTCAATTAGACAAAGAACACTTGTCTACACTCCAGCACATGGATAACCCAGTCAGCCAATATATAGTGCACTATTCTTGCTTTAAAAAGAAATTCCCACCCACAAATCACATGCCAACAGACTAAGAAGTCCACCCACCTGTTTCCTGAACTCAGCTCATTATTTAATTTTCCCAAAGGATCTTATCAGTGGAAATTAAGCACATGATTCCCAACACAATTTGGAAAGACAGAATGCTGAAGCGGTGCTGTCCAATCATCAGCAGCGAGTTGAGTGAATGGGAAAATGCCACTAGGAATGGTTTTAGCATCTCCACAATAGCGCTCACAATCGACTGTTTGACATGGCATCTTTCTAGAAAATCAGTTTTGCTACCAAGTAGAGATATCTGTTACTAGATAGAAGATACACAGTAGTTGGTTGCATTCCAGATTTCTCTAGAGTTACCTGCATTTTTTTTCTCCCTATCAGAAAAAAAAAAAAGAAAGAAAAAACTGCCCCTAGAAACTTCTTTCCTCCCTTTACTTGCCTGTTGACAATATCTATCAAAACTAGTTTGCAACACTGAAACTCAAACATTGTATTACCTGTGCTTTCTCTAACAAGAAGCTGAGGCTTGGACTTCCCTGGTGGTACACTGGATAGGAGTCCACTGCCAAAGCAGAGGACATGGGTTTGGTCTCTGGTCCGGGAAGATGCCACATGCTGTGGAGCAATTAAAGCCTATGCTCGACAAGCACTGAGCCTGTGCTCTAGAGCCTGTGAGCCTCAACTACTGAAGACCATGCACCTAGAGCGTGAGCAACAAGAGCAGCTACTACAGTGAGAAGCCCGAGTACTGCAACAAACAGTACCCCACGCTCACCGCAGCTAGAAAGACCCCATACAGCAAGGGAGACCCAGTGCAACCAAAAATAATAAGCAACAACAACAAAAGAAATTGAGGTTCAGGATGTGTGTAATAGGTAATTCTTTATCAGTTCAGAAAGTTCATGGTTCAGTATTGACTTTATAGCAAATAAAGAGCACTTATAAAAAGATTCAGGTACTAAAAAAGAAGGCAAATTCTCTAAACAAGAAAGCCAGATGTCTACAGAAACAGGCTATATCCTCCCGGAAAAGATCTGAACATAAACTTATCAAAATATTCACAAAAGATACCCTGACTAACTTAGTTTATTCCTTTTTCTTCTTTAAGCTTTCCAAATGCTCCACAGGGACATTACTTTTTTTAAAAAATTAATTATTTTATTGAAGGATAATTGCTTTACAGAATTTTGTTGTTTTCTGTCAAACCTCAACATGAATCAGCCATAGGTATATATATTCCCTCCCCTTTGAACTTCCCTCCCATCTCCCGCCCCATCCCACCTCTCTATATTGATACAGAGCCCCTCTACAGGGACATTAATTTTTATAATTAGAAAAACAATGCTATTTTTAAAACACACTCACCACTGATAAGTGTATTTTCCCTCTGTTAACTTGAAAACGTGGCTGTAACAGTTCTTATTTTTGTTGATAGCCAAGGAACAGGACAGTTGGAAAATCATCTACTTGACTGAGCACCTCTCTATACTTTTCTTAGGCGTTCACGGGTACAAAAGGACAACAGTCCTCCCAACTTACTGCAGTGAGGCAAACACTGACTTAAAGGCCTCTGGGAAAACTTGGCCAGTAAAGGCAATGGATCCTCCAGATAGATATTTGAGTTTCCTTTGGAGAAACTCAAAAAGTAGAGCTGTTTTTGCTCTATAGCCATGAGGTAATCATGCTAACTTAGAAGACTCAGTTGGGAAATAAGGGTTACACAGTCAGACAGACCAAAGAGAGGGAGGGCGCAGGGACTGTGAGGAGAGCTTCCCAAGTAGCCCAAATCTATATGGGTCTATTGTGTGAACTGCAAGACCACACGATTTGACATACACTCCCCTCTTAACATACATACACTATCATAGATAAAGCAGAGGACCAACAAGGACCTACCACGTAGCACAGGGAACTCACTATTCTGTAACAACATCTACAGGAAAAGAATCTGAACAACGATATCACAGTCTGTGTGTGCATAACTGAATCACTTTGCTATACACCCGAAACTAGCACCACATTGTAAATCAGCTATACCCCGAGGATTTCAGCCAAATGAACCCCAAATGTCCTCCCGATTAGTTTCCAGGCAAATGCACTTTGTCCTTCCAGATACTGTATTTATTGGTCCAAACTGATAAGAAAAGAGAGATAAGTGGTTCACTGTACTTGACACCTGAGTCATACCTAAAGCTTCACTGCTGACTACTTGCCTTTCTGATTTACCAGAACCACTGAGTAACAAGGAACCAACCAAAGAGATTAGGTACACAAGCTATTGACTGAGATTTGTGGCCTTGAATGTCTCTGGGTTACAGAGGCTTGGGCAGCGTTGGTGAGAACAATGATGTAACTTGTCCCAGGTCACACCGGAAAGAGCAAAGTCCAGTTTATTCTTGCATAAATAATTTATGTTTATTCTCCCCTCTCTCCCTCAACCAGCTTCTCAAATCCAGCTGCCCATTTTGGGTGTGCAGTCAAATCACAACCTGAAACTGAAGTTCAAAACTCACTCCCCTCTCAACATACATACACTACCAGAGATAAAGCAGATGATCGACAAGGACCTACCATGTAGCTCAGGGAACTCAGCATTCTGTAACAACATCTACAGGAAAAGAATCTAAACAACAATATCACAATATGTGTATGTATAACTGAATCACTTTGCTATACACCCGAAACTAACACCACATTGTAAATCAGCTATACCCCCAAGGAAACATTAACTCTCCTCTTTTAATATCAAACCAAAACTCACTTCCCCGTTGACTGGCCTTTCCTAGGATGACACACTGTGGAAGCCTGAAGTGTCTCTCCAGCCCCAGGGATAGTGGGCCCACGGGTGCAGAAGATGCAGTTACGGCAAGGGTGGTAAATAAACAACAACAAGGGCTTGAGAAGACTTTGCTTCTCTCCTATGATGGAACAGCATCCCTGAGGATACTCTGCAAGCATGAAAGGGTGGAGGACGCCAGCCCCAGAAGCCTTCTTTTCAGCATGTTTCATGATCTTCATAGTCAACTCCTAAGACTCAAAGACATGCCAATCCTGGAACATCATGGCAAGGAAAGAAAAGAAGCCTATCGATAACTAGCTGTGTGGTCTTAGAAAAACCTTGTCCCTTTTCAGACTTGTTTCCTCATTTCTAAAAGAATAAGGTTCCTCTACATTCTCTCTCTTCACATTGTCTTGCTTATTGTTCATCTCACTACGGCTCTTTCATTTTCTCTCCTCACCACCTGCAGACCCCCCCAGCTCCCTTTCTCCTTCCAAGTTACTCCCACTGGTTCCTCAACTAAGGTTTAGCACTGAGTTATTTTCAATTACTACCCAATTACAATCTCCCCGTGGTTGTACAATCTGTTTTCATAAAACTAATTAACAACTTTGATGCATCAGTGATCTCCTGAAATGAAGCCTTCATTACCCAGCTTGAATGCCCCTTGCTAATCTGCCAAAATGGTTCAACTTAACCCCTTGGCTCCTGGCATCACCCAGTCAGATTCCATAAGATCCTTCTCTCTCCTCTCTGTAGCCAAATATGCCTGATAGAGTTAAGGAGAAAGCCCCTTACTATCAAAAGTCTCCCTTCCAACTGAACCTTCCCTCCAGATCTCATCCAATACTTAGAAAGTGGGTAAAATTCTTATGCCACATTTGTGAAAATGTCTATCACTTAAAGATGGTTTTCAAAAACACATTTGCTAAATTCAATGGAAACTAATTGTTATCCCATCTGAGCTGACCAGCTTGTTACTCAGCTCCAGTAAACAAAAAAGGACTTTAAAGAATGTTATCATCAGTGCTCAGCTAAGTGGCGCAACATGAACATACGGAATCTATCTGATGCTAAGGTAGCTCTTCTTAGCTCCATTTTACAGATGAGCAAACCATGGCTCAAAGAGGTTTAAGTAACCCGCCCAAGACGACAGAAGCCACTGTTATTTTCTCCAAAGCTCCAGATGTGATTCTAATGAGCAGCCACGTTTAAAAACAACTGGACTATATGATGAGCTTTTACTTTCACTGTTTCACTTTTTCTGTTTCATGCTTAGTGCTCCCATTTCATTTACACTCTCCAGTTTCTCTCTCTTTCGTTGTTCTTTTTCAAGCTTTTATCAAGTGTAATAGAAAAGCATTTGGTCACAAAATACATAAATAGCATTATAATGTAATATATATTTTAGAGAACAACTCCATTTTTGTCTAGCTAAAAAATGTATGACATTTTGATTCCACTTGTTTAACTAAGTATGAATAGAATGCTAAATTTCTAATTTACATTCACTCTAAATTTTGATACAGTTCCACTTATTCAGACATCTAGTGTTACTGCTAAAAGGCCAGAAAGCTTACTATCTAGTGATTTAAAAAAAAATTTGAATGAGGTTTGAAACTTCTAATCCAATTCTGAGAATATACAGAAATACTCTGTTGTTAAAAAAAAAAAAACAGGAAATTAACATGTGATACCATATTATTAACTAAAATACAGATTTTTATCAAATTTCACTCACAAAATTACATTTAAATTATATTTAAAAACTGTGGGTTTCCTCGATATCTCAGTTGCCTGTAATGCAGGAGACCCCAGTTTGATTCCTGGGTTGGGAAAGTCCAGTGGAGAAGGGATAGGCTACCTACTCCAGTATTCATGGGCTTCCCTTGTGGCTCAGCTGGTAAAGAATCCACCTGCAATGCGGGAGACCTGGCTTCAATCCTTGGGTGGGGAAGATTCCCTGAAAAAGGGAAAGGATACCCACTCCAGTATTCTGGCCTGGAGAATTCCATGGACTGTATAGTCAAAAGAGTCAGACACGACTAAGCGACTTTCAGTTCAGTTCAGTTCAGTTCAGTCCCTCAGTCATGTCCGACTCTTTGCGACCCCATGAATCGCAGCACACCAGGCCTCACCGTCCATCATCAACTCCCAGAGTCCACCCACACCCATGTCCATCAATTCGGTGATACCATCCAACCATCTCATCCTCTGTCGTCCCCTTCTCCCCCTGCCCTCAATCCTTCCCAGCATCAGGGTCTTTTCAAATGAGTTGGCTCTTTGCATCAGGTGGCCAAAGCAACATTCACTTAAAATCTGTAGTTGTTTCTTAGAAAGTTAAACGAAGAATTCTCATATAAATCAGCAATTCCACTTATGCATATGTATCCAAAATAATTGAAATCTGGGAATTAAACAGATACTTGTACACCAATGTTTAGAGCAGCCAATTCCCAATAGTCAAAAGGTGGAAACAGCCTAAATGCCCATGAACAGGCTAATAGTTAAACAAAATGCTCTTTATACATATAGGGAATATTATTCAGATTTTAAAATGGAATGAAATTCTGATGCATGCTGCAACATGGATGACCCTTGAAACTGTTAATGCTGAGTGAAACAGATCAGACACAAAAGATTAAAGATTGCATGATTCTACTGATAAGACATACATAGAACAGGCAAATTCACAGAGACAGAAAGTAGAGCAGTAGTTACCAGAGACGGAGGAGCAAAGATCATTCGTCATCATCACTCAATGGGCAGAGAGCTTCAGTTTGGGATGATGAAAAAGTTCTGGAGATGGATGATAAAGGTTCACAGCACGGGGAATAGACTTAATCCCTCTGAATTGTACACTTAAAAATGGTTAAAATAGTAATTTCATGTTACATGTATTTTACCACAATAAAAACTTCAAAAAAAGATCAGGTTTGGTCTAGTTTCTACCCAAGTTAATCCTCTTTGCTGAGTCATGTCACTTGCCTGTCTAGACTCACTGTATTTACAGATACTGACAAACCCTGTAAACTCAATACAAAGACATCACATGACCACAGGGAGCTGCTCCGCCCTGTCCATCAGACTGCAGGGGCCAGAGGACCTATAACTCAATGGCAGATCTTGCACCCCGGCTGGATGGCTGCCCGGAGGTAAAGACGAGAGATTATGTAAATACCAGATACTTCAACTGTGGCCAATAACCTTGTTTTCTATTAGAAAATATTTCAGATCCCAACAGACCAGTGACTACTCAAAAAAACACACAAATTCAATTTCCACTAAAGGTCTATCTCAAATGAATTACAGTCACAAATAAAGAGATAACTACAACTATTTAAGGATGATGATATTATCTCAAGCTTGTTTCCCCCACTCTCCCAGCTGCCAAGATCAAATTAAATTTCATGACTTTTAATAGGTCTATGTAGATATGTAAGACTGGGTTCTGATAAAAAAAACGAGCACTTTCCTCCTTACCATACAAGTATCTCTTGATACTGGAATCTATGTGGTTCCTATGTTTAGAGAAAAGGAATTCAGATAATAAGAAAGGGTTGTTACCCAAAGTTATGTGGTTCCTGGACTTCCGATCTAAATGAGAGTTCAGATAATGATGGTTACCAGGCCCACCTCCTCATAACATGTACCTGAATCTATTTAATTCCTGAGTTCAGATACTAAAGAATTTCTGTACAAGATGATTTCTCCCTTAAAAAAAATCCCACCTCCAATAAAAGGGGAAAGTTTCATTAAAGTCCCTGCTGACAGGAAACAATGACTTTATTCTTCTGAGTGTGAATTCTTGTTTCAATACAAACCAGAGAAAGGGGTCGTGAGAAGAAGCAGCCAAGTTTACTCCGTAAAAATTTTTGCAAATATAAAGAAAAAAGAGGAAATTGAGAAGATGATGATTCCTAAACCTTTAAAAGAAAGGTTGGCAGTTTTAACAAATTTGGAGGGAAGTCTTACAAAAAAAACGTGGAGTGGAAATATACATATACACATACAAACACATATACATGGATAAAGCAAAGATGTCAAAACATAATTGTTCAATCTAGGTGGTAGGTTACACATGTGTGTTGTACTATGCTTTAATTTTTCTTTGTTTCCTGAGTCTTTTTTTTTAAAGGGAGGACAATAAATACATAAAGAAGGGCTATGGGCCAAATAACCTGAAGGCAAAAATTCCCCAAACTTTTCCTAAGCTTCTGATTGTTAAGTGCTTTGTCGATCTTCCTTCTTACTTCTCCCGCCCATCCCAGATTATAGGAAAGGGCAGTGAAGAGGGGCTTCTATTGCATAACTAGGGGACAGAGCTACCATTTAAATCTAAATCATCAACTGGCAAGCGATGACTGCCACTAAGACACTGGCAATGAGCAGCTAAGACACTGCAGCCTGAATGCTTTCTAGATCTCCTTTCTAGAGGTCAGGAGATAGAAGCAGGAACAGAAGTACAATGTCAAGATGCCAAGATGTTCAAGTTCCCTGGGAACCCCTGTGCCAGACAACAGAGGTGGCAGAGTTGAGTGAACACTAAAATATGCATTTCCCAGGTGAGCTGCAAGCCAACAGCAGAACCTGTGGAACAAACTCACCCCCTCTCAGGAGGCTCTCAGGATTAACTTGACCCAAACATGCCAAAACCACTAGAGTATTATTTAGAAAGACACCCTCAACCCACCCTAGACTGGTCCACGCATAGAATAATTCAAGAATCGTGTTTCAACTGCAACCTTACTTAAGATTCTCTATAAACATCAACCCAGGTTGTATAAGCATCACCAACTCAATGGACATGAATCTGAGCCAAACTCCCAGAGACAATGAAGGATAGGGGAGCCTGGCGGGCTACAGTTCATGGGGCCGCAAAGAGGAAGACATGACTTCGCCACTGAACAACAACAGGTTAGCTGGCCATGGTGAGCTTCTCCTTTAAGCATCTCAAGCCCCAGTCAAGGCAGTTGCTATAGTCTTATACGCCGCGGTTTAGCCCTTAAGTCAAGTCCAGACTCTTGCAACCCCATAGACTGAAGCCTGCCAGGCTCCTCTATCCATAGGATTTTCCAGGCAAGAATACTGGAGTGGGGTGCCATTTCCTTCTCCAGGGGATCTTCCTGACCCAGGGATTGAACCCAGGTTTCCTGCACTGCAGGCAGATTCTTTACCAACTGAGCTACCGGCCAGGGAAGCCATCTACCTATAGTCGTATATATACAGTTCAGTTCAGTTCAGTTCAGTCGCTCAGTCGTGTCTGACTCTTTGCGACCCCATGAATCGCAGCACACCAGGCCTCCCTGTCCATCACCATCCAGCCATTTCATCCTCTCCGTCCATTTTCCTCCTGCCCCTAATCATTTGCTAATCCTGATCTTAAGAGTTCATTTCAAAACTGAATCCCAAGGGCTAAAAAACCAGCCACATTTAAGCTAAGGTGTGGTTGCTAGCCAATCCTTGCCTTAAGCAAGATAACTTAAGAGAATTGGGTTCATAGGGTAACAGGCACAAGAAGCCACAAGCAATGCGGTATAAAGCTGCCAGAGCTGGTAAGAACCAGCTGGCTCCGGAGGGAGGCGAGGAGGGCGTGGCAACCCACTGTCTGCAAGCTGTTCAGGCTGCTGACATCAACCCTGAGCTGACTCACCAACCGGCTTTCTCAAAAAAAGGAAGTGAGGAGAGTAAGTCAGGGGGCTCCCTGAGTTCAGAGCTGGAGCCAGCTCACAATCAAACACTCCACCCAGCCTTATAAGGGCTCAGCCCCATCATTACAGGAGGAGTTGGCCCTGTTGAAAATGACAGGTTTCCCTAAACCTCACTCAGTGAGACCTATTGCTCATTAGGAAGCCTTTCCCACAAAAAGAGCCTTGGGACAATTCTAGTGATGAAAAAAAGATTGCAAGAATCATAACCTTGCCTTAAGACACGATCGAAGTATCCAACTACATAAAAGGAGGTGCTGTGAATTTAAAATTTGCCAGGTACCTGTGTACTTAAGATATGTATAGAGACTTATTGTGCAGTAGCTTCGATCCTTTAATTGGGGTGCATTAATCCTATGGTAGGCTTTCCAGGTGGTGGGCTTAGTCGTGCTCGACTCTTTGCAACCCCATGGACTATAGCTCACAGGCTCCTCTGTCCATGGGGATTCTCTAGGCAAGAATACTGGAGTGGGTTGCCACAACCTCCTTCAGGGGATCTTCCCAACCCAGGAACTGAACCCTGGTCTCCCACATTGAAGGCAGATTCTTTGCCATTAAAGCCACCAGGCAAGCCTGCCCTCCCCCTCCCACCTGGTGGTGCTAGTGGTAAAGAACCCACCTGCCAATGCAGGAGAGGTAAGAGATGTGGGTTTGATCCCTGGATCAGGAAGATCCCCTGGAGGAGGACATGGCAACCCACTCCAGTATCCCTGCTTGGAGCATCCCGTGGACAGAGGAGCCTGGTGGGCGACAGACGACTGAAGCAATTTATCATGCATCCAAGCAATCAATCTTATGGTACAGATCCACCCAATCAGAGATTGAGGTATTGTTCCAAAGGGCCTTTGGTAGCTGCCAGTAAGTTATTTTAATATTTGTCTTGAAGTTAACAAGTATTATAATGAAATAGTCTCCATGATGCTAAATAAAGGCTTTAGAATGGTTTTTTTTTTAGAAGTGTGGACAGAAAATAATTTCATAAAAACACCCTGAAATACGTAGGCTCAAGCTGATCTTTCTACTCAAATTTTCTGAACTTCCCAAATCTGATTAAATTAGTGTCATTTAATAAAAATCTTAGTTGAATTTATGCCATTAGAATTAGACTATACATGGTACCCAATGCCACAGGTGCAAAAGAGAACTCTGAAAATACTTTCCCCTCACTAATCAATGATGTCAGCTTCTCATTTTCCTTCCAGTGTTAACTGTTCCCAGCTCCCCATGTATTCTTCCAGAATAGTCTACACTTACACCAATCCGGTAGGTACATATATTCTTCACCCTATGCTAGACCTTCTCTTTCATTCTTTACAATTCTTTTTTACAACATGGTGGCACAGTTTACGTCCATACTGTTCTGTACCTTGCACTTTTTTGTTTAAAAATGTTTCTTGAGGTTAAGCACATAAAGAGCTGACTCACTGGTTTTGATAAATGCGTACTGTTCCACTGTATGGATGCTCCATTGCTTATATAACCAGTTCTCTATTGAAGGGCATTTGTGTTGCTTCTACCTTTTTGTTACTAGCAAGTGATGCTACGATGAATAATTTACCTGCACCATTCTGCACATATGTAGGATGTATTTAAGGATATACATAGGATGAGGTGGAGGAGGGGTGGATTGGGGGGTTGGGATTAGCAGATGCAAACTACTGCACAGAAAATGGACAAACAACAAGGTCCTATTGTTAGCACAGGGAACTATACTCAATATCCTGTAATAACCATAATGGGAAAGGATAAGAAAAAGAATGTGTGTATACATATATATAACTGAAACACTTTGTTGTACAATAGAAATTAATATAACATTGATTTATAATATACCTTAATAAAATAAATTTTTAAAAAGAACATATGTAAGATGTATTCCTAGGAGTGGACTCCATGGTCAAAACACATGTATTTTGGTACATGCCAGATGGCCCTCCACTGGGGCGGGCTCATGTGCATACCCATTCGAGATGGATACTGTTCCACCTTCTTTATTCCCTT
This sequence comes from Ovis canadensis, assembly GCF_042477335.2. Taxonomy (NCBI): domain Eukaryota; kingdom Metazoa; phylum Chordata; class Mammalia; order Artiodactyla; family Bovidae; genus Ovis; species Ovis canadensis. The sequence continues at coordinate 35,435,376 of NC_091264.1, forward strand.
CATAACACAAGAATGGAGTTATACCTTCCTCTCTGCCAGTCTAAGAGGTTAACATTGCATCTCAGTGCAGGTTTCAATTTGAATTTTCCTATTTTGAGCAAGGTTACAAAAAAAAAAAAATCCCTATACCTTTAAGAGCCTTCAGGATTTCTTTTCTGTGCACGCTCTTGTTCACAAACCATCCATTTTTCTTTTGGATGGTTGGTTTCTTAATTAACTTGCAAAAATCCTTCATTATTAAAGGAAATTAACCCTATATTGCAAACAACTTTCCCAGTTATTATTTTGTCTTTGGTTTTGTATATGGTGTTTTCTGACTTACATACATCTTAAGGAGTTGACCTTTTCTTGTATGGCTCCTGTGTTTTGTATCATTCTCAAAAGACACTTGCTTATTGTATAAGTAAGTGATTATAAAAACAAAACACTTCCTCCATCTCTTTCCCTAGTACTTTTTTCCCTAAGCCATTTTAATGGTTGGTCGTTTCAGCCTGCCCCTGACTCCGCCCAAACTGTGGATAAATCAAAGTTTCTTCTGTAAAAAAAAAAAAAAAAAAAATTAATAGGGAAATCAGAAATGACAGCTGTCTCTCCCCTAAGGAAATGGTGAGGAATAAGCAATTACCAGATGGTCTAGTGGTAAAGAACCCGCCTGCCAATGCAAGAGACAAAAGAAACTCGGGTTCGATCGATGCCTGGGTTGGGAAGATCCTCTGGAGAAAGGCGTGGCAACCCACTCCAGTATTCTTGCCTGAAGAATCCCATTTCCAGAGGAGTCTGGTGAGCTACAGTCCATAGGACCACACGGAGTCAGATACAACTGAAGCAACTGAGCGCACACGCACAACTGATCAAAACGATGAAATTAACTAGTGTACAATAAAGCCTACTGCTGCCTGAAATATAATTCCTTAACAGTAAGTGCATATGCTTTTGGCACTTGGGTTATAACAGATGAAGAGACAAGTCTCATGAACACAGGATGGAGAAGCTAGGCCAAAACTGAAAGATATTACACTTTGTCTGAATATGAGTTTGGGCTTTAAAAAAGCAAACTATGACATCCAGCACTGGTAATTCATGGAGAAAACAAGCTTCTTTTCACAATATTGATTCTGTTTCTCTCGAATGCACTTTTTGAGGAAGCCAGTAAGGATGTGGATTAAAGGGGCAGAAAATAGTTTTACCTCCACTCCCGTCTCTATCATCCACTGATAGACTCAGCCTTTTCTGAATGTAGAGACACTGTCCCAAGAAAAAAAAAGAAAAGCCCATTTCAAGTCCTCTGTATGGCCATTTCACAGAGGATGTTCCAACATCAGGCTCACATATGCACCCCTGCTATAAAATGCCGGCATCGTGAGCGATGATTCTGTTTCTGTGTGTTTTGGTGTGTGTCTGTTTCCTTTGTTTTTGTTTTTTTTTTATATATAATTTTGAAAGGTTACTTTTCATTTACAGCTATTACAAAATATCGGCTATATTCCCTGTGTTGTACAATATATCCTTTTAGCCTATCTTACACCCGATAGTCTTACCTCCTTCTCCCCATCTCTATTCTGCTCCTCCCTGCTTCCCTTCCAAGCTGCTAGTTTGTTCTCTACTATCTGTGAGTCTGATTCCTTTTCGCTGTATTCACTTGTTTGGTGTATTTTTTTAGATTCCACATATAGGTGCTTTATATAGCGTTTGTCTTTCTCTGTCTGACTTATGTCACTAAGCGTAACACCCTCCAAGTACACCACATTGCTGCAAATGGCAAAATTTCATTGGTTTTGTTTTTGATAGCTGAGTGGTATTCCATTGTATATATTGTGTGTTTTCATTTAGTATCTGTAGTGCCTAGTACAGACACTGAAACAAAATGGGTGTTCCTTTAATGTTCGCTAAACAAATTGCTTGCATCAAACCATCCCATCTTTAAAGGCTACTAAAGGGACTTCCCTGGCAGTCCAGTGGATAGGACTCTGTGCTTCTACTTGTAGGGAGCACACGTTCAATCCCTCGTTGGGGAACTAAGATCCTGCATGCCATGTGGTGCAACCAAACAAAAAAATTCATTAATAAAAAAGTAAAGGCCACTAAAAAAAAAAAAAAAAAAGAAAGCATGTGTAAGTATGTGTGTGTTAGGGAGGGAGGGTATACCCAGTCCCAAGATCCCAAGAATCTGTTTCCCAGACTTTTCTATCACCTGTCATACTTCAAACGCTTTTACATGTCTGAAATTGGGCTGTATCTAACAACTATAATTCACAATGTTTTCATTGCTTTCTTAGTGGTAACTATAATAATGGTATATACACGGCTGACACAGCTTTCAACAAAATACAGAAATATAGGTTAATTCTAATACCTGTTTCTCATGGGGCCATGAAGCTTGCTAGATAAAAGGAGATGCAGAGCACCTAGACAGTGTTTGGGACACGGCAGATTTGAGGCAAACACTGGCTCACTTTCTCCATAACACGCATTTACAGAAAGGAGAGTGCTATTGCTTGAGTCAAAAAAGCAGTGTATGGAATTCAAATTCCAACACATAAAACAGTAGCAAAGATGTTTTGAGCCCCACTAGTAGATGTCAAGTGTGTGCTTGGGCATGTACAATCATTATCTCTACTATTTACATGCGATTTCACCAGATGTTTATAAGACAAAGGTCTAATTGTTGGTTACGTCAGCTCCTTTTACTAGTTTTTGGAGATTCAAAGTTCCAACTCCTGCACTTGATGTGAAGTGAGACATTGAAGCCTCATTCTTGTACCTTTCCTATTACAGAACAATGAACATTCTGATAAGCTCGCTGCTGAACCAAATGAAACCAAATTCCAAGTAAAATACATGTTCTTCGTAGAGTCAAAAGTTTGAGACCTTAGTGTAAAAAAACAGATGGGCCTCCCTCAGCAGCAACCTCATGAGAACGTCTTGGACAAGAAGACCAAAATATAATCTTGAAAGAAATTTGAGTCTGTCTTTAAAAAAAAAACAACTTTCAAATAAAAATGTATACATTTGTTCTTATTTTATAGGTATATTGTAGTGGGTTGAGTACCCTTATCTTCTGATGTTATAATTCCTCATGCACACTTCTGTTACAACACTTGCCTATGCCACTAAACTGTCATTATTTGCACACATGTCTCCATCTTGGTGAGTGAGCTGTTGAAAGGCACACACCTCTCTTGTTTACATAGTACTAGGCACACAGCTGCTGCTCAACAAAAGCTTGTTGACTAACTGAATGAAACCATGGAGTATGACAATAAGTAGAATGGCCTGAAATGTCGTTAAATGTCTAAAGGCTCCTTCATAGGCCTAGCTCCTTTGTACACAACCACCACCTTAAACACAAGCACCGCTCAAACTTTCTGGCCTATTGTGTGTCAACATGCCTTTACAGTATCGCTTTCTCACCATACTGCAAGTTCCCCAGAACCCACAGTCACACTCTGCAAAATTAAGTAACTTGACCTGAAATGACCCCCATGTAGTGGCCGCACAGCAGAAGTCAGAGGCTCGATACATGCCAGTTTAGCTAACATCTCAAGGCCTTAGGACAGCAATCCCTGCTTTCTAAGAGACGGTCAACTGGCAAGTTAAGAACAAATCTAAAAAGCCAAAAAGTCAACAGCTAAAGGTACAGCTGGTGTTTGCCTCCACTCGCCCTCACTATATTAAAGTTCTGAAAAGAGCTGCTCTCAGACAACGCAGATCAAGACAGGTACATCCTGTAGCTGATAAAAAAAAAATCAGTAACTATAGTTCCCTTTTCAGCAGAAGCAGTGGTACTATCCTCACAGACAGAATGCCAGTGCTCATCATCTCATGGTTAAGATTCTCCCAGTGGATCATACACAGCAAAACCACTCAGCCTCCAATACAGAGTCCACTATGGTTGAGAGAGAGAGAACTCTGTCCCTGGGACCGACGTCTCCAATGCGGTTTCTGGAAAGGATTAAGAATTTCTAACAAAGAATCATTCTACTACGTAGACATTAACCACAACAATACTGGTTTCAGATTCACCAATTGGTACGTTACAGTATGGTTTTAATCTAGCTAATCTCATGAAAGGAGGGAGAGAGGGCTGAGACACCCCAAACCCTCTGCCTGATCAACACCAACTCTTTATATTTGTGAATCTCTGGTCAAAGCAGGCAGCTAAAGTAATGCTTTATACTATTTTAAATGATTGTGGTTGTTTTTAACATGATCATCCCCTTTTATTGAAATGCAGCTGATTTACAACATTGGGTTGGTTTCCGATGTACAGCAAAGTGGTTCCGTTACAAAGATACATCGTTTCTCATATTCTTTTCCATTATGGTTTATTACAAGATATTGAATATATTAACAGTTCCCTGTGCTACATGATAGGACCTTGCTTATCATTTTTAGATGTACATAAAATTCCTTTTTCCTCCCTTTCTCAAAATGAAACTCTAAAAGAAGGCTGGGAAATTCAAATTACCACGACTTCTGAACCTAGCCAGTAAGTATCCCTTTCATATCCTACATTTTTACATCCCATAGTATAACAAGCCATTATCTGATTCAATGCTTACAAAAAAAAAATACCACTTGAATTTCCATTTTAAATAGAAAAACAGGAGACAGAGAAATAATTTGCCTAAGGTTTCCTACAGAGAAAGAAACAAGTCTAAGATGAGGGGGGAAGAAAGGAAAACCAGTACACTGGGTAAGCCTATTTGAATATAAAAAGACCCGGGGGAAAAAAAAAACAACACAGCAACAACATAAAAGGAAACCTAGAAATTCAGTTGCTCAATTCTGTATCCTTTTTCTGACAGCCCTTGAAAGAGCAGGCCGTTGTCTACATACACCATCCCCTTTGTTTCTTCACTAGAGAAAACATTCCTGCCAGCCTAGGAACACTCACTCAGGCAGTACAAGAATAAATATTTACAACTAGCTGGAATTTCCAGTTCTTGGGCACTGAATGCAGATGGCAACCCTCATGCTCAACCGTCTACCCATCAAGCAGTCTTGAACTTGGCAGTCTCTCCCTATCCGGCACTGAGTAACCCTTGATGTTCAGGATTTAAAGAATCTATTGATATGTGAGTTGGAGCTAGTCAAGAACATTCTTCCATCTCTCTTGCCTTTAGAGCCTAGGAATAAATGCAGTGATTCAAGGTAAACATTCACCAAGGGTTTTCTCTGGGTCACACTCACCTAATTTCACAACAGCTCAGAGGACAGGCACTAAGGGTGTTCCCATTTTCTCATGAAAAAACCGAGTCAGTGATGCCAAGTATGTGACCTGGACAGGAATTTAACCCGGTATACTCTTCACACTGACATCCTGACTTGGAGCCTTTATGTTGATAAACTGCACACCCACCAATTCCCTCCTCGCTCCCTCCTGGGTTTACTCCCTTAGATAAAAGATGTGCACCTTTCTTCCCTTCAACAATAGGTTTTTCTGACAGCAACGACTCTGTCTCCTCTTGTCTTTGCATTGCCCAAGTGCCTGGCATAATGGTGCCCATGCAATTTGTTATGTAATACAGATTTAAAAATAAAATTGCATCCTCTCCCTTACTGTTTAGCAGGGGAAACTTAAACTCGGGCTAGAAAGTACTGAAAGAAAAAATAACTGTCAAGCTTAAGTTCCATTTTCCGGCTCTCCTTCAAAAACAAAGCCCAAATAATGCAATTTATTTTAGTCAGTGGGCACTTTCCTGATGAAGAAAAACAGAGTTTATTGCTGGAAACCAATGCTAAGTATTTTTTAGGCCAAAGTAAAAGGATCTCAGGCAGACATGGGGAATGAGCAACAGAAAAAAATCAGTAAGCAGGTAAATCTACATGGAGTGTGACTGTGTAAAATCATAATAATTATGCCTTTGGGAGGCTAAGAAATGTGTAGTGTTAAAATGTATGACAGTAAGTCAGAAAGAGAAACACAAATATATAACATCACTTATATATGATATCCAGAAAAATAATACAGATGAACATATTTGCAAAACAGAAGCAGAGACACAGGCATAGAGGATGGACGTACGGATACTGGGGGGATGGCCTGGGAGACTGGGAGGGGATATAACTGATTCATTTTGCTGTACAGAAGAAATGAACACAACATTATAAAACAACCATACTCCAATAAAAATTATTAATAACGTAAAAAAATAAAATGTATGACAACAAAACACAAGAGAGGGATAAATATGTTTAAAGTCTTTTAAGGCTGTTGTGTTGTCCGGAAAATAATAAAAAGTACACACTTATAAAATAGTTCATAATTTAACTGTGTTGTAATCTCTGGGGTATCCATTAAAAGTAAAAAAAAAAAAAAAAAAAGTGTACCTAAGAAGTTAATGAGGAAAAGTAGAATAATAAAAACATCTTATTAACAAGAAAGGAAAAGGGGAAGAGAACAGATAAGACAAATATAAAAAATAATAAGATGGTATATTTAAACCCAAATATGAGTAAAGAAACCATTCTTTAAGTACATTAAAAATGTTACCACACTGAAATTTTCTTAACAACAAAACTGTTAGAATAGATTTGTTAAAACCTTCAATATATTTACTTACAAAAGGCTTTCTTTATAAGATGCAGATAAAAAAAAGTTAAAGGATGGAAAAAATAGACAGCATACAATTTGGAAAGTTGTATTAGGCTTTTGTTTTGTTTTTTAAAGAGTTCGGGCAAAGTCCAAGTAATTTCCAACTACTGTCCTTTGCTGATTCTCTCAAAAGTTCATGCCTGGGAAAGAAAGAATAGAGATGATTCTGGAAGGCTGGGGTCCATTTTGATATTGAACTTGAAAGAAGAGCGTACTGAGAAACTTGGGCCACACTTCTGATAAGAAAAGAGTCAGGCAAGCGAATGAATAAATAAACTGGGATACACCCAGACAATGAAGCAGCACTAAAAACAAATCAGTTATCAAGTCATAAACAGACATAAACAGCCTTCTCTGAGGGTACAGTCTAGGGGGGGTCACAAAGAGTCAGGCACAAGTTAGCAACTAAACAACAACATCAATAGCATATATATTTCAATCCCAGTCTCCCAGTCCATCCACCCTCCACCCCCAGTATCTGGGAAGCTTAAATGCAGACGACTGAGTGGAAGAAGTCAGTCTGAAGGCAAAACACCCCATAATTCCAACTACATGACATTCTGAAAAGGCCAAACTGTAAGAGACACTGAGAAGGGTTAGCGGTTGATGGCGGGGAGGTGTGGGTAGTGGGGAAGAGAGAAATGGGTAACCCGTGGAGAATTTCTTGGCCAGTGAAAATATTCTGTATGATAATGATAGACACGCATCATTTACCCAGACCCACAGGACACGTCCAGCGAGAGTGAACGCTAAGGTAAACTGTGGACTTCGGGTGATTATGACATGTCATTATAGGTTCCCTCTCAGTAAAAACTCTTTTGACGGATACCCTGATACCCCTCTTTTGACTGATACTGATAATGGTGAATGAGGGGGAGATGGTGCATGTAACTTCCCTCTCAATTTTGTTTTAAACCTAAAACTGCTCTAAAAAATGGTCTTTAAAAAAATTCAAAGAACCGTACACCATAAAGTAAATTGTACTTATAATTTGTTAATGCATAATTTTGTTTTTATGTCAGACTCTGGATATGTTTAATACATAAATGGCTAACAGGCCACCAAGGTTAATAATGGACTAGCTGTTCCTGACAGAGGTAACCAAAAGGAACACCGGGACCAATCCTCTGAGTGGAACATTACATAGGTGTTCTCAGGCTCATGAACAGGAAGAAAACATTAACCATTTTAAACACACACACACAGTCATTTTTACACATTAAGGGCCCATTAACTCCTGGGGCAAAGTCTCAAATTGCCAGCAGTACCACCATACACATGGAATACAAATCCACCAGAAAATGGAAAAACTAAGTCTCAATTAGGCCCCCTGTGTTCTCTGATTCTCTTGTTTGACTCCACAAATCTCAGAGATAAACTAGGAACAAGCTGCGCCATTAATAAGAGCTGGCAACCAGAAATCCATGCTCATTGGCTATTAAAATTAGAATCAGAGCTGGGTCCCCAACACTGCCAGACAATGATGGACATAATTAAAACATGGAACAAGAAGCTTCTGCCTTCTCAGCCTCCATCTCAAAATGCAGGCCACACTAGAACCAAGGAGAAAGCTACAGAATGTTTTGGTGCTACTGTCTCTTAAAAAAGAAACCGGAAAAAAATAGATACTAGAATATTTTATATATATGGAGGAGATATGAACAAGGAAAAAATTATTCTCCCTGGCATGCAGTCTCCTCCATGGAATCTGCATCTTTGGGCCCACCTTTCCCAGGACCTAGGACAGAGCCTGGAATAAAGCAAGTGCTCCATTGATGGAACTCAATGGAACCATCAGAGAAACATACCAAGGTCACTTGCCAAGGTCACTTGGTGTAGACGATACTCCACTACCGTCATTACCACCCCAAAAAAGTAAGTACCTTAAAGACTAGGAACAAATTCTAAATGACTGCTGAGTGTACACAGAGAAAGAGGAGACAGATGTGCAGAAACCAAAAATGAAATAAGTTTTAGGCAAATCTGACCCAACATAGCAAACCTCAGCCAGTCCTCCCAAGAAAGAATGGATTGGCACATAAACCACTGTTGGCTCTTCCTCAATTAAAACAAGGATGGTTCCCTCTTTCGAGTTAGCACAGTAAAACAAAGCCCTACTTATCTTTCTCGTGGATCCTTTCAGCTGTCATTTTTCAAAATGTTTTAAATCACAAAATAATATTTTCATCATAAAAATCATTTTAAAAATCACTTCTAATTCTACTGCCTAAATTTAATAGCATAATATCAGCATTTTTCATTTTCCTATGTTTATATTTGTTTTTCCTAATGAGAAACCTTCTTTTGAACCCTTAACAATACCTCGTGATCATCCTTCCACATTATTAAATATTCCATTTAACCAAATCTTATCACTGCATCAATTATATTTTCTCTTTTCTGGAGGCAATATCAAGGTGATCCAGTGACTTATTCCCAAGTATCTAAATCCTTCTTCAATCTGCTGCTTGCCCTAACAGTTCTTTCCTTAAACCTGAGACTCCAAGGAAGCACAATGTTTTGCCTCCTGAGCCCCTTTGTTTGAACTGCAATCATTTTATTTAATTGGAGGCCAATCATCTCCCTTTTCTTTCCCCAAATCCAGCTACTCAAAGTCTTATTTTAGTTGTGAACCATATTTAATTGAGATGGTTTCTCAGAAAGTCACAAGACACCGTGTGTGCCTTTGAATGCTTACCCCTGCCTCTGTGCCTTTGAATGCTTACCCCTGCCTCTATTAGTAAATCTTTTTTTCTGAACTTCCACATTTCAAAGGAGTTAAAAATACACCAAGACTGTAAAGCAGTCATCCTTCAATTAAAAATAAATTTTAAAAAGTATACTAGGAGCTTTAAAGACTACCTTCAGAGTCAATTAGCACCAACGAACTTTTATCCAGTCAGTCACTTAGATCAAAGATTCACCTGATGAATGTTTATTTCAATAATGAAGAAACACTACACTGCTAGTATAGAAAGATGAAGGCACTTGGACTTCTTAAATATATAAAATTGAGTCCCTTGATACACAAATGTGGTGCAGAATGATAGCAGATTAGAGTGGATCAGGGGAAAAACACTCTCTCCCTCACTCTTTTAGGTAATGAGTTTGGACCACTGGAGAAGAACACAGGCAGAATGGTCTTTAAAATTTTAAGTGGTTTTTTATCAAGTCTCAGCAGCAGTGTTTTTCCTTGAGAATACATTGCAAAACTTCAATCGAAATCTGAGAACTATGATTCAATAGCCTAACTTGTAGTTAATTCACGGCCTTTCAGAGAATTACCTTATGATTAAGGAAGGGCTAAGTAAATACATCATGGCTGTAACTATGCTATGTAGAACATCTTCAGTAGGTCAGGCATTTTATATCCTTTACTCCTAGTCTTAATGAACTCGGGTGACGAGATAACAGAGGCAGAGGAAGTTAAAAGTGAAACATACTTGGTCACTCAGCTAGTGTCAGAGCCAGGGTTCCTATCCCACGCTTTCTGAGGCCAAAACCGGGGCTCATGGACCAACGACTATAAATAAATCACCCTCCCGGGTCCCCTCAGTTTCATCTGAGACACTGATTGGACAAGCCCAGGGAGAAATATTAATCTTGTTACTAAACACTGCCAGCCTCACCTGCATCCTCGAGGATACTTGGTGGTGAGAGGGAGCCTTCTTAAATGACATCACAGAAAACATCGGCTGTTAGAGGAAGGGAATAGGAAAAAGTCCTCCTTCTTACTTTTGTTCAAAGTGTGCTATGCAAAATGAAACCGTAAATTGGGAAAAAAAGGAATAGAACTAGATGTACAGTCTGATGCCAGGCTCCATCCCAAAGGCAAAGATTCTCAGTTTTGTACATTAAAAGCACTTACAGGGCCTTTAAATATACTGATTCCTGAAAGTACTCGTTCTGAGGCCTGTCCTCAGAAATTCTAATTTGGTCTACAGTGAGGTCCAAGCACCAGAATTTTTTAAAAGTTCTCTAGATGATTAATGGAAAACAGCTTAGAAGCACTGCCCTAGAAGAGATGTGCGCGCGCGCGCGCGCGCGTGTGTGTGTGTGTGTGTGTGTGTGTGTGTGTGTGTGTGTGTGTGAAGCTAAATAGCAAGGAGCAGTTCTTTTCTCTTCTGACATATATCTGGTAAAATCTGGAGCTCAGGGACCTAAAGGTTAGTAGGAAGGACAGACAGCTGGGCTGCGTTACCTGGGCTGTATCCTCCATGAGGCCACGGATCTTCTCCACCACATCGTTGCGCCGGTGCTGGCGCAGGGCGCTAATTAACTGGGCCAGGCTGGCCTCGGGGCCCCGGATGGTCCAGTGCTGCAGCGCTGCGTAGGCGCGCTCGTGGTCCGCCGTGTACCCGTTGGAGAAAGCGGCCACCTCCCTCTCGCTGGCATTGCACAGAAACTGATAGATATCCTTCCACTGGCTTCCCACTTGGGCTGCTACCAGCTTCAGGATGTCAATACCTATACCAGACACAAAACAAAATAAAGAAAAAATACAGAAACATGAGGGCTTTATAGAAGGCCGTTCTGTTTTAACAAACTTAAAGAAGCATGCTTTCCCATGCTCTAATCAAGGGAATGCAGTGTCTTCTAGAAGCACTTGGCATACACCGCCCATCCTTGGGATGAGCTAGCCCCCCTCCTGCAAACGTCACCTCAGGAAAGTGGAACCAGGAGAAGGAGCAACCTGGGAAGAATAATAAATCGCCCCTTAAAGATGTTTTGAAAGCCAAACTCAAAGTACTCAAGGTGATTCCTTTATTTGCTGCTAAAAACTGGAATCAAATAAACAAGAGGCTCCCAGATGAAAGAAAAAAAGGTGACTTCATGAAATCTAGAAAAAGATAAGCCACAGGTTCAAACTGAAGTGGAGTTAATCCCGCACTGTCTGGGTAAAGGGTGTTGAGAGTCAAAGCTATGGTGTCCAGGACACAAACTGACAAACACCCATCTGATCCAGTCCCATTCCTTCTCACGCTTTAAAATACTATACTCAAAGGGCAGCTTTCTCATCTATTATTATTCAATCTCCTAAACTGACTTGCACAGCTATAAATGGAGACAACAGCAAAGTGACAGTATAATAACAATAGCTATTATCTTCCAGATATTATGTGAAGGCATTAACTCCTGGAACATTTTTATAAAATATTAACATTTCAATTGTCTGGGTTAAAAAAAAAAAAAGAAAAAAAGTAAGATAATTTGCCCAATATCACAAAGGTAGGCAGGTTGGCTTTTGAACCCAACTCACTGGATACCGAGTCTTTCTAGCTCATCGGTTACTTGTAAATCCGTCAGCGTGGATCTGTAGTTCCCAGATCTGATGATCAGTGTGTGAAATGCCAAAATCAAATCTTGGGGTCTGATAACTAGGATAAGTACCTGGCATCCACCTGCTGTGAAGTAGGGGCTTTCCTACATGGCAAAATTTGGTGTCCTCCTCTATAAAGCACCATCTCTTTGCAATTATGCATTGGCTTTGCCCAAATTTATCCACTATAACCCCACAGTAAGGGCTCTGGTAGTTACTACCACAGGTGAATGAATCCTCTGAGTCAATACCATATCGTTCAATACTCATACTCACATGCCCAGATATCAGAGTTACTACAGTTAACAATGTCTTGGCTAACTGTAGCTAGCGAAGATGATATGGTATATGTATACACAGTGAAATACTACTCAGCCGTAAAAAAATGAAATAGTGCCATTTGAGCAACACAGATGGACCTAGAGATTATCATACTAAGTAAGTCAGAAACAGACAAATAACACATGGCACCACTTATATATGGTATCTAAAATATGGCACAAATGAACTTAGTTACAAAACAAACAGATTCACAGATGCAGAAACAAACTTATGGTTACCAAAGGGGAAAGGGAGTGAGGGAGGAATTAATTAGGAGTTGGGGATTAGCAGATACAAACTACTATATAAAAAACTGATAAGCAACAAGGTCCTACTGTATAGCATAGGGAACTATATTCAATACCTTGTAATAAACCGCAATGGAAAAGAATCTGAAAAAGAATATATATGCGTCAAACTGAATCACCTCAGTGTACTCCAGAAACTAACGCAACACTGTAAATCAACTATACTTCAATTTTTAAAATAAAAATCTTGAAGAAAAAGTCTTTAAAGCATTTACTACTCAAAAAAAAAAAAAAAAAAAAGGGAGTCACATTCCCAAGTGAAGCTTGGGGAAGAAAGCAAAGGAAGAAGAATTTACCAGGATGGTTAACTGAATTTTTCAATTAACTAGAGGTTAGTCTTGGAGAAGCCAATGGCACCCACTCCAGTACTCTTGCCTGGAGAATCCCATGGATGGAGGAGCCTGGTGGGCTACAGTCCATGGGGTCGCTAAGAGTCAGACAGGACTGAGTGACTGAGCGGCTTCACTTTCACTTTTCACTTTCATGCATTGGAGAAGGAAATGGCAACCCACTCCAGTGTTCTTGCCTGGAGAATCCCAGGGATGGGGGAGCCTCGTGGGCTGCCATCCATGGGGTCGCACAGAGTCGGACACGACTGAGCGACTTAGCAGCAGCAGAGGTTAGTCAGGAGGGGGGAAAAAAAACGGTTTTTGCTCCAATCGTTGTTGAGGAAAATATTTATAAACTATCCATTTGTGCCTAAGAAGAGAGCACTAAGAATTCCAGAAGTGTCCTTGTAAATGGAAGACTCTGTGGTTTGCATAGCCAAGGAAACCTTTCCTCAGTCACAGCATGCTACTGAGGCAGATGATTTGGAAGGCTGCGAATATCCTGAACCAATCCCCTGAAAATGGTTTCGGAAAGTAAGTGCCTGGTAGCAGGCTACTTTCTTGAAAACTATAAAAGTAGGATACCACACTTTGAGAAATGACCGTACTTCTCACACTATTTTCCCTGGCAGTGTGAAATACACTTGAACCCACTGCTTTTTAGTTTTCATAGAAATCTTTAGCGATACATAGTTTTTGATTTCAAGCAAACAGACTTGAAAAAAAAAAAAAAAGTCCTATTTAAAACCCCACAGGTAACTTTCAGAAGCAAACCAGTTCTTTGTGGTTGATGCAGTCGATTCTTCCAAACATGCTTCGTCCCTGAATCTTAATGTAGCTCAATGTGAGGAAGGCCCACAGTGTCTTGCATGGAAACATGACTGTGTTTTCTTGTATGTGGGACCTTTGCTTAAGTCTTCGTGATGCCACTGACAGTGTGGCTTTGGGCAAACCACTAACTGTCATGTTCATTTCCTCATTTGTACAGTGGAGATACTCAGGATGGTCCCTGGGGATGAGCTGATTAACATTTTCTATAGAGTCGATTTATTTTTGGAAGTACCCCATCATTATAAATGCTCCATACACTGAGCACTACAACTTAAGACAAAATGCATTTCTGATGCAAACACACAGGCTTTATGGAGTAATTATAGAGTTTAAAAGGCTTACGCTTAACAATAGCTTCTTCTTCCGAAAGCCAGCATTTATACTTTTTTTCAGCCACAAAAATTACAAAAGAAAAAAAAAAAAGCAAAACACGAAGAATGGGTGCAACGAGATTTTCCTTCAACTAAGATTGACTGGAAGCTAAATTTAAGGACCATGAATCATGTTTCACCTTATTCTTTTACTATGTAAACATGGAGTCAACTCATGTGAACCAGCCTGGCCCCTCCCACTGTAGAGCCGATAAAGACAAAGAAGGCAGAAGGCAACCACTGGCTCTGGAGACCCCAGCCTCTCAGCCTAGCACAGGATCACAGCCACCACAGATGAAGACCAGTCTGAACTAGCCCATGACTCTAGGTATACCTTGCCCAATCCCACCATCGCCACCAAAGGGAAAAGAAAAACCTGCAGAGTATTTCAAGAGTATTCACTGGGCAGCCACTGTGTGTTAACTGTGTTTGCTGGACTGAAAGCCCTTGTGAGATTTTCAGACAAAGAGTTTAGCACCAAGAAAATGAAGTCATGCCAATGGAGCACAAAATTTGATGGGATCTGAAAGTGTTCTTTGTTTAGAAAAAAAAGTTTCAGGCAAAATCAGTAATACAAGTATAGGAAATGCAGTAGAATGATTAACTGAGATCACTACCTCTGGGGAGGGAGGGGGGCATTACTGGACAGGTGCACAGAGGGGACTTCAAAGGTATTCACAAGGTCCAACTTCCAAAGCTGCATGGTGGGAGAACAGGTCTCTGTATTTTATTACTGTACTTGATATTTATTTTTATTTTATTACTACTTTTAAAGCTATATATGTAACACATATAACACTTCTACAGACATGTATTCATATACAACTCATATATATACATACTGTTACGTGGATATATAAATTTTCTTCAACTGTTTAATTTTATTGGTGAGGAATCTCATGGAGAAAGATTAATGACCAGTTTTAAGGCTGCCTAGCTAGCTAGTGGTACCTCTGCTGTGGACTGTGTGGAATGGGGTGTCATAGAGGAACATTATTATTTGCTTGAATTCTGCTCCTCGGGCACAGTCCACATATGAATGCACTCAGGGGTGGCCATGACGTGTGTGCTTCTTCCTGGCCTGTTATTACTGACCAAGCAGATGCTGGGAAAGTTTTTCTCTGAGGATACCAACTATAGTTCTTTAAACTATGGTCCCTAAAAAAAAAAAAAAAAAGGAAGTTTCAGCAAGCTTTTTCTGTACAGGGCAAAAGTAAATACTGAGAACTATACAGTTTCTGATGCAGGTTCTCAATTCTGTTGTTAGCTGACAGCAGCCATAAGCAACACAAATGAGCCCATGTGCTGTAGTTCTGCCACCTTTGAGATGGTAGCATTTTAAACTGCTTTAAACCAGGATGTACGGCATGAAAACAGCAAAGAGACAAATGTGTTTAGCATAAGCTTTTTGCTGGTACTACATTCCCATCAGTTGCAAGAGTGAAGTATCAAATGGCAAAAAGACTTAGAAAAGCACTGTGTTAAAAGAAACACACACAAAACTGAAAGGTCCTATTCCAATGATTAACCTCACTGTGAAATGCTAGTGAAATTGAGATTGAGACCAAGTCTTTGCTTGGCAGGGTGTCCTGGTCATCTGTCCATCAGAGTTCTGAGAATTTTCATTGAAGACAGTCACTAGGTGTTGAATTAATCTTAACTTATTTAGCCGAACTTCTTTTTCCTTAGGTTGAAAAGCAATATAATTGTCAACCCATGAAAGGCTGACTGATGGGCAATGAGGTTAACTTTGCTTTTTTTGTGTTTGCAGGTCCTGGAGCTCTGGGGAATGGTAGAAGTTTCTAAAGAAGTCATTGAAGGAGACAAGTCCTATAAACCAGGGGCTACACTAGCCAGGGGCTGCATCTGAGAAGGTGGGCCTGGCCCAAGGGAAATGGCTTGTGATTTTTAAGGTGCCAAGTAGTAGAAAGATCACGAACTTATAAATCCCAAGATATGGTTTCAAACTCTGTGACCTGTTAGTTGTGTGACTTTGGGGCAAATGACTTCTAAGATTTCAGTGTCTTCATCAGTAAAATGAAAATACCACTTCCTATTTCATAGGCCAGATAAGGAGATGGATGGGGTCAAGTGTTAAAACTATAAAGCACCCTGGTTTTCTCCTTCCTCTGTTTCTTGCACTTCTGGACCACAGTCACTGGAGCAACGAATCTGAAAGGTAGGAGTTCTACAAAGACAAGCTGTTAGCACCAGGATCACGGGCACTGAACGATGAAGCCAGGCTCCAGCATCCCAACCTCCTGGGTTTCTTGAAATCTTTCTAGTATGTGTCCGAAGGGGCATCATTGCACAAGACAATAGCCACTCACAAAAAGGGACAGGTGAAAGGTCAGTGCCGCCTCCCCTGCCACACGCAGAGCATCAAGATAGCACTTGGGGGCTCCCTCTTCTGAGTGAGCAGACTGCCCAGCTCCACCCTGAGGGAGCTCAAGAAAAAGGCATGAGGTTATCGTGAAAGACACAGTATCTTCCCAAACATTATAAAACCCTGAGTTAGATATAATCTGGGTGACAACCCTCACTGGAGGCTCATTTCTTTTCAAGCTCCATGTCAATGCCAGCATGTAAGAAAGGGTTCATCCTCTTTTAATAACAACCTGAACTGACTTTTATAAATAAAGTATTAAAGCTTCTTTCTTTTGGAGATAAACATCTGAAATGAGCGCCATCATTAAGAAGCCACTGTAAAGCTTTCTCTGGAAGAGACACAAACAACGGTGATGAAAGAACTGGGGGAAACAGAGGTCGTGTGGACCCCACGATACAGCCCTCTGAATTCCATGCTACACAACCACGAGGTACAGGAATGAGTACATCGAAGGGATGAATGTGTTTAGTATAAGCTTTTTGCTGGTACTACATTCTCATCATTTAAAAAGATTTCCACTGCATCTCCCATCCTTGTGAAATGTACAGCAGTTCTCATTATCCTTCTAGAAAAAGAAGTGGGGGAAGAGGAGGGACAAATAATGGAAAAACTCTCATGGAGGCAATTAGTACACAAACTCTTCCCAGGATAGATGACTCCACAGTTATCCCTGTGTTGGTTTCTACACACACACACACACACACACACACACACACACATACACACACAGAGTCTCCTGAGACATACATGTAGAAAACAGGACACATGAGCTCAAAACCACTTCACTTCTACCTGCAGCCTGACTCCTCACCCCAAACATGCTCTTCACCAACACATGTTGTAATCTCAAGTTTGCCAACAGCAGACACAGGGCAAAGATGGACACAGCACATAAAATGTCTGTATAGAGCAATGTAGGTCAAGTTCAGAAATCTGAATAAAAGCCTAGCTTTAGCATTCCATGATGCCCTCTACAATGGTCATGTTCTCAGAGATGTCTTTTCTGGACCTCTTTTGCCTGAGCCCCATGCCTGCTCTCACCACCATGATCCCCACCAACTCCTGGAACCTAGCAATAATAAAAAGTACAATGAGTATCTCTGAACAAATGAATGAATGAATGGGAGCCATTCTGTCATCCCGTCCCTCTTGCCTAAACTGCTCACCCTCGCCATTTATCATCCCCTTAGTCTGTAACTTAAACCCCTGAGAATGTAAGGGACCAAAGGCTATCACATCCTTGCTGTGTGGTCTAGCCAGGTCGACAGTCTTTATCATCACCAGAAGTTAGGCCAACATGTGGCTGTCAGTGAGGGGAACCCAGGCTTCCTGGCACAGGAGCCCAGCTGTCGTGCAAGAACGTGTCCCTCTGCCAGGGGTTCCACGGAGGGGGGTCCACTGTTTGTACATCTGAGCCCAGAGCTCATGAGGCAAAGAGGTCCCACCAGGGTGGAAACCTCCTCCAGAGATAAGCTATCCAAGCCATGGTCTGACTGGCCTGATAATACAGTAAATGCTCCTAAAAGCAGACACCCCACACATGAATGTGCTTTGCAGTAACCAGCATGTCATAGGATGGTTAGAACATGCTCTATCGGGACTTCCCTGGCAACCCAGTGGTTAAGACTCTGTGCTTCCACTGCAGGGGGCACAGGCTGGATCTCTGGTGGAGGAGCTAAGATCCCGCATGGTCAAAAAATAACTATAAAAACACACTGTATCTATAACGATCACTCCCAAAAGCATCACACAGAAAACTGCTTCATCCACACCAGGAACTTGGTTTGCCCCAAGTTAAAAATAGTCCTTCCCTGTGGAGGTGAAAAGCTGGGGGAACTGTTTCGATTTCATCTGAAACCCTAACGTGGTTTCCAAGGCAGAATTCATCACTATCTTGTTGAAGGTTCAATGGGCAATCATTACAAGCTCAGATGAATCTAGGGAGCCGCTAAAAACCACCGTGCAAAGGTCTCGCGGTTAACAGAGGAACTGTTTACCAAGGGCAAATTCTGTCAAGACAGTAGATGGTTTTCCAGATGAAAGATATCAATTTCACTGATGCTGTGAGGACAACTAATAACCTTTTTTCATTTCTCAGAGGAACACACACAAAAAAACACAAAGCCAAAAATGCCCTCTTCCTTCATCTTAGCCTGTATCTGAAGATGCTGATTTATTCATTCAACGAAAATGCACTGAGCCCTTACTGAGCATCAGACACAATTCTAGGCACTGGGCAGTGGCAATGAATGAAGCAATCCTTCCCTGGTAAAGCCTACATTCAGTTGAGGGATATGGGAAGTAATGAAATATTCCATGTGCTGGACAGCCAGCCAGGAGAGCTAGGGACGAAAAGAGAGCAAAGGGAAAGTGATGGAGCAGGCTGGGCTGCAATTTTAGATATGGGCCTGCTCCCTGGTATCTCAGAGAAGGGTCCACTGAGCTAACGTTGGAATCAAGCCTTAGAGGTGAGGGAGCGAGCCCTGTGGAGAGAATACCAGGTGTGAAGGGAGGAAGGCCGGTGTGGCTGGAGCAAGTCAGCCATGGGGAACATGGTGGGCACCGGAGGCTGGAGCTGACTGGCTGGGAGGGGAGCACAGACCACACTGGGCCTCCAGGCTGCTGCTGTGCATGCAATGGAAAGTCACTGGGGTCTTTGACTTTTCAATGACACGAAAGTCACTATCTGACTTACATCAAACAGGATCACTCTAGCCATTGTGTCAAGAATAAACTAAAACAGCCACAGGCAAAAGCGGATCGACCAGTTAAGATGTCAAGACAATGATTCAAGAGAGAGGTGACAGTGGCTTGGGCCAGGGTGGTGGTTGAGAAAAGGAGGGGAAATGGTCGGCTTCTGCATCTGTTTTGAAGATAGAGCAGGTGGGATTGGCTAACGGATCTAATATGGGGTGAGAAAGAAGCAAAGGAGTTAAAGATGATTCTAACACGCGTGCGTGCTCAGTCGTGTCCGACTCTTGGCAACCCCATGGACTGCAGCCCACCAGGCTTTTCTGTCCTTGAAATTCTCCAGGCAAGAATACAGGAGTGGGTTGCCATTTCTAACTCCAGGGGATCTTCCCAACCTAGCAGACTTTAAGGTCTGCTTAGGGCTTCCCTGCTGGCTCAGACAGTAAAGAGTCTGTCTACAATGCCGGAGACCTGGGTTCGATCCCTGGGTCGGGAAGATCCGCTGGAGAAGTAAATGGCAATCCACTCCAGCACTATTGCCTGGAAAATCCCATGGACAGAGGAGCCTGATAGGTTACGTCCATGGGGTCGCAAAGAGTCAGACACGACTGAGCGACTTCACTTTCACTTTCACTTTAATCAGGGGGAACACTGGAGGCGCTATCTGCTGCATTGGGTAACTGATGTGGACTGGATGGTTCAGGATTCAGATTTTCCCATCTGAACTGGAAGGTGCCTACTGGACATCTGGGTCCGTCAGGCAGGTGGGAGGCATTCTGCCTGAGTTCAGGTGCAGGATCCAGGCTGGGAAGATGTACCTGGAAATGACCAGCGGATAAATGGTATGTAAAGCCATGGGTCACCCAGGGAGGGAATCTGTGCGGGTGGAGCCTGCTCTCCATTATTCAGAGGTGGGGTCCAAGAGGAGGACCTAGCCGAGGAGTTGAAGAAGGAATAGCCAGAAGGGTGGGAGGAGACCCAAAGGAACCAAGAAAGGAGCCCAGGGAGCCAACTGGCCACAGCGAAAAACTCAGAACTGAACAACACAGTTAGAATCAGGCCGTCAGACTTTATGGAAAAGAGGCAGGACTAGGGCTAAAACATTGCCACCATATTTTAGACATTCAAAGATATCTGAAAGTACTTTTTAAAAATTGAAGTACAGCTGATTTATAATGTTTCAGGTATACAGCAAAGTAATTCAGATTTACAGACAGGCTGACAAATAGATAGATACTCTTATTCAGATTCTTTTCCAGTATAGGCTATTACAAGATATTGAATACAGTTCCTTGTGCTATATGGTAGGGCCTTGTCGTTTATCTATTTTATATATAGGGAAAGTGAAAGTCACTCAGTCATGTCCCACTCTTTGCGACTCCATGGACTTCTGTCCATGGAATTCTCCAGGACAGAAAACTGCAGTGGGTAGCCTTTCCCTTCTCCAAGGGATCTTCCCAACCCAGGGATCAAACCCAGGTCTCCCACATTGCAGGTGGATTCTTTCCCAGCTGAGCCACAGGGAAGCCCTATATATAGTAGTGTGTAGCTGTTAATCCCAAACTCCTAATTTATCCCTCACTCACCCCTTCTCCCTTTGGTAACCACACATTTGTTCTCCATATCTGTGAGCCTGTTTTGTAAATAAGTTCATTTGTATCATTTTTTTTAGATTCTACATATAAGTGATCTGTTTTTAATCAATGCCTTTCCATAGCTTGGTTGCAGTGTTTGTTTTTTTTTTCCTCCTTGCTGCTGCTGCTGCTAAGTCACCTCAGTCATGTCTGACTCTGTGCGACCCCATAGATGGCAGCCCACCAGGCTCCTCCGTCCATGGGATTCTCCAGGCAAGAGTACTGGAGTGGGGTGCCATTGCCTTCTTCTTTTTTCTCCTTATTGGAGTATAAACAGTACATCCCACAATCAGTGGCATCTTTAATTTGACAAAATATAGTAAGAATTTCTTTTTAATTTATAAACTTGAACCCACCTACTTTTTACAATTTGACATATTAGCAACCCAACACATCAAATTCTGTACACACACTGCAAGGGTAACAACTAATTACTCGTGAAGAACAATCAACAGAATTCTAGCAACTCTTCCTCCTCTGCAAAATCTGCTTACATAAACCTGACCAGGTTGATTCAAGGACACTCACTGGTAAGGGACTTTTTTTCCCTGCTTATATTTTCGCCCTACGTGGTGAAAATGCTGATGTGTTTTTCCAGTATCCCAAATAGCTTAAATTCAAAAACTGTTAGTTAGATAAATGAGAGACTAAAATATACATCAAAAACAAATATGCTCAGTAGTTCAGTCGTGTCTGACTCTTCGGAACTCTAGGGACTGTAGCTAGCCAGGCTCCTCTGTCCATGGGATTTTCCCAGCAAGAGTAACAGGAGTGGGTTGCCGTTTCCTCCTCCATAAAACATAAATACTGTCCTCTAAAGTCTAGAGGAAGAAGTCACCATAGGGTGGGCCTGGGGAGGACAGCGGCCTTCCAAGGGCAGAGGCCACACCTCCCTCCACTCTGCACGAGCTAATGCTTTTGAAGTTGTTGCGGTAAGAGGCTTTTCTCCTGCAATGGCTGTGTGTGCTTTATAATTCTCAAACATCCTAGAATCCACTGAAAGGTGCCGTCTGCTGCAAACAGCATTACTGGAAGCAGAGGTGGCAAAGACAGAGGGTGGGGAGTGGGGAACTGGAAGGCAGCCCGCCTGTTCCTGCCTGTTCCCTGTGAGATGACTGCAACCCTAAGGACACAGCAAGGACCGGGCAGCCTCGTCAGTGGAAGAATCTGCTCCCTTCAGCCCGGCTCCCCGGTGTTTACACTTCAAGTCTACTTGCCATAGGAAATTTGGGCTGACAGACAGGATGACCGTCTGGAATCTGGAGTCCAGGAGGCTTCTGGCAAAGCAAGGGGGGTTTCTTGGTTGCAGCTGCTGCTGCTGCTGCCATCCAGGGCTGAGAAAAGCACTACCAAGTTCAACAGATTTGAGCTCCTATGAGCACAACTCCATCACCTCAGACTTCTTTGAAACAGCTTTTCTGTTTCCAAACGGCCCTCAGAGCCTGCAGCCCTTGGGTACCTGGCTTGAGAATGCTTCCACTGCAAGAAATCCAAGAAAAAGGGAAAAGGAGGTAATCGGAGTGGCTTCCGTGGAGGCAAACTCATTACTGATGACAATTTTATGGTTGTTTTATTTCAGAACAAGTTGGGTTTTGCTAAGGGAAGTAAATTTTTCTTGATTGGGCATGGTTAAAAAAAAAAAAGTCAACCACAGAAACCTAGAAATTTCTAACATTGGAAAAATTAAAATCAAGATTTTTTTATAAATCCAGACTCTGAGAATCAGAGAGCAGTGTCCAGAGTCAGATCGGTGCCTGGGATTAAAACCTGGCACTACTTCTTTATATGACCCTGGGCAAGTGACTCTCTGCACCTCGGTTTTCCCACCAGTTAGAACTGGACATGGAACAACAGACTGGTTCCAAATAGGAAAAGGAGTACGTCAAGGCTGTATATTGTCACCCTGCTTATTTAACTTCTATGCAGAGTACATCATGAGAAACACTGGGCTGGAAGAAGCACAAGCTAGAATCAAGATTGCCAGGATAAATATCAATAACCTCAGATAGGCAGATGACACCACCCTTATGGCAGAAAGTGAAGAGGAACTAAAAAGCCTTGTGATGAAAGTGAAAGAGGAGAGTGAAAGAGTTGGCTTAAAGCTCAACATTCAGAAAACTAAGATCATGGCATCTGGTCCCATCACTTCATGGCAAATAGATGGGGAAACAGTGGAAACAGTGTCAGACTTTATTTTGGGGGGCTCCAAAATCACTGCAGATGGTGATTGCAGCCATGAAATTAAAAGACACTTATTCCTTGGAAGGAAAGTTATGACCAACCTAGATAGCATATTCAAAAGCAGAGACATTATTTTGCCAACAAAGATCTGTCTAGTCAAGGCTATGGTTTTTCCAGTGGTCATGTATAGAAGTGAGAGTTGGACAGTGAAGAAAGCTGAGTGCCGAAGAATTGATGCTTTTGAACTGTGGTGTTGGAGAAGACTCTTGCAAGTCCCTTAGACTGCAAGGAGATCCAACCAGTCCATCCTAAAGGAGATCAGTCCTGAGTGTTCTTTGGAAGGACTGATGTAAAGCTGAAACTCAAGTACTTTGGCCACCTCATGTGAAGAGTTGACCCAGTGGAAAAGCCTCTGATGCTGGGAGGGATTGGGGGCAGGAGGAGAAGGGGACAACAGAGGATGAGATGGCTGGATGGCATCACCGACTCAATGGACATGAGTTTGGGTGAACTCCAGGGGTTGGTGATGAACAGGGAGGCCTGGCATGCTGCGATTCATGGGGTTGCAAAGAGTCGGACACGACTGAGCAACTGAACTGAAAATGGCGATGGCAGTAGCTCACCTCATAGGGTTAAGAAAATTAAGTTAAACTTATAAAAATGTTTAGAACAGGATATGGCATTCAGTAAGGTTGATAGCTCGCCAGATTCCTCTGTCCATGGGATTTCCTGGGCAAGAATACTAGAGTGGGTTGCCATTTCTTTCTCCAGGGGATCGTCCCGACCCAGGGATCAAACCAGAGTCTCTTGTGTCTCTGGCATTTGACAGGAGGATGCTTTACTGACTGAGCCTCCACGGAAGCCTAAGGACGGTCCCAGTCTTTGTTAAAGAAAAGTGGACGATGAAAACTTAATGGTGGCAGAAACCCTTCTTATAAGGTTAGAAAATTATATTAGAAAGTCACAGTTTATTTGGGTGATTTGCACCCCCAAATCACCTCAAGATCTTGCCTGTGTTGGTAGTAGCAAACACCCCC